>NC_055661.1:22076777-22415300 GCF_017976325.1 Chelmon rostratus
TTGACACAGCGTCAAGCCCCGTGCTCATGAAAAGACAGTCAACTGACAGGTAACTCTAGCCCCAGGGTCGCGGGGTCATCCCGGCCTGATGAGGGATGATGGGTAAAATAAATGGAGAGCAGCGCACAGAGGGACCTCTGATGTCCTCAGCCTTAAGGGAGAGAGTTCAGGCCCATTTGACCTCTGACCTAAACCCTATGTGTTTGTGTGTGTGTTTGGAGGGTTAAACCTCTCCCAGATCTTGAATTCTCCAGTATTTTTCTGCTTTCTTTTTTTTTTTCGCTGTCCATGTTTTTTTTTCCCAAACAAATAAATCAAGTAGCAAAAACAGTTCGATGTATGGCTTCGTTGAGCAGCCTGTGAAGCTGATTCCAATGCATAACTTTGTTTGAACATGCCTCGTCTTTCTCTTTTCATGACGACACTCCCCCGCTTCCAGTCACCCGAGCCACGATGCATTATGGAAACAGGCAACAAATTGCTTTGTAATGACCTATGACAACTATCTTTGCTCCAAGAAACTGAAATGTTAGTAATACCTCTGCAACCTGCAGCTCAAGGATTAATACTCAATATTTCCATCTCGTCATTTTTCAACCATTTGTTTATTTCATTTATAGACAAAGAACAGCTTAGTGAAATCTCATGAAAAGACTGCTAGCCAGATGCTAAATGTAAAATTCAAAGTGGATGTTTTATTGTGTTTGATAGTGTATCAGATAAAGCCCGGACCATCTTGCTATCACCAAGAAGACCCTTTGAATCCTCCACCTTTTATCTCCCTTTTCTTTACGGATGCTTTTACAGATAAACACATCTCAAGCAGGTGGTTAATATTTCTCTCCCAATTTAAACAGTTTTAAACAGATCTTTTAGGACATGCAAAGAATCATGGAACTGATGTTTTCAGATCTCTATCTCGATGTGTGGCGTCTTAAAAGCTGGTTTAGCTTTTTCTCTGCAGATGCATTTGTGATTAAGCTCAAGTTAGTTTGCAACAGTTGGTATTGTTTCTGCCCCGGCCCACCCAGACAATGGCCCTGACCCAGGAATAGATGGGTAGACAGTAACTCATGAGTGTATAAATTTAGCCACTCTGAACTACTAAAATTTTTAGCCAAGAAGGCATTCGGAGAATGTTCCCTCCTGCTTGAGTTGGTTTAAGGCAGTGAAACGTGGAGGAACATGGCACCGGTGCACACTTCTACTAATCAAGTATGATTGAGTCACTGTTGTGCACTCTGAGCACAAATCTGTTAGGTTGAGAAAAGAGAAATTTATATGTCTGTTCCCTCTTTTAGTTTTCAGCATGTTTCTCACATTCCCGTTGATTTTAAAGAAAAAACAAATCTTATGTGGTTATATGGGATCATGCAAATAATAAGAATATAGAAGATGCATTAAAAAAGCCCAACACCTGCTATGTTTGTGTCGATGAACAGCTACATTAGACTCCGCGGTGCGTTAAAAAATCACTACATTATCTGCTGGATCTTAAGACAATCATTTTCAGTGGCAACATAACATTGAAAACCAGTCCAACAGTGCAAACGTGATTTTATCTTTGTGAAATCTTGATTAGCATCTTCAGGCTTGTGTGAATCTGAGGATGTTATGAGTAACGCCAGAGAGGAGGAAAAACAAACTTACCTTGGATGAGTGTGTTTGTGGCGTACGCTGTATTGTAAATTGGAGCACTGCTCTAACGGGAGTTTGCAGCTTACCCTCGTTCCCCTTACAACTTCAGCTGGCCGACTAAGAACTTGGGCAGCTACAGGGACAGATAGCCATTGGAATCAGGGCACATGACAACAGCTGTCTGTTTCAAGAATCGGCACTTTGATTAGAGTAGGATGGTAGTGAGCGATGTGGCCTAATTCCCACATATCTGGGTAGGGCACTTCTGTGAAGGGAATAAAAAAAATCATTGAATGGAAAAAAGATTGAAGCACAATCACATGCACGCGTATTCAGAAACGCTGGAAAACACACCCCCACTTATACTACACTTATGCTACTTATATTTGTAGATATTCATAGGCTACAAAACCATGTGTCACACTTGGAAAGCTTCCCATATTCTCTAGAAGTCCATCAAACACAGAGACAGAAGGATATGAGTGCAGCCAACCATTGGCCCCAGTGTAAGCTGAGCATGTGTGCAACGTGAATGAGACCTCTGTCTGTTATTATGGTCGATCCTCATCCACTCTGCTACCCCAGCCCCACCCCGACGGTGTCTGCCTCTCTCCTTTTGCAGCAATTCTTTATGTGCCTTGGCTTTATTTTTGTTGTTCAAACACCCGAGACGCCGCTGTTTATGCTTGGTAACAATCACCAAAACACTATGGGCCCGCAGCTTCACCAACATCCAACTCTTTCATGTGGCGTCACCGTTAAAGCACGATATGAGCAGAATTCGCAAACAAGAGGGATCATGCCCCGTAATGTGTGTTTGGTTATCAGTTGGCTGCCGCAAACAGGCTGAGGAGATGTGAATGTGATTAACCTTGCCAGACTGACTCAGCGAGCTCGCTCCGGGATATAAGCATGCGTTCCCGGTGATTTATAGATGTGGAGTCGTCAGCCACAAGGCCTCAGGCTGAGGGAGAGAGAGAGCAAAACAACAGTACTTAATTCAAGTCTGACAAATATTCTGCAGGAAATCCATACGGACTGCTCCATCAAATCTTTCAGACCCCCTGGTTCTTCCATAGTTGTAAATTGCAACTTGTAAACCCAAACATTCCACATTAACAAAGCTGAAAGAAGAAGAAGAAAAAACACAGTGTCTGCTTTAGTTTACTTTATGCAGTAATACACCATACTGTTTCTGTCTTGCCCAGACACCATAGAAAATGCATCTTTTCAAGCTCCCTGGGAAATGCGCCTCGGAGCAGATGTGAATTTCCAATAAAAGTGACTCTTAATCCTGCATGCATTTTTGAAAGTTGTGAAATTGCAAAATACCTCATTGGCTGCATATGATTCATCCCGCATTGTTCTTTCCTCCCTCCCAGAGTTTGTTCTGTCCAATCTTTTTAGGCGAGCAGCTGTTCTCGCAGACAGCTGCGTCGGCCATTCACCGCAGCCGAGGGGCAATTAAAAAATCAAGCCAATGTTGTGTTTCAGTTGATCCATTTCTGTTTCTACATGTAATCCTCTCTCTCACGACGCACCTCTCTTTTAGGCACACACACACACACGGTCATGAACAGCCCCATCAAGAGTGTGACGTAGGATGGTGTGGACATTCGCCTTTTTTTTTCTCCCTTAAGACAAAAGCCCCAAATTGCAGGGACATGGCACCATTGGATTTGAGGCATTATTGAGGCCAGAGCTGAGAGGAGCCATGTAATCTCCAGGACTTACTGGTCCACAGATTTTTTCCATATCTTCTTCAGCGGAGGTATGCGGCCACACAAAGTCTGACTGGCGTCACAGTGGCATTCAGCGGGGAGTTAAATCGAGGTGAGGCCGTGCCTTGTGCCACGAGCACTGATGCATTCTTACGGGACAGCACACGTAAACACACGCATTCACACAAGAGCTCGCATGCCCAGTTGTACTCTGTTCCAAACACACACACACACACACACACACACACACACACACACACACACACACACACTGTCCATGCCTCCAGTTGTTCCGTCCTCTCACGACACACAGCAGGTGTGAGGCGGAGTGTGACAGAGCTGGGCTGGGTGGGGGTGGCCGGGTGATCTGCAGTCTTTAGAACAGCTTTTCTATTGTTTCTAAAATGTGTGTGCTCTTTTGGAATTGATTTGGAAAATTTAATGGGATTAAGCCATTGGCCACGCACTATGGCTACCAACAGACTCATTTATGAAACACGATATAATCAGATTTGCCGTATGTGAAGAGATTTGACTTATTGTTGTGGTTTATTATTTTAAATTTTGGGGCATTTTTTTGACAATAGCAAACAGCGTTATCCCTCTCCTCACATGATCTTGCACTCATCAGCCAAAATGGTGCCAAACTGGCTTGAGATTCAAAGCTGCAGTCACAAAGAGAGTGATGGCCTCGGGTGAAAGGATAAGCTCTTTCAGCAGGAGATTCAACAAATCACATGCATCCTCAAGCTGCCACTACTGCAGGTGAAGCAGAGGCAGAGGACACTCACTCACTGACTGGCTTGGAATCAGAAGTAAAGCCGGGATGCAGAGGAGCATCTTCCCATGTTGCAAGCTAACTTTCTTGGAGATATCTTATACTGGGATTAGCCATTGTCCTAATTCAAATGCTGGAATTAGAACTAATCCATTGCAAAGAAAGAATATTTCTGTATATTATGACAATAGTATGATAACTTCCCAATCCAAGCTTCACTAAGAAAAGAGTTTTTATTTTCAGAATTGGCTTGCAGGGGTACGACATGAAACGCTGAACAAGCAATTATTTTCAAACTCTCCGGACAAGTAAACATCCCCGGTGCTGCCAGCTCTTATAGCTGCAACTCATTCCAGGTTCTGGAAGCAGAACGAGATCAGATTTTATTTTCCACAACTTGAAGTGAAACGCGCCAAGATTATCATCCATCCATGGTGCAGAATTTATTTCGGTTTGCAGGAGGACTATCTGGGCTTTTGGCTGCAGTAGCCACCGGCTCTGTTTTTACATTGACAGCATAAAATAACGATGTTCCACTGAAAGACCCTTCCATCTGTGATATACTGCATGTGGTGGATTCAAGGTAGAACAGCTCACTGCCTTATTTTCTCTTCACCTTCCATAAAATGAGATGGTATTTTAATATAAAGTTTGCTCTTCTGCGGGTTTATCCTGTGCTCTTGCTGCCTCTCTGTGCATTATTCCTGGTGGATGCCGTCACTTTGTCAGCGCAGAGCGTAATTGTCCCTAACCAAAGAGATGATCCACATGATTTATTTGTAATTGCTGGTGCACAGACAGACCATTATATCCATTGAATGACAGGCTTTAAGCAGCTGTGGACTCCATGGACCGTTTCCACGCATACTGAATATTTTTAAAAAGCAGCCGTCCCATATTCTGGGAGGACAGGAAGTATGGATCATATGGGATGGTGATTTCTGACTTCCTCTGGAGACTCTTGTCTAATGATTGCTGGGGATAAAGGGGGCCATCATCTTTCCCTGCTCCCCCCCAGCCGTACCCAAGTACTTCCTGTCTGCCACATGTGTGCTGCAGCATCCAGACGTCCGCGGTAGACTTTTTCCTTTCTTCTCTCAGTGCAGGAAGAGTGGTTGAGTGAGAGAGCTGCCAATCACTGCAATACAGGTCAACTTACTAGAAATATATGGAAATGGATCCTCTGTACTGCATATGATACAATATCAAATCAAACATCAATCTTCCTTCTTCTCATTTTCCTCCTCTTCGGCCTGCCTCTCCTCCTCCTCCTCCTCCTCCTCCTCTTCCTCCTTCTCCAGACAGGAGCATTACAGAGTAATAGCAGTCGGCTAGGAGCGCTTTCGTAATTGCCTGGGCTCATGTGCTGTGGAAAGCCAGGGCAGGGGCCAGCGGCATCAAAGTCTGACTGATCATTCCTCAGCCTCCCTCCGCTGAAGGAGGGAGGGGGGGGGACACAAATACAGATGGACAAACAAACTAGGGGAAGTCAAAACTGAAGCAGATGTGCTGATAGCGGTAGATGGACAGATAGACGGACGGACGGGAACAGAGGAACCTCAGCTGAAGTCGCTTCTCCTCCTCTGCTCCAACACCTGTTAATATTTAAGAAAACAATGGGGGTGGCACGAGCAGTAGGGATGAAAAAAAAAAAAAAGAAAAACAAAAAAGTGATGGTGAGGTGACATCATGGATTATTAAGGTGGGGGTGGGTCTAATAAGGGCCTGGTTTGGCCTGGTCGGTAAAGAGGGCAGGAAACTGAGGCAGAAGCAATTTGAGAAGCTGAGGCCTCAGTCTGCAGCTGTGCGCTCCGTGTTCCTCTCCCAGCTACACAGCTGCAGGATTGACAATACTGCAAGTATTTACCCATGACCTCTCCTCTACTTCACAATCCAATGCCTGTTTATTTGACACATATGTTACAGAAGAATATACATAAGAGTCTGTGATCCATTTTCCCATAAGCTCAAGCTTTATTTTTAGCTGAAAGAAGAAAAAAAGAGTTCTTCATAAGATTAGAACATTTCTTTCTAGCTGAATGATGAAAAACTTCAGACAAAAATACGTCAAATATCGCCTGTTAAAGCTATGCTTGGCATTTTTTTCCAGTGCTGCTTGAGTCAGTGGAGCAGCTTGCTTCTTATTCATGTCATGTGTTTTTCTGTGGAGACGTTATAACATGAGCAGCACCAACATGGAAAACACACAGTCAACCCAGCAGATGTTGTCCAGAGCGCAGAGATTAGAGGAGGCTACGGTAAAACAATGAGTGGAGGATTTATAAGACGCTGTTGGGTGATGCTGCAGCACCACACACTGTGATCAGAGTCGCGCACCGACAAAAAGATCTCTGCAGATTGTGATGCGCCACTTTTGAACTACTAATCATGTGTGAGTGTGTAGGCGTGTGTGCTACGTCGTGCCAAACACAAAGAATTTATCTCTGGGATCTTTTTATTGGCTGTGTTTAAAGTTGCCAGATTGTGAGCAGCTTTCCCCTTTGAAAATATGTGCTGCTTGCAGTGTCACAGTGCTGCATTCATCTTTGCAGACGCCTCAATTACAACCCACTGATGCCCTTAAAGTCAGAGAGGAGCGCAGGAATGCTCCGGCGGGACAACTGCCAAGCATCACTACAAACACCATCAGCTCCTAGCACCCCACAGAGAGAGAGAGGAAGAGACGAAAGGGAGAGAGCGAGGGATGAACCTCAGTATGTGTGCAGACCAAACCAGGAGAGAGGAGGAGGAGGAGGAGAAGGAGGAGGAGGAGGGGATAATATGTGGCACCACTCTGAGAGCTGAGCCCTCCGCCACGGCGCTTTTGTTGCCAGATCACAACCAGATGTGCCAAGTGTGTCCAAACAGGAATGACTGTGTGAATGCAATTTTCAGCAATTTGTCAGAATTTAGAGTTGCCGACACCCCCCCCTCCTTGGCCCCGTGGCCCCTGAAAGACAAATACAAACGTTAGAGGAGCACAACAATCATTTCAAACAGGCTCCCATGAACGCTCTCTCCACTCTTTGCCGCCAGCACAGTCATGTGATGAGAGATATACAGTATAACGCAGAACACAGAGGGGCAAGACAAGGCCTGTAGTATTGACAAATAACCACCCACCTAACTTTCATGCATCAGCATTACTGAATCTACCAATCCAGCGCATTCATTCACTCTTTGCTTGTAGAGTCAAAATCCCTGACGTTCACACACCCTAAATCCATCATCTTAGCTCAGCCTGGACAGCGAAACCAACACAAAGACAGAGATAAATAGAAAAAAGGTTGTTAATCTTTCTTTTGACACATCATAAAATGCAGCTCCGCTCTCAAGGTTACGCAACCAGTTCTTTTCTCACTGCTCACCAGACTTCTTTTCTACACTATAAAGAAATATAAAAGCTATTGAAGAGGAATGCCAATGAGGGAGTACTGCTGCATATGTGGAAAAAGTCACATAAAACCTTTTGTGGCTCCAGAAGAAGCTGCGCGAGAATCTGATCCTTTGCCTCACGTGATGTCACTTGAGTCAGTGTTGGCTGGGGCTGAAACAAGTCTGAAAATGAAAAAAAAAGTGCAAAGTTGGAAAGAAGTGAGCTACCCAGACCTCCGTAGCTCGCTAGGCTAGCAGCTTCAGGCTACATCAGCCGCCACTATCACAACACACCTGAATCTCAGAGTGAGCAGTCGGCGGTTGAGTTGCATTGTGGGTAATGTAGGCACCAGAAGAATGCCAATATCTCTGGTTCTGCTGAATTAATTTTGTTAGAAAAGAAACTTACACCGTTTTGGGAGTGCACTGCTAAATCAGAGCAGCGCTCTTTGAGGTCTACTAATAATAATCACATTTTCCTGGACACTGGGAAAGTAAGCATGCTTTATTGCTTCTACCTTATTTAGACCTCTTTCATGGGAAAGTAAGGGCAGTGTCCCGTCTTTATGGCCAGTATGAAACATGTCAGCCCAAGGGGTGGAGGATGAGGGTTGATGATGCACCACACTCCCTTATGTTCTATCTAAAAAACATGCACAAACAACTCAATAACCGGCCGTCACCTGGGAGGAGGATCGTGTGAACCCAGCTCGCAGCCCCCTCAGGTCCTGCTCTGTTTTTTAGCCCCTCTTGACATTGCCATAATAATCTAAAGACGTGCCTTCTGTGTCCTTGCGTGACATTTCAGGCAAGCAGAGAATTCCGGGTATGGTCTGATGGGAGTCGCAAGTGCAGTTTTGGCTCAGGGTGGTGGTCACGAAGGCCTCGTCGCAAACACACAAGTAAACCAGGAGCACCAGACAAGAGCTGATTCTGTTTAGAGCACCGTGAGAGGACACATGACACTCTTAGATGCTAATAAGCAAACATGTGGAGGTGGTTGGAAGCACCCATACAGCTACATCTTTGCTGTTGTGTCTTATGTGAATTCTTGGTTGTTTTTCGTTATGGAGTTAAGTTTTCTCACTGCATGGTCCATTTTTTTTTCTTTTTCTAATGAATCCCACCCACTGAGACTGAACTCTCTGCCTTTCCTTGAGTCACACTTTTGGAAGGCAACAAGTCTGAATCGTGGGACCAATGAAAGAGACAATTGTGGGAGGGTTTGCATAACGTTGCTGTCAGTCATGTGTCTTGTTACTCCGCAAGACAGCTCAAATTCACCACTAATGCCTGTTTTAATTTGTTGCCTCATTGCTCTGGAATCCGGGATAAATTGCCGGGGTAGTCTTGCTAGGAAAGTTAGTGAGTGTTTACGATATTTATTAGAGTTTGTTGTTCTGGCTTATATAACAGAGGGAATATTGCTTGTGCTCAAGGAAAAAGGAATGTCAGACTACTCAACTGCTCCATATTTCAACATAATTTCATTTGCAATACACTGTACGTACTGTACTCACCGACTGGAAATGTATCGGCATGTAATTAAATCAGTGTTGAAATTTACGTTTTTGGTATACACCAGTGAAAAGTGAGTAAAATTAAGTATATGTGGGCTTGACTTATGATCAGAACTAAAATTGCCAGATAGGAAGACAAGTCGGCTGTTGCGGCGTCGACTGTCATAACCCAGAAATCGAGTCAATTCCAGCCAGTAAAACTGTAAAGTTGTGGGTTTTCCCTCCTCGGGGTGTGTGTCTAGCATTACAGCTGAAAGATGGACAGCAGCATTGGAGTTTACTTACAGGAATCTGTGTGGGTGTGAGAATGGTGCACATGAGCGTACTGTACAGAGAGAAAGGTACTTTTTTCCTTTTCTTTTTCATGTTGAAGTGTGTGTGTGTTTGTGTGTGTGCGTGCGCAGTGCTTGCGGTTGATCTGACTTATGTGCGCCGTTTGCATATGTTTGCGTGTTTATACCATTGTGTCATGAGGGAATAATTTTTTTTCTCTTTGGTTTTGAGCGACAGACAGACTTTGTGCTGCCATGTGTGCAGACCAGATGCGGGTAAAATATTTTAAACAATAGCCTGGTGTAAGCGTGTGTGTACAGTATGCATCATTTGGCTCAGCAGTGGATTATATTTGTGCAGAATATCTGTGTGTGTTTGGGTGTGTCTGTCAGTTTGCATGAATGACTCCTTATCTTGTAGTATGCAGCCTCTACTGTATGTGTGTGTGCATGCTGTGCCTTGCATTTGCATACCTGTGGTTCTATCCATGAGTCTTCCTTTGACACAGTTATGTTGGCATGTGTTTTACGCACTTACTGTATATACATACAGTTTGATGGCATGCGCTTGTGACAGTGTGCTCAGAGAATGTGCATTAGTGCAGGCTGTGTGTGTTTGTGTATGAAGGCCAATAGCAGCTGCTGGACACCACCTGTGGCCGAGCCCTCCCTAAGGCCTGTTGTGGCTCCAAATAGTCCCTCTGGGCTCACAGGGACTTGAGCTCTGGATGTCAGAGATGTCCAGTGACAGGCAGAGCCCTCCCAGGTGGTATGGATTGCTCCGCTATGTCTGTCTTATAAACCAACTTTAGTGCAATGTCCTTTTTCTTTCTTCCTATCGTTCCCTCTCTTTTTTCAAGTCCTGCAGGTTTTTTCCTCTTTGGCAGGCTGGCTGACAGATGTCCATCAGGTCCAACGCTTACCCCCACCCTAACACAGCTCCAGGCACCACAGCACTACAAGAAAACCTGGCAGTAACTGCACCATGAAACACAGCCCTATAAATGGACACCCAGTATTCTGGCTGTCACGATGTTTATGATGTTTAAAAAGTCACTTTTTTTTCCGAGCATATTTGTCACTGTAATTGTGCTGATGTGAATAATAAGCGTAGTTACGCTAATCCTTCTATCAGCAGTCAGAAAACTGTTTATTGTCACAGTTAGTTTATTTCATGTGATTTCTAATTATTCTCCCTTCAGTGAATTGTATTGAGTTCTGCACAATGTGAACAGAAAGCTTCTGAACATGAATGCATGTGATAGTGACACACAGCAGTTCTCTGGCCCTGACTGTGAAAAGTCCAGAGGCTCAGTTTTCATTCATTATCTCCCTAACTCAATTTCTGGCCGAGCGGCAGATAGTTACAGCCCATAACTTTTAGGTATGATTGCTAATAACCTGTAATTAGTTTCGTGTTGGGGGGAGACGATAAGAGAAGAGGAGATTAGAGAAGAGAAGAGAAGAGAAGAGAAGAGAAGAGAAGAGAAGAGAAGAGAAGGAGGAATGTGACAAATGTATTAAATCCTCCAGCTGCATGCTAGAATGTTAAACCGAATTACAAACATTTGCTTCTCCAATAGAACAATCGTGTTTGTCTGCCTTATCTTTGGCTACAATAGCTTCTACTGTCTCCATTTGGTAAACAGATAAGAACTGTTTTCTACAAGTGGAGCCGAAGCATTCTCATAAATAATTGTTAAATACCCCTAAATTTGACTTGTGGCAGAAAGTCATCCATTAGTGAGGCCGTCTGTTAAATGAGATAGGAAAAACATAAAAACAGGTGTGTATGTCTTCTTTTACTCTTTGAATTATATCCACAATAAAATCTAAAGAAAATATTTTTCTCTGTGACTCACTGTGTGGGTTTTTTTTAATCTACATGTGCCTTACTAGTATTATGACATTACCCATTTCCATTTTACATCGACATCTGTCATTTCTCTGATGCTGATGTGGAATACAGGTACGAGAATGTATGTGTTAGTAATTTGGAAACTTAGTTGTGGGGGTTACCGGTGTCATATCCCACAATGCACTGCTGAATTCCTTTAACATGTGGTGAGTCAGGAAAGGGGTGGTTGACCTATGCCTTCCCATGAGCCCCATGGGAACAGCTTTGCTCGGTTGCTCGAGAAATCTAGGATCACTGCACAAACTGCTGTGCTAGTTGTGACTGGAATTGTAATCACCTTATTCTTCTTCCTCCCCTCCAAACTGAACTCTCACTGTTCCTTCTTATTTTTCTCTTTTTACCCTCTTTCAACAACATACAATTTCTTGTTTGGGCCTCTTTTTTTTCCCTTCTTGTCTCTGTTTTAGTCTTTTTTAGTATTCGGCACAACAGCAGCTCCACACGTGCAATCCATTACGCTCTGTAGAAGAGGGAGAAAGTGCAGGAAGCTGAAGGTGAAACGGGTTGCTCTACTTTCCTCTGTATGAACACATTTCTACTGTCTGTGGCTTAACAAATTGTAATATCATTGCCATATTGTTCAGTGGCTGCTACAGAGATGTGATCTTGTTGTCAAATTGATTTCTTTTGAATTTTAAGACCATCATAACTAGAGGAACACAGGGTGAATGTATGGTTTTGGAAACTTACACTTAAATTGTGCACAAACAAATTGGTTGAGTCTCCTAGACTCACAACAGTGGTAGAATGTAAATCAGTACACTTACTTAAGTGCTGTGCTTAAGCATAATTATGGGGTACGTTCCTTAAGTAGTTCCATTTTCTTGTACTTAAAGCTCCTGATTTCAAACCTTACATTTGTTTCTTGATAACATCAAATATTGACTAAATAAGCAAATCCTTACGTTAAAGGGCTGAAAAAGAAGCAAGCAACGCTGCATATGAGCTAAATCCTTACTGGTGCATGTAGTAGCCTATGTGACGTTACTTTTTTCCAACCAAATCCCAAATTTAACTCTGGCAGATGATCATGTGTCCACGTAGGGCGCCATTTTCAATATTAAAATTGTGAAAACATGTTTTTAGGGCCTTTGATGCCTTACTTTTACTTTAAACTTAACTAAATATTAACTCCACCTTGACCAACTACAACATTATTAAATGCTTCTCAGGAAGCATTTAATAATAATCTCTAATAATGATCCAACAATATTTATGTATGACGATTGCTTTATGTGAATGAGCTGTCTTGTTGTGATGTTGTGTGTAGGTGCTGTTCTCAGGTCTCTCTTATAAAAGAAAGCTTGATCTCAGTGCTGAATAAATAAAGCTTAACTAACTAATACACATACTAATATAACAGTGACAGAAACCATTCTGCTGCATCATGAAGACTGAACACTCCTGTACTTTAAGTAAGATTTTGAACACAGGACATGGAGTATTTTCACATTGTTGTATTGCTGTATTTTAAGATATTTAAAGGTTGTTTAAAGAACAGATTGTGCTTCTCTCATATGAAATACAGTATACACAACAAGTAGGCTCCAGAGTAAGTCCATACAAATAATGGTCTGTTGATATAATACTGCTGTATAATTATTGTATTATATTTACTAGATCATAAGCAGTCTGTAATTAATGGCTAAAATCTGGCCAGCACAGAAGAAGTAAATAAACACAGAAGTAGGTATCCAATATAATCACTAATAGCCAACATGACTGGACAGATAAAGAAATGAAACACAAATGTCAACAGAAAATTAAAGAAAGACACCACCATCCCTAAGAATTACCCTGCCATATTCGTTTATACCATCCAAGAACTGCCACCTAAACATAGTGGAGGAGATTGCATGTCCCTGTTACTCTGGGAGCTCTGTTGAGGTAATAGCTCCTGGTGGGGTCTCCCAAAGCAAACTGGTCCCAGGGGAGGTGCCAGACTAAGTGTGATTCACAGACCCAACATGAACTGACCAAGATGGAGATGTAGTTCTTTACCCGAAACAGGGTAAAAACCAAGGCCTGGACTCAGACCTGGAAGGGATGCTTTTTGGCTAGCGTCTGGTGGTTGGGTCTTGGCCAGGCACAGCCCAAAAGAACTACATGTAGCTGCCACCCTCTGGGCCCACCGTCTGCAGGGATAGACACTGGGGTTGGATGAATTGCAAGCCAGGCAACAGGCAAAGGCGGGGACATAGGCATGCTGGCCTCTGGCATCACAGGCTGATTCCAGGGACGTGGAATATTACCTCTTTGGCAGGGAAGGAAGCCGAGCTGGTAGGGGAGGTGGAGTTGTACCAACTAGATGGACTGGACTCTCCTTTTCTGGTGCTGCCCAGAGTGAGAGGTACTGGTTGGGTGTGAGGATACTCACAATATCCTGGGTGAATGCCAGAGTGTTGGAGTTTTCCCCAGAGAATGAGAAGGTCACCTCTATGTAACTGCTGAAAGTTAAGCTCTGCTGTTGTTTGTGTTTATGCACTGAACAGAAGTGCAGAATACCCAACCTTCTTAGAGTCACTATAAGGCGTCCTGGAAGGGATACCACCTCAAGATTCTGTTGTTCTGCGGGGGAAATTCAGTGCTCACCTGGGCGACAATAGGAGGAATGGCTTGCCAGATCTAAACCTGAGCAGTGGTTTGTTACTGGACTTCTGTGCTAGTCATTGGCATTGGCCATAACACCATGTCTGAGCAATTCTTAAGTGCACTTGCTACAAGTACACCTTATGCCAAAGATGAATGATCAACTTTGTGGTTGTATCATCAGATCTGCCATATGTCTTGGACACTCTGGTGATGAGAAGAGCAGAGCTGTCATCTGATCACCAGCTGACAGTAAGTTGGATCAGAGGCTGATGAAGCTGCCAGACAGACCTGGTTAACCCAAAAGTGTGGTGGGGGTGCACTGGGAACTGGTGTAGGACTCTGCGCATAAGATCTTCAACTACCACCTTCGGAAGAATTTCCATTGTAGAAGTGGCTTCAAGGAGTTGTGTGCAGAAGGTTGGTGGTGCCTGTTGTGGTGGCAGCTTAAGAACCTGCTGGTGGACACCAGCTGTAAGTGAACCTGTCAAAGTGAAGATGGGGGCCTTTCAGACTTGGTTGGTTCAGGGGTCAACAGCACTTTGAGGAACTTCCGTACCCAACCAACACCTACTGTAGGAGGCAGTGCTCTTTTGCATCAAGAGGGAGCCGATTCAGGTGGTTTGGGCATCTGATCAGGATGCCTCCAAGGTGCCTCTCTTTGGAGGTTTTCTGGGCACATGCAACTGGTAGGAGACCCTGGGGTAGACCAGAACATGCTTTAAGGAACGATCTGATTGATTGATCTGGACTGGGAAAATCTCAGGATCTCCCAGGAGGAGCTGGAAAACGTTGCTGGGGAGAGGGACATTGGGACTATCTTGATTAGCCTGCTGCCACCATGACTCGGCCCTGGATAAGCAGAAGCAGAAGGATGCATGGATGGATGGATAGATAATAGTTTATACTGCCATGTCCCACAAACTCATATTAAAGAAGGCTTTATATGTGCTTGTCACGGACAGTATCTTAATATTCACAACGAACACTTTGATTTCCTCAAACTACAGGTGCATTAATTAAGGCCAGTGGATCCCTAATTAGTGGACCAACCTTAATCAAAGCGACCTAGTGACAGATTCAAAGGTCTCGCAGAGGTCACTGAGGCCTCGGGCCACAAGGAGGCTAGAAAGGGGCTCTGAGTCAGGGTCATGAGAAGCATGTGTCCTGATGGCTTTATTGTGGCAGTGAAAGGGGCTGTGTTTTGAGGACGAGGAGCAGCTCAGCTCTGGTCCAATGGTGGCGGTGGTGGTGGTGGGGGAACCATCGGAGGGGACACAACTCGTGGGGAGCAAAGATGGGAGAATGGGAAGTAGACAGCTGCACAGGGGTGAATAGGAGGTCCCTTTGTGTCCTGCCAACAAAAATCTGTGACCAATTATCTCTGTCTGTCTCACAAGGGGGAATTCTTGAACACTTTGGGTGGGTGTATAGAGAGGATGCATAAGGGGCAGTTGAGCGAGAGAGAAAGAGTTGGGGTGGTGGAGGGTGGTTGAGGATTGGGGTGCTACATTCGTCAGTTTCAGATCTTGTCTTTTTCTTTGGCGTGGATCTCTATAGAGACAGAGATTTGCTGAGAATTTATAGCTTTTCTGTTTGATTTTTAGGTCACAAATGAACTAAAAAAACACATAAGAGTCAAGAAAATGTGTTGCATTGAATTAAGTGAGTGCAGCCAAATGTAGACCCAGTAAGAATATCATTTTGCATGCCTTGTGTGTCTATTTTAAGCACAGGAAAATAATAGTTTGTCCCACAATTGCTGAATTACGTGCGCCCCCCCACCCCACTGAGAGAGCTTCCTATTTGTGTGGTTAGATTTCCAGCTATGTGAAAAGTGTGTCCTACAGAGAGACAGGGAAAGTGGTTAAGGGAAGGGAAGTTGGGCCCATGGATGGCTTGTAAGCCATGTGTTAGACATTAAAGGGCTAATTACAGTTTTAAAAGCCTCGTGTTTACCGCTGAGAAAAGCCTTGTTAGGTATATTTTACTGTCTCCCCTGAAATTATTCATCCTTGACAAGCTCAATTGACATTATCATAATTACAAATGTTGATTGCAGCTTAATCGCTCCAACCACTGTTTCACTGCTTTAAGTGTCTGCAGCGGAAGTCAATAATGCTCAACTTCTCTCTGACCATTCATCAGAAAACAGGATGCAGGATACAGGATAGATGCCTTCTTGTAATGGCACGCTTGGAAGGGAAACTAACACTGTAGTTAACGCAGGTATTTCACACTTATGTAGATGCCATTCATCATTTCTTGTTGTCAGGAAAAAAGAATCAACAAAGCAGTAAATAGGTGCTGCTTCACGTGTTTTCTTGAGTTAAATGTGAAATTGTGCTTCAGGAAGTGTTTTCAGAAGGAGAATAAAGGCATGTTGTGAACTCTGCCCTAGCTGGGTGTGTTATTGCATAGGTATAGAATAACTCCGCTGCCGCTGACCCCGCGGCCACCTCTCCCCTCCAATCCCACATGGTTGCCAATAGCGATGACTCCGGCTGATCTTCACCTGTCAAAGCAAAACTCTGACTAAAGACTTGCAGCTTGAGGAGAGGAAAGCAAAACAAGAGGAGAAGAACAAACAAGCCAACAAGTGGCTTTGTGTGTGACACAGATGGGATTTTTTCTTCTTGGGTTTGAAAATATTATTGAGATTTGCTTTTTCCTTATGAAAGCTGAAAGATTTTGATTCAGAATTACAACACTAGATATCTTGTCTTTTATAACTTAGCTTATGCAATTTCAGCTCTGTTATGGATATAATTCTTAGTATTTCAGCTCTGGTTGTTGTATTGATACCCGTGATTACCCTGTTAAGAGCAAGTGCGGTTAATTACTACAGGAAATACTTCTTTAGCAGCTAGCTCGTCAGCAGCTCTATATCTGTTTAGTGAAGTCAGACAAACTTACATTGATTTAATAAAGAAGTCAGTCAGTAATGATTGCAGCAGCAGCAGTTTAATTCCATGCTGAACACTGTGGGAGTGGTTTTCCACATAACAGCAGGACACAGTAAAGTTAGTCATCTTTAGGGCTGTCAAAACCGGCTGAAACATACAACAACACATAGGTTCGGACCATTCAAATATCTATCTTTGCACAAAGGGAAGAGGGAAAACCAATATTATTTCAACATAAGCATGTCCTTTAAAAGATATACATACCCACACATCACAAAATAAACCAATCAAATAATACATATATAATAAACTGTGTTTCCAGTTTTCAAGCATCCTGGAAGATTTCACTGAACTCTGGTCACTTGTTATCTGATTATGGACCATATTTTCCCACGTTTCTGTGTCCAAGAGACCAATGGAGACAACAGTTTTTGAAGTTTTTCCAGTATTTAGTGAGAGCGCTGCACCACGAAATGGGCTGCAATGTAGGGTGCATCGTCAATGTACACTGTAATAAATGATTCTGTGGTCATGTAGGTTTTAACTGATGAATTTGGTAAAGTATATTCAATATTAATGTGTCCTTGATTTTGTCGTGATTATTTAAGTAAAATTCAAATAAAAATGTCTTGAATAAAACCAGCGTATTTTGGATTAATTAAATATAAGCTTTCTGTTTATGCAATTCTAAACGGAGAGAAAATTGGATAAATCCAACTTAATTGAACCTGTCAATTTTTAATTGAAAAGCACTTCCTGTTAACTGCGCTTTTTGAATTTGGCAGGCAAAACATGCAGATGGGCAGTTACCCTCCTCCACTTTACTCATCTATGTAATCTGGTTAACTGTGGTAAGTAAACTTATTTTGTCTGTACTGGGATGGTGAAGTCAATACATGTCTATGGTGCATGCTGAATTATAATACAACATGAGCAGAGCATAGCACACAGAGAGAGAGAAACTCAGCAGCAGAAAGCCGGCTTCTGTTAGCTAACTATGTTAACTATGTTAATATAGGCTCGTATTGTGATAGTGTTTCGCTTCCAAAATGGAAACGTTCGTATTGCTGATAAAAGCACAAGCTTTTACTTTGAAAGATGTCGGTTATTATTCCGATATGGTGTTGCCCATGTTGCGTTAGTGTTATTCATATGTCCTCGGCATGTACTTATTAAATCCTGCCGATAATCATGTTGGGGTTTGTGTTGCGATCAGACACTTTTCCATATCGAGAAATGATCAGGATTATCGCGCTAAGTATATTGAGCTTTTATTTCCAAACTCTACTTGCTGCACTTCCGTTAACTTAACTTCCGCGTTGTGTTGGACCGTTTACCACGCAGGTAACGTTATCACTTATCTCTGTTCTTTCGCTGTTTTGTCATAAACGTTAAGTTACCTCGAAAACGCATTAAGTCAGTGTTACGTTTTAGGGCTTCAATTTTATTGAGGTTTACTGTTACTCTTAATTCATAATCTCCCGCCAGCCGCGAAAAGTCGAATCAGGTCGGCGAGCTAACATAACGGTTGCGTCAATAAAATTCTTCTGACAATATGTGAGGAGCAATGTGGTACCATTCGTTTTATGTCCAGCATATGCAGGGTTGATAGTTTAAAAGTTTAGCGAACTTCGTGTGGTGTGTGTGTGTGTGTGTGTGTGGTGGGGGTGGGGTAGGGGGCGTGTCAGGACATGCTGCTGTGATCTGTTTGTTTGTTCTACCTTTGCATAAAACTCAGTAAACATTTAGTCAATCACTTATTATATGATAGTAATTATGTGTTCAAGTGTACAACAATTAGGTTTTGCAATTCATTTAAAATATGAAATATTGAAATAAAGTTAAATTAACAAGGTTTGTTTTTGGAGTAACTCTCACATCTAGAATGTAGGCTATAATTGTTTAAAATTTAATTTCTTGCTAGACTGGATGTCATCAGTGTACATATATGTTGACAATAAAGGGATGCAAATATTGATATACCAACCAGCCCTACAATACACCATATGCATGTGATTGATACATGGATGGTTTTTATTTTATCTGCAATTAAACAGAAAGGCACATTTTGTAATTAACATGACTGTGTTTCTCTTATGTGCCCCCAGATGAGATGGCAGTGTAAAACCTGTGGATACAGAGCAATGACAAGAGGTGATCTTCTGACCCATTACAGGCTACAGCACAGGACATTTGAAACTGGAAATTCGGTACCTTGTCTTGTCCATGATAGGACAGTGTAGCCATGCCCTAATGTTTCTTAGTTCTTCTCGACAGGTACTCTGGCAACTGTACACATTTTTGTTTTCACAAAATAGTGTTCAAGGTCATAATTTGTAAAAGTTTGCAATGAAATGCTATAACTTTTATAATAAAAAATGTTAATTTTGGCAAGCATTTTATGTGTGATTTGTTAATTTCTGAGTTTTATTTCCTCTGTTCTTCCTGGTACCCAGTGTAATCTCACCTTAAAATGTAGATCATGAGATAAACACAATATATCTAAGTAAGAATAATATTTCGATTTAATTAAATCCACTGAGTAAATTCAAATAAATTAACTGATTAAGATATTTCATTATTACTCAATTACATGGTACTTGTATGTAGAATTTAATTATGTTTTATTAATACTTTTTACTAATTTAGACATTTCTCTTTTTGATATATACTCAATATTTTTGTTTAGGTTTTAATTATTGCCTTTTTGTATTTTAATTAAATCTACTCATATTAAATGGTTAACTCCAAAGGGTCTCATTTAATTAAAATTTACTCAATTACAAATCTGATAATATTTAATTAATAATATTGCGTGCAATCTGTTGCCTCAATTTTATTGAGTAAATATGGTATATCTTTCTTTACAGTGTACGTTCGCTGAAAGTTTTTGTTTTTGCCACTAACAGACACAGATTGTTATTCTAAGTGCTTGTCAAAATAATGGAAAGGATCCCTACAGAGACAACTTTTTACTAAAGAGTAAGATCCATTTTGTTTAAGCAGAAACAGCCCCTATAGCACTCTCTCCAAAGCCACCAGACTCCATTCACAGAAACAGTAACTTTATCTCTGTAAAACACACTTCAGTCAAACGCAGCAGAAACACAATAAAACTCACCAAAACCTTATTGGTTCATCTTTCACTGTTCCAACAATCACCACTAACTCTGGTTGGTTGAAATAAATTCACTGAATCAAGAGTGAGCGAGAGAGAGAGGCTGGACATCAGAGAAGCAAGTTGAGTCAGAATATTTTCACATGTAACTTGGCATTTATTTTCACCAGACATTAGAGAGACAAGAGAGATTAAAATATGTCCGACTTCAACAGATTTTCCCAGTAAAAAAAGAAAAGAAAAGGTAATTACTGGACAACAGAACGTTTTGCAATCAAATGTATGGATTTTTTTTACAATTCAAATGCATGTTTGAGTTTAGAATATTTGTTGGCAGTCCTGGTCACCTTGAAGATGAGTTAAAGGTGTGCAATTCATCTAACAGCTCACTGTGGCGCCCCCACTTGCTCCATTATTCCCTTGCAAACATTAAAAACTACTGACTTAAAATGCAAAAAAAAAGGACCATTATCTTGTTTTGCAGACACATTTTGATGAATGATCATGATTAGCGTTGCATTTCCTGTCACTGCTTCACAATAAAAGCCGCCCAATGTCTGGCCAGTTGAATGCTTTTAATGTGAACTAGAACCAGTAGAGAATGTGTGGTTTGCATTAGTGGTAACTTAAAACAGCTGTGATACCGCCCTAGGAGAGCGAGCAATACTGTCGATATCAATGAGATCAAATTAAAAACAGTATCACTGGATTAGACACATGCATTGTATCTGTGAATGCCTCGTGCATGTGAAGGCAGTTTGAATCCAGCCTGAGAATGGTGGACTCTGCCACTAACAAAGTCATCTACCATAGAGAGAAATAAACATGTAAACACATTTAACAGCTATTGCTGATAAAATGCAGACCACTGAGTTCAAGAAAATCTGAAGGGTTAAAGCTTTAAACTGTTATGTCTTTTTGTGAATTAACCCAGAGGTCTAAACTTACACCTTCAATGCCTTCAGCAATTCCAAAAGAAGAGAAATGCGACAAGTCCTAATCAATCAATCGGCAGGCAGCAGGAGGTTGGGATTGTTTTGCATTTCTTCAGTTTGTTTCTTCCTGGGATTTTTCTTCTCTTGACAGGAGGTGCCGCGAGCATACCAGCAGTTGAAAGAGGAGCCACATTCTTTCAGCACAGATTCCTCCATCCCTCCTTTGTTCAGCGTTTGTGTTTGTTTGAGGGGCTTTCCTCACCTTGAACTCAGCTAAGTAGACAGAACCAACCACAGACAGGGTGAGGCTCAGAAACTGCCATCTCGTCGGCCTCTCTGGCGCAAAATTGAACACTTGGGATTTGATTTGCTATCAGAGAGAGCCTCACTGAGACTGAATTACAGATGAGTGGCAGAAGTCACTTGTTTCAGTCCCTTTACAATATGCGGTCGCATTCTGTTGTCATAATGTCAGGCCAGTATTAGCATGTGGGCGATTTTATTGACTTTTCACAATTACCCGTGTCATGTGGTTTCTGTCAGAGTGAAAGTACAATGAAAGCTTTCCGTGTTTATAGGAGGAACAATTCTCAGGAAACTTGATTGAAGTTGTCTGACTTAAAGAGAGAAGCCTCCTTGTAAAAAGCCACTAAGTCCTCAGTTCTGCTTGACTGGCGTCCAACCCCCCCTCACTCTTGGAAAGATGGGAGTCACACATTCCAGCCTGCGTATCCCCCTCTTTGGCAATCTTTTTAGAATTAGACAAATTTGGCCCTGGATCATTTCCCTGGGAGTTCTATTTGTCTTGTATCAGGGTTAAGAAAATAACCTCGTGTCTTTACCTCAGCGTTGGTCGGGGTCAGGGGAGGGTGGGGGCTGGGCCGGGAGGCTGTGCATTCATCCACAGGTCATTGTTACAGTAGAAAGCAGCATGGGGACTTTCACAATGGAGCTGTAGGGTGAACAGACTCTCTTCTCCTCCTCTGTGGGTTTGTTCACAGTGAGAGATCTGCAGAATGCCCTTTTTCTACAATCTGCGGGGGTGAATGTGGAAATTGAGGCTACCTGTTGCATGAAACAGCTCAGGCATTATGCATGCTGCCGGCCTGCCACCCTCAGGGGAAGGAGAGTGCAGGCTGCTGATGGAGACTTGGCTGCAGAGCAGCACATCTGGTACACGTTGTGTGGACTTTCTTTTTTCTTAAAAAGTGCAGATGGTCTTGAATTGCTTTCAAAAAACCTCTCCATTATACAAAAAGCAATACTAAAAAATAGAACCTGGGGGAATTTTGACTTTCCCTGAGGGGGTTTATTCTTGCTGGTTCAGTTCCTAAGCTGTTCATGTGCACAGAGAACCTGCATGAAATTGAATAAAGATACAGCTGCAGAGCTACCGATGCCCGTTGAATGTAAACCTGTAGAAGGAACAGAACCACATTCAACCAGATATTCTGCAAAGAAGTTATGTAATGAGACCCAAATGGGTGATGCATGCGTGGGCAGGAGCATCGAGCTGTGGCCTGGCTCCTGTTGACGTTGGCCATGTTCTTCAGGATCTGTCTACAGGAACGGATCTGAGCCTGTTTTCAGGCCTCTCACCTCTTCTTCTGCCTTTCCCATTTTCTTTAGTCACTCCACAACTAAGCACTATACTGTGCTCTTCCTGCCCACATGTCTAATATGACAGGCTTAAGACAAACACATTATTAAGTAATAAGAGCGTACAATTAGGATTTGTAAGAGAAATTCAGTGACAAGAAGCAGAGCATGCAGTCTAGAACAAACAACCTGACTTACTTGCCTCTTCATTAGCCCACACCACCACGTGGACCTATTTTGGCAGAGCACGATGTCTGTTGACTCACCGGCGTGCACCTCGCCAGCTATTCATACCTTCCTCCCACTGTCGTTTCATTTCTACAGCAAATCAGTCAGTTAGCCAGCGAACCGGGTGGGAAATTCAAGAATTAAACAAAAGCTTTGACTTCACTTCGCCAAAACTGAAGAGAATCTTTTTGACTTCTCCTGCTGGTGAGAACCATAGTGTGTGTTTTTGCATTCATTTATTATCCTTTTTCTTCTGCATATTTATGATTTATTGGGTATCGGGGGCAACTGCAGCTCAGGAGGTCGAGCGGTCATCCGCTTATCGGAGGGGCGGCGGTACGATCCCTGGCCTCAGCAGCCTACGTGTTGAAGTATCCTCGAGGAAGATACTGAACTGTGCATCGGTGTTCGTAATGAGCAGGTGGCCTGGCTACCATTGTGTGAATGGGTGAATGCAGGCTTGTGTTGTAAAGTGGTTGTCAGACTAGAAGAGCGCTATATAAATGCTGTCAATTTACCGGGAACTATGAATATGCATTTTATTTAAATGCCTGGAAGTATAGTGTCTCACTTTCTATCCATCTGTCTGATAACCAATTTGTTTTTTTCTTTCTTTTATGTTGTTTGTACAATATTAAACAAAGTTGAAGAGAAAGGAATAAAAACCTTAACTATCTGCTAAGTCGAATATTTTAGCCTGTTAGGACGAAGTAAACTTGTTGAATGAAGGATGTATCTTCTCTGCCACATCATGCCGTCTGAAGCACATTGTAGCTGTGGTATTATTTACAGTGTTGATAACTTTGTACTCACCAAACAAATTGCTTAGATCTGGGAGCGTGATAATATCACCAGCAGGGAAAAACATGAGTGTTCAGTTGTCCAAAGCAAGCAGACAAGTTGTTAACCAGAAAGATGAGATAGGACTTCATGTAACCAGTCACAGTGGAGTTCAACATTTTCTTTGAATTATGATTATTTCCTTGAAACATCTCTCACAGACACAACCATTAAAACAAAAATATTGTGTTACATAATTAAATACATTCACATTCTGCAAAGTTAAGTGTTCTGGTTTTAAAATGCAGTCACAAAGATATTGCCAAATACACAAAACCAGACATCAAACACTGAACTGAAGTCTTTGTTTGTGACCCAACAACGAGCCCATCTCTGCACACTGCTCATGGAAAAACAAAGTGCTGTGCTGCTGAGAGGACAGACTGTCTGCAGACGTCTGCTCCAGCGGTGAAGGCCGTGATGATGGTGATGATGATGGCCGTGCAGACGAGAGGTCTGCACATCCGTTCCTCTGGAGAACCATCGAGGAGCAGAGATGGGCTCTCCCCCATTGCTCCGGCCCCACGCTGAAGGCCCGGGCTGGAATGCAATCTGCCTGCCATCTGCAGGCCTCCGCAGCTCTGTTTGATATTCAAACAAACACCTGTCAAAAGTCCATGTCTCATCTCACATAGCTCTTGGAAATTGGCAAAAATCTCAACTTTTTCCTCGCACCAAAAACAGAGGGGAAGAGGGGCAAACGTGGGTTTTATTCCAACCATCTGTGCATGTGTTAAATATAGATTTTTATGGAAGGCTCAAAGGACTAGTTCTACTTTCCACTGAAATGTCAAAGAATAATAGGCTAGTCAAGGTGCTGCATTCACTGACGTGTTTGCACAATAAATTATTTCGAATTCAATTTGTTTTTTTTCTTCTGAACATCAGCTGGCACTGCTGATTGAGCTGTGGGTGTGCAGTCACGGTGCAATGATGCCAAGAGCTTTGGAGGATGTTCTCAGATGGAGGAATAGTCATGGAGCCTTTGTACAAAATCTATCCATGTCCCCCTTTTCCTCCTCCTACTCCCTGCTGTTTTCCACATCTCTCTCCCTCTCTCTCTTTCTGCCTCGCTCATATTGAGATGAAGGGTCTGCTGTAGGATGACGGGACGCTGCTTGGCAGCCATCCAGGCCCCACATCTGCCTTACTGCTGTTTCCCTCTTTCTTTCTCCCCCCAACAGCCCCCAACAGTATTGGTTCAGTTGTCAGCCCATTTCAGGGTCTGTCTCAAGGTCTGCAGATGTGTTTCTCAGAGCAGCAATGATGGACTCTTGCAGAGATCTCTAGTGTGAGTGACTAATGGCGCGGAGACATCTCTGACGGCATTGAGGAATGGATTTATCCAGTGTCATTTATCACACTGCCTGTCAGTGCCAATATAAATGCCTGATGGAAAGCACACACTCACCTTTGAAACTGACTCAAACTGGGGACAAAATCTGCAGTGAATCACAAGAGGAAGTATGTAAACAACACTTTAGAGAGAAGGATTTGTGTTCATTTTAATATTGAAATTAAATTCAGATTGCAGGAACAGATTCAAGAACAGGAAGCCCACGTTCCTGTTAAATTTTGAGACAAAAACACAAACGAGTTCAAGGTGAGTATGAAGAATACTTAATCTGGTCAACAACGTAAACACATTTAGACGAGAATACGACAGCTTCAAGGCCACCTGGTTTTCCCATGTCAGTGACTGTGGCCCGTACAGACCATCTGTGGCGGCTGTATAACTTTGGTCCGCCTCGTGTTTTCTCTTCGAAGGATTTTTACGGCGTGCTTCTTGCATCTGCTCTCAGTGAGGTAGAAAGCTCTGCTCTCCAGTTTGTCGTCTCAGCGGCCATCCTGCTATGAGGATTACCTTGAATTAGTCACTTACATGTTTAAATTTATCATAGCAAGCAATAGAATGTGCAGCAGTGTCCATTACTCATCCACACTGAGTCAAGAATAAAGGCTGTTCAGCTCTTTGGCTTTACCTGTGTGTCGGTGAGGAGGAAGATTTGATGGTGCGTTCATGGCACTGCGTGTTCTTGTTGCTCGATCGCAGAACACTGAGATCAGAGTTACTGGATGTATGAACTTTGAGAAGGAATCTCAAATCCAGATGCCAGAAATGAGACCTTTTCTCCTTTTTGTGAGAGGAATTGTAAAATGTTGCGAGACTAATCTGAAGAATAATGAAGCAGAAAAGAGCACAGCCGAGTGCATTTTTAGGACAATAACGCGAACCCCGAGTTTTACGTAAAGATGTTCTAACTGGTGAGGGGGAGAGAGACAGAGGGAGAGGGAGAGGAAGGTAAAAAGGAACAAGGAACTGACAATTAGGGACAACTAATCACCAAGTGTGTAGCCAAGCGCATCCCCCCACGCTGGTGCCAGCGCTTGCACTGTGCTTGAACCTGTGCTGAATGCCAACGGCAGATAATTATAAACCCGCAGGGCAGGCCTCCTCTGTGCAGAGGGAGGGATGGAGCCTCAGCCAAGCCTGAACTCCTGACCTTCTTCACACACCAAGCGTCTGTTGTGGGCTTCGGGAGGTGCAAGATGGGTCACAGCGAGCCGTGAGGCAACTGGGAGAGAACGAGAGAGAGGGGCGGTAGAGGGCTATAAGGGGCGAGCGGGTGGAAGGAAGGGGGGATGGGGGATGGGTGAGGGACACAGACCAGGGAGGGTGAGGTGGGGGATGGAGGGATTTGAGGGAGGAGGTGCTCACTGGAGGGTCACTTTTTTGTTGGCATTCTTTGGTGAGCGCTCCCAACCAATCAGAGGGGAGACGGAGCCACTTGACAAATCAGAGTGAAACCCTCAGTGAGAGAAATCCCTTTTGTTATGCCTGTTTGGTTATCTCCTCTCACTTTATCAGCATTCATTAGGTGGGGAAATGTGCTCTGCTCAATTCCTTTGTATACAAAGAGAAGCCTTTGTTTGAGCTCGATCATCTTTTAACGTTTTCTTAACTTATCATTAGATTGTCTCATTATTATCAACAGTTAATTATTTAAAACCTTGACTCTTAATAGTTTTAAGGTATGGATCTTGCAAATTGTTGCCCCATTACCAGATTAAGGGATCAAGTTTGTAGATTATTAGCAGAATATTTTAACTGCAAAGTGGGAAAAGCTACTTGAAGACAGTAATCAAATACTGTTTACAGATTGTTCATTGAAAAAGTAATTACACTGCTTTTCTAATTACACAGCAGAAAAAGTAATGTGTGACATCACATGTTATTTTACTCTTGTTACTCAGCCCAGCTCGGTCAAAAGTGCTTTGAAATAACTTCAGAGCCCACATGTTGCATCTTATGTATTTACGTGTGGCGGTCTATCAAAGGCAGATCAGATGGTCACACTGAGTTTTAACTAAACATGAACACACAGAGTTACTGGGGAAAAGTGAGCCAGTATCGTCTCCTCTTTTGGTGGCAGCTCATGGCGTCTCCACACCTCCAGCCTCTGCACAAAGCGAGCAGCTAGTGCGGAAAAACTGCTATCAACCCGTCATCAAACTACTGCAAGACGTTGCTCCCCAAAGTGTGCTAGCAGAGATTACTGAACTGTAATGTGAACACTGAATTTCCAATTGTAATCCCATTACTGTGACACAGTACAAAGTGATGCATTACCCCCCAACTCTGTGTAATGACAGTGAAATAGCATTTTACTGTCCTGCTCCTTTGTCAGTGTGTAAGTAATGATGAAATATAGATAATAGTAGTGATTGTTGTGGTGCGTGGTGCATGCATGTAACAACATGGATCGAGCCAACAACCCCAAAGCACACATGGGGTTTGGATTTCTCTGGTTTTCTGAAATTTTATTAGTTTATTTATGTGTTTTATTTATTAATTCTGCATGCTGGCAAGATGATCCTTTCATTACGTTCTTGTCCCTTATCCTTAATCCAAATCTGAAAATTGTGAATGAAAATGAAATAGTAGTAAGGTCAATGTCGCTTTGATCCAGAACGAAGAAACATAGAGAAAGTACGCCGAATCACAAACAGAGGAAAATCTTTACTAGGGTCCCAATCTTCATTTTTCCGTCTCCTCTGTGAAGTCAGAAATGTCGGCGGACCACCTCGGCTCATCTGGCCTCCTGCTCTCATCATGAAGATCTCTCTCGCTTTGCACTTTGCCAATTTCCCATGATTGAATGTAATTGGGACCAGATAACCCTCTCTCTCTCTCTCTCTCTCTCTCTCTCTCTCTCTCTCTCTCCCCCTCCCTCTCTCTCTCCTCAGCAGTCTTTGATCACTTCTGACCTGGCTCCAGCTCAACTCTGACACACTGGCAACCATTTCTTGGGTGGTTTGTGATTGCTCACAGACAGACAGCGAGATATATTGAGTATTGATGTGAGAGCTTCAAAATCCAATATGCCGCGGTGAATATTACAACGGCATTCTCCGGGATCGTTAGAGGTCGTGCTACAAGCTTACTCGCAGGCATAAATACTGGGCAATAGAACCGTGTGAGTTGTTTATGCGTGTGTGCGTGCGTATCATGAGTGATTGTCTTGAGGGAACAGAACAAGATGTGCGCAAAGATTCCCAAATTCGATTCAGGAGATTTGTAAATCCTGTGCAAATTACTGTTGCCTCTCTCTTTCCCCCCACCGTACTCCTCTTTGAAACTCGTCTTCTGAGGCAATCACTCCCAGATGGGGAATATTAGATGTAATCACTTCCATTTGCCGGCTCTTTTACTCTCACTGCGAGGTGACATGCCGTCTCCCTCTGACATCTCCTCACAATGGACAATTACGGAGCACTCATCAATCACTTTCAGCGAAGAACTTTGACACGCAAAATCTGGTAGAAATCACCTCATTTGATAACCAAGAGAACTCTGCTTGTGTGCGTGATGGGTTCATATTGTGTGTGAGTGGCCCTATGAGTCCTTTTCTGTGCGCCGCTTCAAAACTGTCAAGTGCACTCAATGCAACTTTCACAAGCCCTTTACTTATAGCGTGGAGCACATACATACTGGAAGAGTTGCTTTTGATCTACCGTTTGATACGAATACTGTGTCAAGGGTGTTGGCTCAGCTTTAAAGATAACAACGTGCGCACAGCCATTCTGCTGAGGGGAAGCTGTCTTTCGGCCATATGGAAAAGCTGAAAATCACACACGGGGGAGCCTCACGTGTGGAATTAGAGGAGCCGCCGCTCCACCGTCGGACTTTATGCATGTTTTTCTCCATCTACCTACATGCCAAAGCCTCTTCTTCCATCTTAATTTTGAATGCATTCCTCTTCCTCCCTGCTCTTCTCCCCTCTTGCCCAACTATCAACCTCCCTCCTCTCCCATCCGCCCTCACCTCCTACCATCCCTCTCTCTCTCTCCCTCGCTTCCCTCTATCCTTCATTCTCTGAGACAGACAATAAAGCAAGCTTTTCCATGGCTGACCTGCAGTTCACCCCTGCCTCCACACCATCCCAAACCACAGACAGAGGGTGAGTTACAGCCCCAGATCCAATGTGGTGCAGAACAGTCCTGGATCCTGAGCCAGACTTGGGTCCCACAGGGCATTTTGGCCCCTGTGGCCGATCTACTCTGCTCAGTGCTGATGGGGTCACTCAGACTCCAGACATGTACACAACACTCACATCATTCTCCCATTGAAGGAAGCTCCTATGGATTCGGGAGGAATAAAAGATGCAAGATTGAGGGGAAAAAAAGGAGAAGAATGTTGAAATGAAGCAGAGAGGAAATCCTGTTTCACCGGGAGAGACCTGAAATTGCACTTATGCTGGAGTGAGTCCTCCCACATGTGTCCGGTCTTCAGAAAGAAGCAGAGCGAATTTTGACATTCATCTAATTCTGGGCACGTGCTCCTTTCTGCTTTTCTCACGACCCTCATTTGACACAGCCACATCACTGACCTTTGGATCTGTCATTTGGCAAGCAGAAATTATAGTTCATGTGAATCAGATGTTACAGAAAGGAAACTGAGTGCTCCTTCGCCGCCTGGCAGCTCGGCCGAAGGAGGAGCACCTGTTTCCAAATAAATCTTCAGATAAAAATGATATACTGTAGCTCGATCATATGTCTGGAAACGTGGAAATCTGATTCTTTGCGCATACATTCTGTTTTTTTCCCCCCCTCCCACCTGAATTCATCTATCACCCCAAGTTATAAGTTCCCATTCAGCGCTCCCCTTTTCTTAAGCAAATCCCAGAATTCAGGATTTAGAGCAGACGCCAGAGTCACATGTCTCTCCAGCTGCCTTCTTCCCAGAGAGGCTGCAGAGCATTTTGACCCCGGGGTCCCAGGGTTGAGGTGGAGGCCCAGCCAGCCCTCACTGGTGGAACCATGAACCGTGTCAGGTCATGTCAGCTCTCTGCTCAGCTCCCCTTACTTGAATGTAAATAAAGCCAGTCTGGCTCGGTTCCACGCCACCAGCACACTAACCCTCTTTTGCAGGGCCAATGGACGGTCTTCTGGAAAACAATAGGGTGATTAATATCCTCACTATACAGCTGCCACTGAGGCCAGTAGTGATAATTATGTGATCATATAAAACTTATATTGTTAAAAATGTGTAACAGTAGCACAAATACAGTAAGAAGCACATGCAAATGCTAGTGACTCAGTAAAGCCAGTTGTGCTAGCTTAAGTTTGCTAACATTAGCCACCGTGAGCTAATACCAGACCAAGCAAGGCGACAGCAGTAAAACCGCCGAGTGTATTGAATAGAGCGACTGTTCTTTTTATTGGTAGTAAATTCAACTTTTCATTTGTAAGTGGAGGGATGTGTTACATCTCTCATAGGTCTACACTTGCTTTAACATACAAGTGTGTTTGCATTTCCGATACAACCATTAAAAGAGCTCTATGCAGCATTGCAAGAAGGAAGGATCAGTATTGATGCAGATGTTTTTAATTTGATGCATTCTTCTTTTATATTGTGCAAAAAGCAGCTAAACTGCCTGCACCTGAGTCTGAGATGCGGGTGTGTTGCGCAGGTAGTGGCTATGGTAACAGAAGTCTGGTAAACTCACTACTTTCTCACTCCACACTTCCTGATTTTCTTCCTTTTCAAACTTGTAGTCCTCAGACCCAACTGACTTTGACCCGAGAGACATCACTTGAGGCAATTTATCAGACTGTCCACAAAAGCCTTTAGGTAACTTTTATTCACATGTTTCTGCAGGACTCCCCAGGCAAGATGTGCAAAACGTGTCTCCCTTCACATGCAAGCTGTTCAGTGTGTTGTTTTCAAACTATATTGTGATCTGGCAGCATCTATTTCTCTCGAAATGAACAAAATCCAATTCTAGGTTTTCCCCATCCCCGAGAATAACCCGTCTCTGCTGGGCACCTCAGCCCAAAGTAAAGAAAGACAAGAGAGACCTGGTCCCAAGAGGTCGTAAATTGTCGGGGCAGACCCAGTTTGAGCAGGGAATTGAGTGCAGGCAGACGCTCCCTTAAAGAGTCTAGTGGTCTCTGTTTCTCCCGGAGTTTAACCCTCTCACCTCTTCTCATTGCCCGCTCTTTTATTCAGAAGGCTGATTTATTGGAGTTCACGAGGGAGAAAAACAAGCACAGCACAGCCATCAGCCTCGCCTGTGATAAATGACCCACGCTGCTATCTTCATCTCAAGTGGGACCTACAGTTCCAATGAGTGAGAGAGTGTGTGCGTTCACTTGTGTGTAAGCTGGGGTCATGCTTGCGTTATTTTCTTTTTTGCATGCAATGTGCAGATGATAGAGGAAGAACTAGCAAACAAAACCTGAAGGAAGAACTCCCATAAATCTCTCTTTTAGTGACAGAAATTAGAGTGAAAGAGCATTTTATGATCGTGAAAAGGGTGCAAAAGTATGATGAACACACAATGAAAATATTTTGATAGAAATCTTTTCACTGTCTTTAACTACTCATTTATGGTTGTCTCCCTTTCTCAGCCTCACCAGGGTCCCCCCGATCCCTGGTCCTGCCCCAGTGCAACACAGCCCCTCTTCTCCCCGAATGAAATTCTTTGGAAAGTCATTTTATATCACCCTTTGACTGTGCATTGAACTGTAAAACCACCCCATTGGAAACAAAATAAAAGGATAGGAGAGGGAGAGAAGGGGGGATGGGGCAAGGAGGAGAATTATAATTCTTTGCAGGCCTTTGGTATTAACCCAAACACCAGAGCTGTCAGCAGTTCAGAGAGGGAGGTGCGAGGGGCAAACATTCAGTGTTAATTGGCACTTTGTAAGCTCTGAGCCTTCCTTTTGTGAGGGAAGTGGAAGAGAGAGTGAGTGAGCAAGGGGGGGGGGGGGAGGAGTGGTCAGCAGAGGGGGGTGAGGGAGGGAGGGAGAGAGAGAGAGAGAAAGAGAGAGCGACGGCTCTTGTTCTTGTAGGTTTGTTGGGCCTTGTTGAGGGTGTTTACGGTTCACTTCTTATCCTTTGTTAATTGGGCTTTCTCTCCCCCAATGAAAAAAAAAAAAAAAAAAGAAGAATTCATGTAACCCCCAGCCTGCCACCCATGCTCCCTGTGACTCTCCCCACTGGCCTGATCAGCAACACAGGGATAAATGACAAGAACATAACGAAAGGATTGTCCCGCGAACGTCGTTAAACTCGCACAAACGCTACAAATCTCTGCCTATCACTCGACATTTAATCACTTTGGATGCAACTGAATCTGCTATGGTCGCGTTAGCTTGTGCGTTTGATGTTGGTTCGGGAAAACAGCGCCTGTTAATTGGGTTAAATTATTCTTTCGAGCTTCTGCAGGTGCCAGATTATCATAAAACAAATCAGCAGCGGCCATTTTTTAGCAGTCAAAAGTATATTCCTGCAATCAGGTGCATGCATTAACATTTCCACCTTTCCCCCTGCTCTTCACCCGAGCTGATGCCCTCTGTGTTAACGCTGATGCAGAGGAGCAGACCATTAGGTACAGGATGTAAAAACACCCCGTCACTCCTCTTTGTGGATCCTCCGCTTCCGCCGATGTGTTTGGAGTTATCTGAAATAATTAAAGAGGACGAGATTGGCAGACAGAGAGGGAGAAAGATAGGAAGGCACCTGTCTTTGAGAGGGAGAGAGAGAGGAAGGGGGGGGGGGTGTTGTTGGCATGAGGCTGGTGCACTCTGCTTCACAGCACCTCTGGCCTCTTTCTGTCTCTCCCTCTCTCTCCCACTGACTGATGTAAATAATAATAGTGCCAGTACTGAAAGGACACAGGTGTCAACCATTGTGCTGCTCTGAATGGACCTGGGGGAAGGAGGTCAGAGGTCACAGGGCCACCTCAGCCACCTCTCACACCCCCAGTTTTTATTCACACTGACGCTCCCTTTCAGAGGTTTTCATCTCGCGCCCCCACCCCCCACCCCCCCCACCCCCCTCACTCATTCTCTCCTTTTGTTATCATAGCTCAATGTTTTGTGAAAACTTTTCAGAGGTCATGCACAAGCTCAGCGTTCATGAAGATTAACATTCTATTCAAAATTAATCGGCTCACACAACCACACAGATCAATGGCCGGTCTCACCTTGAAGAGCCAATAAATGTAAGGGAATTTAGATAAAATTTACTGCTTAGACAATTTGCTAAATGTTTATGGATTCCTCTAGCAGTAGCCTATCAGCCTTACCTGCTAAGCCTAGTTGCACTCTACAGTACATGCTCCAATATTTTACTTTATTCAGCAACATTTCTAGCTACTCAAGTACACGAGCTAAAATGCTATGCTACTATATGCTGCAGCTTCAAAACAATTCACATTTCTGAAACACAATCGTTCACTTTCTTGCTGAGATTTAGATAAGAAGATTTTTACCATTCCAATGACCATAAACACATATCTTGAAACTGCAAATTAGCTTATCTTAGTTTATCTTAGCATAAGGACTGTAAACGGGGAAACAGCTAGCCTGACTCCGTCCAAAGGTGAAAAAATCTGCCCACCAGCACCTCTGAAGCTCACTAACTAACAAGTTATATCCCATTTGTGCAAAAACCGAAGTGTGAGAACATCATGTGTAGTTTTAATGCTAAGCTAAGCTAACCAGTTGCCACCTCTGCTACATATTCACCGTACATACATGAGAAAAGGTATCAATCAATCTCCTGTAACTCTCAGCGGGAAGCAAATATGCTGATATGAAACCGCTTCTTTGACCACATTTATTTGCAAGAGAATTTTCTGAGTGCATTTTAGTTAAAACAGCACCGATGAGTGAGTGATAATGTGACAGTAAGCTATATTTGCAAAATCATATGTTTTTTGTGTGAAGTTCCTTTAAGTGATGACTTTCAGTTGCTTCTTTCATCTTCTTTCCAGGTGTGTCCACATCTGCGTGTTACCTCTTGGCCACGGTTGACTCTCCCGCCTCCGCCTCCACACAGGAGGCTCCTCGGTCCCGTCCTCACCAGCCGGTCACCTCTTCCCAAGCCAGTGGGTGATAAATGTCAGGCGCGCACATAATACACACAGGCCCGCGAGCACGCATGACATGATGCATGCGCGTGAACATCAAGGCCGCTCTGTCTGTAACGCTCAAAGCAGCTGACGGATGAAGCTGGATGGAGATTTGTGGAGCGGTGTCCTTTGTGCTCAAAGAAGCAGCACAAGAAAGAATCATAAACTGGGACTGCTGCATGATGGCTGAGGTGCACCGTATCGCCATGGATAGGTGACTATTTATGGTCTGTAACATTTCTGCTGCATCAGCAAACGTCGTGTGCAAACGTAAAACCGAGGACATGCTGTATGCTATCTAGAAAAAGATTATAGACTTATTTTACATGTCATTTGGTTTTACTACTGTAGCACATACACAGATTGTCTTGCTTTATCTGTCGACATAGAGATTATGTAATGCGCAGTATGACGGATATTAAAGCAGAAATCAACCTCCATTAAAAACCTCTGTAAGTAAGAGTCCAATTGGCCAATCAGTCTGCCACCTTTCAAGTTTTATGTGTAGTCAGTAAAGCAGCCAGCCTCAGCTTTGGTCTTGGCCTTGGCTGTTTGCAGTCATAATGAAAATGTTTGATCTTGATAGAGAGCCCAGTCTAAAACCCCGGAGAAAACCTCTGTGATACTGAAGCAGCAGGATAGCGATTATGTAAGTGTAGTTTAATTTGCAGCATGCACGGCAGTGGATAATAACTGAGAAAGACAAAATAAACACATCCATGGATGCATCAAGGTTTCAGCGTTTGGTAGAATATTTTGTGTGTGTGTGAGTGAGTGAGTGTTGTGGGTGGATGCTCCTCAGCCTATGAGATCCATGCTTGGTGGAGATGGAGATGCTAGCGAAGGGTGAGAGGATTTATTACCTAGCATTAGGAGCACTAATCTGTTGCAGGTGTTTCTGGCTGTTCTCACAGGCCATGGCTGCTCTCATCCCCGGGAGGCCCCCCCATGTTTGTGTGTGTGTGTGTGTGACAGAGAAAGAGACAGAAGGAGCGAGAGGAAGGGAGAGAGTTTTTTTTTCTTTCCACGTCCTCTGCAGGGAGATTATACCATCTTCACAATGCTCTCAAATCATGTCAAGTGATTTGAGTATCAAGATCAGGACAAAGAGAACATGTATTCCAATGATGTCTCCCCATCAGTCATATCGATCCAAAGAGTACAAGAAACCAGCAATGTGTAGGAGAATTGTGCAAATTTTTTAATTACAGATTCAAGACGTCTTCTTCCTGATCTGGCAGATTAACTTATATGCATCCTGGAGAAAGTGCTTTTCTTTTTGTCTCTCAGCTTTAACTTTTTTAGCAAAGCAATCGTTTGTTACATTGACAACTCACTCTGGGTATACAGTAGAAAACCACTGCAGGGTACACCCTCTAGTCTGGGGTGTATTACAATAAAGAAAAGACCACCAGGACGGATTGAGCCAACAGCTTCACAGGAAGCCTGTGGTGCTTTTGGGGGATGATGAACAAAGGCACAAAGAAACCCACTGAGAAAGTCCTGCTCTGTAGGAAGTCTGCAACGCCTACTGTGGCCAGCTTTGGAAAGAAGAAACTAAGGGAAATAGAGAAGAATGGAGATGGAGAGGAATCCAGGGGTGGAGAACAGTGAAGACAGGAACAGGAACAGGGAGGGAGAGGATTGAGATGGTGATGCAGGCTTTAAAAAAGTCAGAAGATTCAGTGAACAAACAGGACCTGGTTCTTTTTCAAACCACAGACTTTAGTATTTAAGAAGAAAACATTTCAAACCAAATTGCTACATAACCATTAAATGCATGATGCTCTAGGAAGGATTGTTTGTCCACAGAGGATGCAGTTCACTGACTGCTGCGGGTACAATTAGGTGACCTCACTTCACTACTTTGGCACTACTGCCCTCATGTGGACATTCAAAGTACTAGTTCATTCAGATTAATGCTTTGTTTTCCCAACAGGTATGTTGCTTTCACATGTACTTCATGCTTTTAAGTGTGTATGACTGGATGTTTTGCAAATGCAAAAAGCATATTTCATACCAAAAGGCAGGGACAGGGAAAACCACAAGCAATAAAACAATCTAACAAATGAGTTTCATTTTAAAGAAAATGAATTAAAAGGTAATTGTAAACAGTAAGTCTGGAATTTGAAAGCGGTCAGTGTTGTCTTGATTCACTGGGTTTAGACTCTGATCACTGCATGCAATGTTTGATGTTTCATTCCAGCCAGGTAACCTTTGTCTCTCCTTCTTTCCTGTCGCTTCTCAACTATACAAATAAGAGCACAAACACCCTCAAAACACCTCAACAAGAGACGTATTACGAGCAATTTATACCTGAATGTCATTTTATTCGTTTTCTTCTTTTGCCAAGCCTCTCATTTTTACCACATAACTGTAGAAGGTTGATGTTCCAACCACCACTGATCTGATTTTTATTTTATTTTATTTTTATGCACCTAATGGCAGTTGACTGCTGGCTGTACTGTGCAGATAGGAACTAACCCCTTTTTAATCTCTTTGAGGTAAGCCAAAATGAAACAAACCCAAGCCATAAGCTTTTCTCCCCTGTGGACTTTTTAGAACTGGACCTCTCCCAAAAGCAAGATGAGAAAAGGAGGACAAGGTCCAGTCTCTTATAAATAGTAACCTGATCCATTTGGCTGTTAAAAGAAAAACAATTTTCCAACTGGAAAGTTAAAGATCAGGGCAAAACATCTGGGTGTACTAGAATATTAAGGCTACATTTGAGTAGTGGAACATATCAGTTATCAATATCCACAGCATATCATATCATATCACTACATGACACATATCATGTCAAGGTCTAAACCAAATTATATATTTTATATATATGTATTGAACCTGCATGATTATACTTCGGATGAATATTTTTCATGGGATGTAATTGTAGGAGTTCTGAATGATATAGTTTGTGATGGGAGGGAACCAGTCTTTGATGAGATTCAGAGTGTGGGTGAACCAAGGGTAGAAGAGCTCTGGCTCCCTTGTAGCTCCCGTGATGATGATGTTCAAGGCTGCATCTGTGGCCGGGTAGGCTGGTATATCAGTGACACCCCTAGGATGCAGAAACATACTGCTCTTAGCCGCTGTGGATAGCAGTGGTAAAAAATTATGCAGAATACGCTGCAGCAGATCAATATCTGCTGTAAGACACTTTGCATTTTGAGTTTGGCGAATGCTCACTGTATTCTTGACTAACCTGACTTTCTCCATAGCCGATTCAGTGTCAATGAGTCCCAGTGTACATATAGAGATGGACACGTTGCTCTTTTTCATAGCCAGCTCATGCTGAAGGGTTCCAAAGAAACCGTTCAAGGCAAATTTTGTTGAGGTGTACGGTGCCACGAAGGGACTGGGCATTTTACCTGTGACGCATCAATGAGAGTTATTCAACACAATTATGAGCTCATTGCGGTGTTTTGTTTTGTTTTTTTGCCTCATTTACAAAGCTTTTGTACCCAGAAGTTTGAGCTTGCCTTGTCCGTTAGGCAGCTGTTCTGGAGCTTTCAATGATATCACATGATCTTCTTCAGCAGGTGGAGTTTTACATTACACCTTCAAGAGTTCAACCAATTTATTTTGGAACAATATAAGGACTAGTTTAAAAAAAAATCCAATCCTTAAAGGGCTCAGAAAAAAAAACTGATGAAGATCATGTGAAATGATGGAAAGCTCCAAAAGAGACTTTAAAACAGTCCACTTTAATCATGTTTTCAAAATAACCAAGCATTCTTTGATTTCATGAAGGACAACTACAACAAGATTATCATCATCTATTTCTTTTTTCCACTGATAAATAAAAATAATGAGGCCTATCTATATATTATTTGTAATTGAGGGGTGAAAATGTTGGCAAGTAATATTGTATGTATATGTATATGAAAATAATGATGCAAATCTACCTAAAAGTGATGAAACAACCACCAGAGATCCTTTGCTTTGCTCAAGGGAGGCCATAGCTTTCCAAGCCATCTGAACATAGCTGAAAAAATTGACCTTTGAAAAGCATGCACACACACACACACACACACGCACACAGGTCAGTACCTCCCCCCTCATTTAATGTGCAGATAGACCATCAAAATGCAGCGCTACCTTCATCAGCCACTTGATGTGCTCCACGTCTCCCGTCCACAAGGTGAAGGGGCTCGGGCCAATGTGGTTGAGTATCAGGTAATCCAGCCCTCCGAGCTTTTCCAGAGCAAAATCTACCACCTTGTCTGGGTCTGACTCACTGGCCATGTCCGCTGCTATGTAGAGAGCTTTCTGGGCTCCCAAACTCAGGCACTTCTGGGCCACCTGTAGAGCAAAGATGAGAAATAATGTGTTAACTGTCCAAATGGAGTCTCTGGAAGTAGTACAGAAAACACAGGTTTGAGCATCAGGCCTCTTTATATCAGAATCAGAAGCTTTTATTGTCATTACACAAGTGCAACGAAATTACATTCGGTTATAACCACATATATGTTGTCAAGCTCACTGACCTCCTGCAACACTTTCTCTCTCCTGGCTGTAATTACTACCTGGGCTCCGAAGCGGGCATAGTGATATGCCATTTGTTCACCAATACCTGTACTGGCCCCAGTCACCACAACCCTGGCACCCCTGAGAGACTCTGAGAAAAACATGAGACACACAGAAACAATAAATCCCCATTGCATGTTGATAAATGCTGAACCAAAGTCTTTGCAGTAAAAAGATAAACTAAACCAAAGTCCTCCATGTGTTGTTGAAATTTCGTCACTTGGCTTTGTGCCCTTTAGACTCAAAGTGAACGAAACCTCTGACCCTGAGGTGGAGGGAGGAGGAACAGATACCAACAATACTCTGTCCCCTCTTTGCAAAGGGCGTTAAAATGGTCATCATCCAGTGCGACAATCACTCCTTTCAGTGCCTAACCACTCATTCTCCTCCTGTTATCTCCACATGTACGGGCAAAACTGCACTTGCAGGATAACAAACCTTTGTATGGTATGTCTAAAGATGCAAAGTGCATCTGAAACAAGTCAAAGTTTCATTTTCCATTTGTAAAATGCAGCCATACAAAATGTCAATATAGTATCTTCTATAAGATGTAGTATCAGCAGTGGTAGTAGCATTTCAGAAGGTGGTATAATGTTGCAGTTGTTGAAAACCGTACACGGGGATGTTCAAGGTCATTAACACCACCCCATTGACTCAAACCATATCATTTCATTACTTATGGAAACTCAGCTGCACACTGCCTCCTCACAACAAGGATAAATGCTGTCTTCTCTCTCTGGTAAGACCTCAGTCACAAGCAGAAAGCATGTCAGATTATCAACAATTAGTCAGCTTGCGAATCCTTTCCTAAATCTCCCCAGGGGAACACTGAACTTTTAGTATCAGTATACACAGATATTTTGTAGAACGCAGACCAGTGAGCATGTACAGCATCTCATCAACCAAACAGTCACATGATGAGTTCACATGGGCCACATTAAAGTGTGGACCTTGATAAGCCTGTAGAGGGAATATATAAAAACTGACATTAAAGACTAATTACATTTTAGCAAGTCGGAAACAGGACAGGACAGGAGGGCTCTGCAGCAGAACATCCCTGGTATGCATCCTCAGGGCATCAGCACTGAGGTGAGGTGTCTGCACATAGCCCGTGGCCCTCATGGCTGCTTATCCGGACAAGATAAAGTGTTCTGAACCTATTTAGATAATCTATCTCAACAAAATGAACAGTGAAGGTTTGTAACTGTTTGGTCATCATATCCTTACTGAATTTCTCTCTCAAACGAGCCATCCCAAATTATTGTGTGATTGAATCAATTGGCTGCAGACAGGCTTAATGATCATATAAAACTGAACGAACTGAGAAAGGAGAAACGTCTGTATAAATATAATTGTTTGCCAAATATCATAAAGAGATTCAGGACAGTTTCTTGTGCTTTGTCCCATCTCTGTGTCATGTTAAGGCATCCCTTGTCACACTGTCAGATTTACCTGTAGATGACCTTGAGTGACATGTAGCAGATTCATAGCCCTTTTTGCAGCCAATAGCTTCAAGTTCAATAATAGAAAGATATGGGAGGAAAGTCAAACATAAAAAAATGTGAGAAATTTATTCTAGTTTTGATGACTTTGCATTTTGTGATGTGACTTCAAATGAGTCTCTTAGCTTGTCACATGTGGTCTGCTCAGACAATAAGGCTCAGGATTGGATTTTCCTGACTGACTTGATTTTCAGCTTTGTGACGACATATTTGTAGGAGGATTTTCTCAATCCATAAATACTTCAGTTTACCACAAACATTCAAAATCAGCACACATGCAGACACACGCTTTTCATTGGACAGGAAGGTTAAGAAAAAATGTAATAAGAAAAGTAGTAACTAAAGCTGTCAGACAAATGCAGTGGAGTAAAAAGTACAATATTTGCCTCTGAGATGTAGTGGAGTAGAAGTTGTATAAATTGGAAATATTCAGGTAAAGTACCTAAAATTTGTACTTAAGTACTTGTGATAATGTACTTAGTTACATTCCACCAGGACATAACCACCTGTCATCACATTGTCACACCTGCATGTTTGCTGCTACTGTGTCACCAAACACAAAAAATCATTCGTCGGATATTAACAGCTATAGAAATCTGTAATCTTGCAGTTGCGTCTCTCTTACCTGCGTCAAAACTGGGTCGAGTCCACTTGACAGCAAGGAAAGCAACACATACACTCGCTGCAAAGATTTTAGCGAAAGTTCCCATTTTGCAAACTTGTCAGTTAAATCAGCGTTGCGGAGTGAGCGCAGATTCCCGCAGCAGCAGGTTCCAGAAGCGGCTCTCACGGGAAATATGAGGAAACCTACTGTGATCCCTCCTCTCTTTTACTCATGTCATGTATGAAAGGGGCATGTCAATCGGAAAAGAGGTTCATTGAACTTCCATCAGGCCTGACCTGCTTCTCAGATAGAAATAAAAAAAATATATCATTAATATTCAAAAACGCCTAGTTTAAAATGGCTGTTTTTAAAAATGTGATCAAAATTGTATAAATATATATATTTAAAAAAGACAAAAATATCGAATCTGATATTCCTAAATGACGCTACCGCTAGCTTTTGAAAGGGCAACTTTATTGATACAACCCTTGTGTACAGTTTTCAAGCAGGGTTGTCCTTCAGTGGAGCTATCTTGGTAACGTCTGTACCAACTCATTCTTGTTGTACTTGGAATAGCAGTTCATAAAAGGGAACTACACCGTTGTGGACCATGGCGGCAAGGATTTTGCCCATAGTGAAGTCAGTATTTTTAATTTCACTCGTGTTTACCCTTCAATTAATGCTGCTGTAGGTACGAGCTGCCTGATTAGCCAGTTAGCTAACTGTTGCGATGTTAGCATAATAGTCAGTCTCTGCGAGAGCTTTCCAGCTGTCATTTTCAACCTCTTTACTTAGTGGTTTATATAGTTGGTTTGCTCACCAACTCAGCAGTAAAAGTGTTGTGTTCTACATTCACGGGATTTGGACGTTGGCCTAACGGCCCACGATTTGCCTTCGTTCGCTAACGTTAGCTATTGCTTTAACTTAAGTTTCTAGCTAATTTCATTGGTAATTACTTCTCATCAAAGGGCACTCGTAAGTGATGTACCTAAAATGTAATCGTGTTTTCAATTGTGGATACAAGGGTGGGTAATCCCGGTTTATTGCCTGACTGCCTCTCTTTTTTCATTGTCAGACTGGCCACCAAGGTGACCATTGCAGGAGGAGCTCTCTACGTTGCCTGTGACTCTGGTCTGTTGGGAAGCAGTGAGCAGGGCTCAGAGGCCCTGGGGAAGGCTAAGGCTGCAATACCGCCCGCCGTTGAGGAATGGATGAAGTACTTTGGCCTGGAGGTACAAATAAGATAATAATGCTCAAGTAAATTGTAGTGCTTAAGCATAACACTCACTCGTGTTGTACATTGTGCAAATGTGCCTTAAGTAGGCAAATAGGTCAGTGGACACCCCTGACAGTGCTTTTGATTATTCATATAATAAATAAATGAATTGATTGAATTTCATGCAAGTTTTCTCGATCTCATGGTCTGTTCCTCATGGGATTTTACGACACCTTTACAAGATGGAAATACTGTATTCACTGTAGAGCCAGTAAAAAAACAACATTATACTCATTCTCTGTTTCTCCATGGTAGATTACACCAAAAATACACATTATTTTTTTCAATGTGACGATAAGTACGTGGCTTGGGTTTACTGGAGATGCATGTCATTTTCAAAAATGACAATAAACAGTCAACATTTTAGTTAACCTTAAGAAGTCATTAACCAGGTGTCAGTATATTCTGTCAGGGAAATATCCCAATGATATTTCATTATGTATTTCATATCTCTATTCTGGTCTAACTCTGGAGTAATATGACTATTTTCTCTTCTCATTGAACCATCACACGATCAACCCTTAATCAATTTATCTGCATGTGTTATTTTAGTGTCACAAGTGAAGCATGATCAGCCAAAATGATATCTTTCCCATTTCATGCATCATCTCTTCTTGCTGGATTAAAGTATTACACGATTTCATATAAATTCAATATAGTGTGTAACTACAAAGCATTGTACTATGCTGTTTCTAACGGATCCCCCCACCCCCAACCCTCTTCAGGCTCAGCTTCCTACCCTGCCTACCATTGAATTCTCCCCTGTTCAGGCGTGGAACTCTGGTAAGAACCGAATGAAAAGCTTGGTCCTTTTTGTAATTTTTTAGTTTGTCTTTTTGACTGTGTCCACCTCGAAATTGTGGTCAACAAGTGCAGTGATTTTTTTATTAGCAGTGATTTTTTTAGCATTCCACTGGGGCTAGTATTCAATTTTAGCATCACCATTGAGACTCTGAGATCAGTATATTTCAATTGGGTAGCACCTTAAATGCTTTGTACATATTTTTGGAGCGTCACACCCAAACCATTGATCTTATTTTATTGCAGGAGTGCGGTGGACGATTTCGTCTCTTTCGGAGGCTCCAACAAAAGCAAATGAGTACTCAAATCAGGGTGTGCAGTACCTGAAAGACCTCACCAAGTGAACAGGAACAGGAACGTATTTATCTTTTGGAGTTTTGCACTTGAGAAATGACATTATTCTTCAAAAGTTGTAGCCCCTCACAAGAAAGAAGAAACACCCAACACGAAAGAAAGCTGCAAGGTGAAAAAAAGTTGTGACATTTGGCCGCAAGGAGTTTAGTCTCATGAATGGGTACTGTGGTTCTGTAAATGGTAGTGGCATTGGTTGGGAGTTGTACATAATGCAAAGAAACAAAATGTATTTTAAAAGTTGTTCTTTCATTTTGTGTATACCACCAAAATTTAGCTCAACTCTCTCTAATATGCAATATTTGACTCCCCTTTGTTCTCAAACCACCCAAATGTTATGAAGAGAATGTGTGTTGTATATATGCAGTTTCACAATTTGTGACTAAATAATACACCGATCTTAAAACACATCCAGTCTTGTGTTTGATTTACTGTGAAGAATACTGTATATACTGCATGTGGATCATGGCAGTGTGTTCAAAGAACAAGACCAAACAAATGTGCAAAAATCTTTATTACTCATGATGGAATAATAATGACACCAATGGCCTGTTGATGCTGCTACAACTTCAGAGCAGGAGGAGGTGACTGAAAGCATGAAGAAGAGCGCACACAGCCATTTGTAAATCCACTTTACACAACATGGAAACACTCCACAGCCCCACCACCGGTGACGTAGTGTTGAGCTTTTTTTTTTTTTTTTTTTTTTTTTTTTTTTTTTTAAATGTGGGTTAAACAAACCGTACCAATTCTGCCCCACAGTCACTTCTCTACAGTCAAAATAAGGTTTGAAAATCTCCACACACTCATCAGATGATGCATGCAGAGTTCTGACAGCCAAAAATAACAGTAATAGTATATTTACTCATTGACTAGTTTACTGAGAGATACAATGAATGATTTGAAGGACGCCAAGACCAATTCAGCAACTAGGACATAGTGACAAAGGTGGGATGAAATAAATACCAATACCATATTGCAAGCATACATGTCATGTCTGCAAGACAAAGTTATAAAGACTAGACCGAGAGTTAGTTACTGTCAACAAACTGGTTTGCCGGTTGATTATACCTGTTAAATATTCAGTTTATAATTCATGTTTAATAATGACCTTTTCACTAAAAGCTGGTGTTTTGATGAGATATTTGTATAAATGAGAGTAATCACAACAGGCAACATTACAAGGCGTTTTACACAAGTTGTACATATTAAATACTGTCATCTGGATTGCAACAATTTTTTTCTTCTTTTTTTATACATGCGTGTGATATAAAGCATTTATTTTGCCACATTTGCTCTCAAGGAAAAAGCAATTTGGGGAAACTATGGTATGTAGCGTACCATAAACTAAACACGAACTTCATACAATAAAGTGCTCCCCACAATATCCACAGTGAGATTACACAACCAAGGAAGATGGGTTATATTTTAAGAACATGGTCATACCGCATTATGAGCAAAACACAGCACTAATAAGAACTGATGGCTGCAAAACTTTCCTCAAGCTGTCAGTGTCGTAGACAGTCGGAGATAGAATATGTACAATATTGCAGAATGACAAGCCAGAAGGCACTTTATGATTTGTGTGGGATCAAATTGAAATGAGAATTTAGCAAACTGCATCCTCATCACCATTACAAATGATCTGATACAATACTAAACATGGTGCAAAGGTGCTGGAGTTGATTCACACATGAGCATAATTCATCTAAAAGGCGTTTGAAAATATAAGTGCTCCATTCAGGTGATTTGATAATGCTGCTTTCATTCATCCCTTCCAGTCCTCACACTAAATTATTAAATAATATGGGCAGATAAGTACAGTACATGATTTATCTGCCCATTTCATTCAATAAATGCCTCAGTGGAAGACATCTGTCCCAAATATAACCTGTATATCATTCTTATTAGCTATTTAGATGAGCCAAAGAAGTGCAGCTTTCTTATTACACACTGGGATTTAATAAAGATAATTACTTTAAAGTCAGATCAGCGACTATCTCAGGGACAACAATGCAAATTCATTACCAACCGCACGTTGCAGCTGTTGGGCAGTGCAATCTTGGACTGTCCAAACTTAAAGTATAAAGTACAGCAGCAACATTAAAACAAGTCGACTCCCTCTCCTCAGAATAGCCAAGCATAGCGGTGCTACAGTTTTGCTGTGCATATGAAAAACAGATTGCACTTTCTTCCGAAAAATGAAGCGTATCAACTATTCAACCTTGCCATGGCTTTGAAGAACAAGATTATAACAATGAGTGGAACAGAAGCAGATGGACGGAGGCTGGGGAGTGAGATAAAGTGTCCACTATCTCTAGGTGGTTTTGACCAGGTCATAGACATGGATATGAAAGTCATCATCATATTTGATATAGTAGACAGAGGGCTTGGCAGGGACCTGGTAGATGACCAGGCCCGTTCTCTTCACACCCTTGTCAGTAACATACTCCACTTGTTTCCCCACCAGACTCTCCGTCTCTTCTCCTGGCTTCCTGTCTGCAGGCAACAGGTGCTTGTTTTCTGAGAAGTGAAACATTACAACATTACTGTTACAGATGAGTTGGTTTGAAATTTGCTTTTGTGTAACTCATCAAATATCAAAGTGGGTATGAAATAATGTCTGATTTGGTTTCTGAAATGTGCATCCGGAGCATTAAAAACACAGGTTTTGTCTTATTCTTTAAATCTATCTCAACAATTACATTTACAGACATAGAAATGAAAAAAAAAATCCTGAAAACCAGGCTTTTCAATGCTTTCTAGACAGGTCTAAGAATCCTGTATATACATTTTTAATCATGATTTAGTTAAGATCTTCATCTGTAAATTGAAAATGATCTATTACACAAAGCTTTAACAGACTGAAATAACAAATTATAGGGTTTTATAGTCATAATGCCTCAGTATTCTGATAGAAGATTTCTCACTGTGAATTAGACTCAATTAGGAGTTGCTGTGAATATTTTTGTGTGCCAAATAACTGTAATATTCTCAAATTAGAAGCAGCAATTGGAGCATATTTAAACATACCCATCACCACTGCAACAGCTCCAGACACAGTTGTTTGATGAAAACACTGACTAGAGTCTTGGCTCTCATAATCTCTTTAATGATCCGACCCCAAATACTTTGGTGGAAAACCCTTACTCTTTACAGCATATGTCAAGAGGGTCTGTGTCCATGGCTGCAAGAAGCGCTTACTCAAAATATGTAATTTTGCCTGTTTGCTCCTGGGAATCGAACTCCCTCATAAAGATGTGTGATAAAACAGATTTCCATGACCACTGTAATTGCTGGTGAGCTCACATGCTATCCATGCCAGATTAAGCGAGTGTAAGTGAAAAAACGATGCACGTCACACTGTGGCTGGACTTGATTCTATCTATAAACCCTTAGGACAAGATTATCAAAGACTTAATAAGACTTTGTGAAGTATCAATCTGCCTTTGTTATATCCAAATGACCGGTACCTGCTTCAGGCAGAATCCTGAGATCTCCATCAGCGTAGTCATCCCATAGCTGGTACATATAAAGAACGGGGTCCTTTTCATAAGTGATATAATACCAGTTGGTCATGATTGGAGCTCTGGAGAGGACCATGCCTCTCCACTCGTTCTTCTCTCCATCTTCTTTTTCGAACAGATGCTCCACAGCTTTGCCCACCAGCTCCTCCGCCCCTGGTGGTATCTTGATCTTGTTGTTAACTGTGGAGGCACAGCCACAAAAGGAAATAAGAAAGTGAGAAACACGTCAACCCAACACTTGCAAACTAGCCAGCGCAGATTAAGAGAGAGGCCGACTAACTCACCAACTTTTTCCGACAGGACTTGTAGGTTCGACACTCTCTCGTCCTTGAACAGCTCGATGCCGTAGACGCAGTCAAAGCCGTCATACTTCACCATGAAGAGAGAAGGGTTCACACTAAGCCTGTCGAGCACTGTTCCCTTCCATTTGCTCTGGTTGCCCTTCTCGCGCCAGTTATGCTGAATGCGGACTCCCAGAATGCTGTTGGGATCCGGGGTCAACATGTCACTCAGCTCCCCGCTACTCCGCTTTCTGGTAAAATAGGAGTAATATGCAGGTCTGCGTGTCTGCGGTTAAGGTTTAAAGCAAATTGTGCACCTTACACATACAAAAAAGGTTTTATGGCATCACGCTATGTAACCTGGACATGCCTTCTGGAAAGCTACTGTAGCTTAAACTGAGGTCATTCCATATAAACTTTCATATTGAGGTCTATTTGCAACATTACCAACATCAAAACTTATTTTGCAATTTTTTTATGCAGCTGATTATTTAAATCAGGATGCAGTATGACTTTTTGTCACTTATTATAGCAATAAGTCTCATATGAACTACTGGATCATTCCTGAACTTTATACCTGGCTAAACCACATGTTCGTGCATGTTTTCCTGTTGCATTATATTCTAAAACCAACATTAATGGCATCATCGTGATTGCGTATGCAGTAGCTTTGTTTCTACATACCTGCCCCTTTTCTTGGACATGCCTCCAGAAATTCAAAGGCTACTGATTAAGAGAAAAACAGGGCAATGTTCAGTTATTATGTGAGTGAATAAAACAGCTGGCAAACTTCACATGTTGTGTCCACTATACAGCATGAGGAAGGCCTCCACTTCAGCTGAGAGGCTGGGCTGTCTGTGGAGACCTGTGACAGGCTGCAGCCTGCTCAGCGGAGACTGACAACTCCAGCAGCCAATAGATTAGCATGATGGAATAACTTCCTGGGTATTTTACTTTAACTGCACAACCATGGAGGTCACTGTTTTCTACTGAGGGGAGACTGTGTAGCTTGTCATATTTAGTTAGCGGACTGCACAAGTCTCGCCGAGGTGAATGATTAAATAGGCAATACAAAATATGTCTGACACAACTTCCAAGAGAATACGTCAGCCATTTCACTGTATCTGACGAATTACAGTATGTAACGTTAGCCGGTTACATTTTAGAGCAAATAACTTGTGTATTAGCAAGAAACGTAAAAAATAGTATGGGTGAGCACGATTAACTACGCGATAAATCATGCCGTATACCACCTGTCCTGGACTAAATCCAACACACCACACAGTGTAGGTTACCAGTAACACTCGTCTGTCCTAGCTCTACCTCAATGCAGATGTTAACGTTACTGTAAGAGAAGTGGAGGCGGCTAGCTACATCCGCTCTTCGGTGTCCCTGGTGGCCGGTAACAAACACCGGCAACAACTGGGTGTTAACAGCCTTATTCTCCCTCGGAACACATTTTCATTACCTTTACGCAGATTTCATATCACTAGTGTTCAGTTCGTCTGGCAGAGAAATGTTGCCACACTCCAACCCGCCTGTGTAAATCTCGCGAAACCTGTGGAAAATGGGAGATGCGGAGAGACGACTCTATTTCCCAGCGAGCCCTCGGTTACCATGACCGCAGAGAATGACACGAACACGCGCGCAATGGATAGTGGGAATTGATGTATCGACGACAATGATACGGACTTTTAACGACCGGAGTTAAACAGGTGTTGTAGACAGTGCTGCATGCTGCGTTCGAGGTTTGTCGGAAATAGCGTAATTAAGGTATTAGTGCGCATGATCGACAAGGAAAAATACCAACACAACCGGCCACCGCGCAAATGCAGTGAGGTCAGTTTTTCTGTGACGCAAAAGCTGACTAAAATTTGACTTAAAGGGGCAGACAACAAAAGAGAAGTGTCAAAGTTATGGAGCAATTTTAACATCTCAAGTAAAGTCGTTTTTATATTCCCAAGTTCACTCTTTCTTTAACAAGTAATTATCTCAGTTAGGCCTATGATGACAACAAGAAGTGTCACAAAATCAGCTAACAAAACATTAAAATGCACATTTTGTTACCTTTATTACATTTGATCTTCAAAATAAAATGAAATCCATAGCTACTCATCTATGTGAGACATACTGGTCCCAATTCATCCTGCAAGTAGAGCTGCAAGGAGAAGTACTCGAAGGCAGCTTAGGCAAATTTTAAAATGGTCTTAAAATACAGTATTACCTGAATGCATATCAGTATGAGGGGCATCATCATCACCACAGATCTAGCATTCATGGTTAGTGAGTACTGTACAGGCAAATATTGGAAATATCAGCTGTGGGAGGTGTTCATGCTTTGTCACAACAACAACAACAACAACACCTTACACAAAACAGTGTATCATTAAGTGCTCCTCTCTCTGCACAACTTCAACCCTGCAATGCACCACTATCACCTGTTACCATTATGCTAAGTTGTGAATGACATTATAAAGCTGAGCAAGTTACAGACTGTAAATGCACTCGATATCACCCAGCCCACTGAACAGACTGCATCCACTTTAGCTTGACTTGTAGTTCATCTGAATACCTCACCTGCTCAACTGTCCAGCCATCTTTATCAATGAAACAATTACAACAGGGCACCATTTATGCTGCCCACTGACCAATTATGAACTTTTATTTAGTGACAAACAATGGTTTTACTTATCACATGATATCGGTGTCACTATTTGATACATATTTTCAAAAAAACAAAAATGAGCGCATGGGAATTGACTTTGCTTTTTTATTTTCAGGTTATTTTTGCATTCAGCTTAGCATATTTTGAAACCTGATCCAACAAAAGCAAAATGTGACAAGTGGGGGTGACAAAAACATAATTTAACATCTCATCTACCAACTCGTTTATACAGAGAAAAAAACGGATTCATTACTTAATGATATCATATATTAATCTGCTATTAATCACACCACTTTAACCACACCACTGTCACTTAACCTGCAATTTTGTCTCCAAATGCTCTTGTATGTCTATTTTGTATTCTTTTCTTATTTATAGTTTTATATACCTCTATCATTTGTTTATCTGACTTTCTATATTTATCTGTAGCCTACTTATTTCTGCATTGTTAAACAGATATTATCCCAGGTTTGCATATTATTAAGAGTCTTGTCTCAAACGGTACATCCCAGTTAAGCATACTAACACATTCAAGTTCAATCTAATTTGCCTAATTGCTGTTTAACACACTTGTAATCCAGTCTCCGAAGGATGAAATGCGTGTGTACACATCAGGGGTCCTGGGGTCTCCGCATCGCCGGCCAGAGAAGGAAACGACACCTGCTGCAGCTCCATCGCACACCAACGGCCCACCTGAATCCCCCTTAAACAGGAAAGATACCAGACACTTAACAGAAGGTGTACTCTGTTTAAAATATCCTCTGTGCTCATTGTTAGTTGCTTGCTGCAAACCTAAAATAAGATGTCAAACTGCAACATTTTGCTGCAGGAAAAAAAAAAGACTTTCTATGAACAAGACAATCTCATATCTTAACACTATCTGGTTTGCTTACATTTTTAACCCCTCTGTGCGCCTGATCAACATCTAGCCAGTGCACCTTCTTACCGAGCAGAAGCCTTGAAAGTTGCCGCCGCCAACGCCACAAACCATCGTCCTGGTGATGGGAACATTTCGCCATCTCCTACGACAGGTCCGCTGTGATATGGAGGTCACGTTGACCTCCTGAAGCCTGGCTGGTAAGGTGTTGTTATCCCCTACGTCCCCCCAGCCGGCTGTGATGCACCTACTGGATCTGCTCAGCCTGCCACGTTTCAGAGGGATCAGCTGCACTGCTTCGGTCAGGTTGGCCCTGCCGTTGAGCTGAGGCAATGAAAAAAAAATACAGAAATATAGAGAAAATGTGAACGTATGAGGGCTTCTTTTAATTAAATCTGATGCAGTGTAGAAAACGACAGCTTCAAACTGTCCTCACCTTTAGGAGCATGATATCATTTGCATGTCCATCATAGTCGGGATGTGGAATGGATCTGACAGCAGTGAACTCCTGCTTTGTAGGCTCATTACCGGCCAGGGAATCAGCTCCAAGCACAACTGTGTAAGGTCTAGAAATCACAATTTAATGATTATTGGACCTAACTATGATTTATGGCTGCTAATAATCACTCTTGACAGAAACCTTTTAGAACATAACAATGATCCACAGATTGTGCTTTGCATTCATTTCAGTGCAGTACAACAGTCACACTGCAGAGACCTGAAAAAGTTTGTTTCCTAAAAACTTGGTGATTCATCATATTTAACTGCCTTCATTCCTTATCAGAGAGCATCCCTGAATGTACCACCAAATGCATATTCCTGCTTCCAATTATCTTGCAAAAAATAAACAAATGTTCTCTGCGATGGATTACTCATGTATGGCAAGCTAAAAGTCCCTGCACTGCAAATTGATTTTCATTCATGAACTTGTAACAAGTAGGGAATAATAAAACTGACAATATATATGGCAACTAGGGAAAAAAGTTATTGTACACTTTGACAAATGGTCACCATGTTTTCTCTCAGAGTCTCAGATTAAATCCTGAATGACCTGTTGTTGATGTTATTGCTGCCAGTGAAACAAAAATATTGGCCTATTTTTGAGTTCTTACACAGGTATTCGACAATGTGCTGCTGTGAGCACAAAGTCCTCCCTCACCAGGGCCCCCCCGCAGTTCAGGCGACCTCGCAGCTGCAATGAGGCCATGTAGGGGCGTGAGTGTGGGGCCGCTTCTCTGCCCCCAACGATGCGAGAACCATCAGCTCCTGAAATGCAAAATCATCTTTCACTGTCACGTCCATCCAAGATGTTTGAGGTTTGTAGTAAATGCAGCTTTTTTTTACGTCTTTACAGCGTGTCGATAGCTTACCGTTCAGGACAAAGAGCAGCAGCAGCATGAAGGCCATGGTCTCTGGTCAAATCCACACCTACTTCTCTTGGTCTTATCATTTTTGGAGACAAGAGGGTCTTGCTTATTTTGTGGTCTTTATTGCTTCAGTGTGTTTGCAAACGTGCTGTTGGGTTATTTCTTGTGTGGATGTTGGTGGGATTACAAAAGGCACGGTTTGAGATTTTCAAAAGAGGGTTTCCCAATCGATGCAAGAAACCGGTGGAGTTCTAACGGCTTTAGAGATACCGAGGCGAGTGAGGCTCCGGAGGGTCAAGCTGTAACCCAAAGATCACAGCCGCTGATTGACTGACAGTCATATAGCTGTGGATTGATAGGTAAAGTCCACATTGTCTGAAAAACAAATCTATTGAAGTGATAATGAGTGGCAAAGAGGAAAAAAAATGTGTGTTGTGTGAGTGTCTTTGTGTGTGGGCTTCTTACAAAGTTGTGGTGAATTACTCAATGTGAGTGCTTCAATTTAAATCTTGCAAAGTGCTATGAGAGTTATGTCACTTTCCTCTTTTCAGCCAGTTACATCAGGTTTGTGTTAAATGTGGTTTTGTGTAATGCAACGTACACCAGACACTTCAGCTCTAACATGCAACTGAGTGTCTCAGCTGTGCAGGATAGAAAGCATCATTATTAAAACCTGCATCAAATATTGATGAGTGTACTTGTTGCCACTTATGAAGTACGACTGCAGAACGCTCGGCTAGGAAAGAAAAGCCTTTTTGTAACACTCCTGAGTTTGTGTTGAGTGACCTGAACATTGGAAAAAAAAAAATCACTGCGCTTGTTTTGTTAACTTAAATTCCATTTGATATCTGCACAGCACAATAACAGTATGCTGAAGCCAGAATTCTGGATCTCTTTGAGTCTTTTTGGGCCTTTTCCTCTCATTGTTTATGAATATTACTTTTCCAGATTGAGTAACTCCCGGGGATTCCTGGTCAGTGATTGTTTATTATTCTGCTACAGTATTTTGCAGATTTGCATTCTGCTGTTATCTTTTGTCATGAATTTACAAATATCAGAACAAAATCAAGTTAACCAGCCTTTGCATTCTGTCGTCTTTGTCAACTTTAACTCTTTATTTTGTTCTTTCTGGCCTTTATCTCTCACTGATAAACACAGAGGCTCTTCAGTGCGGATCTACTCGACACAGCCCTCACAAGCATTTCTTTGAACTGTCTGACAAACTACCTGAAAGACAGAAACCCCAGCTTACAACATCCGGTTTGAGCATCGGACGTTCACACAGACATCAGACTCAAATAAACAGCTTTGTGCTAATGAGACAGAGAACTGAATTAAATAAAGACCAGGCTATGATTGTAATTGGAAAATTATTGAAATAGCCCTGTTTCTTTTCCTGTTAGGTCAAATCACACGTTTGCACTGAACCTGCCCCAAGACGTTTTGTGGATATGTTGCTGGAAAAAGGACGTTTGCAAGTAACTTAAACAGCATTTGTGTCTTGTGAAACGATAGTTGAAACACTTTTTATTTTTGCTTTGTGTAAAATATATAACACCACAACAGCTCAGCCACGCAAAGCAGTCTTTACACACACGCTACTTAAAACATTGTTAAAAGTAATTATCTCTAAGCTGAGGAATCAGCGTTTCTTGCTTCAGTTTGTGTGAGTAACTTGAAGAAACTGAACCACAGAGAGGCACAGATCAGCATGAAGGTAATGCACAGTGTTGTGGGCGGGACAGCCTGTTAGGTTCAGTCATCTGTAATCAGGGATGGCCCCGCCTCTGGTTCCACCTCTGGTTAATTGGCAAGTTAGTAGAAAAGAAAATTAAACGTGATATTTGAAATGCAGTTTTATTTAAGATTTCAGTCACGCTGACAGAGCAAGCGGAGACGCCTCAATACCTCCATATTGCAGTGAACGTATACTGAAACTTTATGCAGGACTTTTACTCATGACACTTCACGCCTTTGAGGATGCTGTTTATCCAGGGAAGGTGTTTTGAGATATCCATATAGACGTTGGGTACGTCCGGATATTTGCAGTTATAGTTTTTGTTGAAAGACACGATGCCGACAGCCATCCCGTTGCACACCAGAGGACCGCCAGAATCACCCTGTGAGGAGGAAATCCATGAATTTGTTTCTTAATTATTTGATGTCTGTTTGATTTGTGTGCAAGAAACCAGTTGGCCGTTTCTTCTTACCTGACAGAAACCTTTGGTTGTTCCGTATCCACCTGCACAGATGACATTGTCAGGAAGTCTGAACCATTGCTTCTTACAGAGCTCCAGCTTAATGACAGACACGCTGACCACTCTCAGCTCGTTAACGGTTGGACCACGAGTTGTAATTGCACCCCATCCAGCCACATGGCACATCTGGTTTTCTTTTATGTTTATTTCAGAGCAGGGAAGTGGGATTGTCTGTACGCTTTCGCTCAGTTGAGCCTTCTCAGACAGCTGGAGACACACGAAATCAGGACGTAAACATGTCATGATGTATTTCTTTTTACTGATCAGACTTCAGTTTAACAGACAGTAATCTGACCACAAAACTGGATGATGCCACCTGATGATATTTACTTACTTTGAGGAGCATGATGTCGTTGTCATATTGTCCATTCACATAAAATGGGTTTTTGTATTTCTTTTCAATCCTTATCTCTTTTTTATCAGCTGTCTTAAGATCGTGGGTGCCAAAAACCACATGTGTAGGTTTCCTGAATGAGTTAACATGTGAATTAGAAAACAATGAATAATATATTTCTCACCAAAGAATATTAGTTTATGAAAGTTTAAGTCTTTGAGTAAGGTAACGCACAGGTTGTCGCAGTGCGCCGCAGTGACCACAAAGTCTTCACTGACGAGGAATCCTCCACAGACGTGAACTCCGTAGACCTGCAGCGAGGCCATGTACTGCATCGAGTTCTCCGGGGCTTTTTGCCCATCTATGATTTCACCCCCGAGTGCTGCAAAGATAAGTGGAAATCAAAACGAGCTCAATGTCCCATTACGTGGTTGGTGAGCAATAAAAACATTCTGTAAACTTACCGTTTTGTCCAAGACATGTCAGAACAAGAAAGACCAGATGTTTTTGCAGAGGATGCATGATGCCTGCAGGACCACTGACTTGTCTTCTTTGGGGGTGTCAGGTGGACCCTTTTATACAGCTACTGGCTGTGTTGTCAAATCTGATTATCATCTGCTTTATCATGACTTCTAACCACATCCTCTGTGTAATGGATGCTTGCTGCTTGTGTTATCTTTGCATTATCTTGCTGCCTCAACAGTTACCAGCAATCAGTACGAGTTTATCGTTTAACTGTGACATTTTTTCTCTCGTACTTTTCTTACTTTTTGAATCGCCCATCATTCACTTTCTGTTTTAATCCTTTTGTATTTAGGACTCTTTCATCCTCTTGTTCATTTAGTTCATTCTGCATGTCATGTGAACTACATGTGAACATGTGCAGGGAGGTAGTGGAGTACGGCAATGGTGGCATTAAGAAACACAAATAAAACAGACAGAAAACATTCACAACATTCACTTCCTATTATACTACAGCTGGTCCATCAAATCAATCAATCAATGAAGTTGATGAGCTGAAACATTAAATATATCGTCTTTGTACTCTTTTAAATTGAGCATGCATCAAAAAGGAAGAGCAAATTAACATATTTTGTTTTGTTTTACACAGCATCCTAACTTTTTTGGAATCGAGGTGTCACACATTCACATTTGTTGCATTTCAATTTATTCAGTGTCTGCAGCATTATGCAAATCTGACTATAATATTCTATGTGTTTTTCTCTTCTCAAATCTACAATCAGATACAGTACCAACTAATGCAGTGCACGTAAAGGAAAACTGGCCGTGTAGTCAGCAAGTTGTTATATTGAACATGGAGGCCCCGAGTCATTTCATAGTTTCTCTGCTGTTTGACCATTAGTGGGCGCCACTCCATCAGTTTAAGTCACACAGCTGTTTGATATACTGTATCTGTCAGCATGTCTACCCTCTGCAGTGCATCACAGTCCCTCAGTATATACTATACTATATACTACTATATACAGATCTGAGTTCTTTGGGGCCTTTTTGCATTTTTATGGTAAAATATGTGAGGAAAATGAACACGAAACTCTTTTTTTCTCACCATTTATTTGATTTGAACGTCAAAGCGTGAAAAAGCAGAAATGTGTGCAGAACATGCTTAATGCCAGCAGGATGCTCGACATGCTGCCTTGGAGGGGTCAAATCTATTTTATCTTGCAGCCACAGCCTTTCTCAACAACTTGACATCTTTAGTTATCTTTGCGTTATCTTGTTTGCCAGCCGTGTCTGGCCACGTTCGTCACTTTTTAGGGTCCCCTGGAAACAGCTTCGGTTTTTGGCAGTGCTTTTCTGTTGTGTTTTGCTGCATGTCCTTTCTTGCCCACACTCTCTCCACTGTCTTGTGGATACTGCTCAGCCACATCAAGTCAACCTTAGTTTAATGAGTTGTATATATGAAAAACACAGATGCAAGACCAGTCTTCTTTGGTGTGGATCTACTTGACACAACCCACTGAAACAGCCATTTGAATTCTGCGATGAACCACAGAAACCACAGTTTCCAGATTCAGGTCTGAGCATCAGAGTTCTCATAGTCACTTAACTTCCTTTCATTATTGACAGCTCACAGTTACCATTATCACTCAGCTTTAAGGTGTTGCAAGTTTGAATTGAATACATTACTAAGACCAGAAATCATATATTCTGTGTCAAAATACCTTTTGGAAAGGAAACCTGAGCTATTTCCTTTCCTGAAAAATCGTTTGTATCTTCTGATGAAAAATACAACCACAGGAAACTGTGTTTGAAATTTGGCACTGAAGTTTTTTTTCTACATTTCAGATAAAGAGCAAACACTGACTTAAACACAACAATATCTCTACAGTGATAATAATAATGATCGCAGTTTACATTAAGGTACTAATATTCACCATTAGTGTCACATTGGCTCTTTGTTAGTCATTATAAAGCACTTATTAATGCTTTATCTGGGGGTCAGAGTTATTAAGGGTTAAGTTTTTAAGACTGTAATTCAAGTAAAACAACTTCCTAACTTACTGTCATGCACAGTTGTAGCTGGAGGTTATTGAGGGAAAACTCTACAGGTTGTAGAATATGGTCACATATTAATAAGTGTTTTATAACGACTAATAAAGAGCCAATATGCTACTAATATGCAGGCTAATAAAAAGCTAGTTAATAGTGAATATGTGTGTCTTAATATAAAGTGTTACCATAATAAAAGTTTTATTTATACTTGTTTCAAGTAAAAACAACAAGTTCCAAAGAGATGAGAAAGAAAGCATGTGTCAGCCGACCTAAAGCAAAGCAGAAGACCTTTCCAGAGCCGAGGAGCCAGGACAACACAACACAACACAGGCATGCAAAATTCTTGACAGACACGACACCAACAGCCGTCCCGCCGCACACCAGAGGACCTCCAGAATCGGCCTGTGAGGAGGAAGAAGGAGCTTAATTAGTTTAGTCTGGATCTAAGACGAGCAGCCATTTATGCTGGAGACCAGTTTTCTCCGAACACACAGAAAACACACCTGACAGAATCCTTTGGTTGTGTCATATCCACCAGCACAGATGACAGTGTTAGGAAGTTCAAATCGAATTTTCCTCCATTCTGCCTTACAGACCTCCAGGTTGATGAAAGGCACGTCCACCTCTTGCAGCACATCAACAGCTTTCCCACCAGTTCTCATGTAACCCCATCCAGCCACACGGCACTTTGCTTTATCTCTTATTTTCATCTTAGTCTTTGGAAGTGGAATCGGTTGTACTCTCTCATCCAGTTCAACTTTCTTGGACAACTGAAGGCACAGAAAATCACCAGAAAATAGACAGGACCAATTTAAAGCATGCATCTTATCCTCCATCGGACCTCAAGTTGAAAAAAGATGGAGTGAGGTGTGATGTGCTTCGTTTTCAACAGTTATGTATTGCATGATTTCACCTGAGAAATCATGAATTCTGACTAAATATCTACTTACTTTGAGGAGCATGATGTCATTGCCAGATCGTTCATTGTCAAAAGATGGATGCTTGCACCTCCTCACAGCGTATCTCATCGTTTTATTATCAACCTTCTTGAGATTGTGGGTGCCGAGAACAACACTTGTAGGTGTCCTGAGTGAAAGATTATTGAGAGGCTGTCAGCAGCTTTTTTTGCAGAAAAAAAAAAAACACATAAAAATGCTAAAACTGATGCATCTTTCTGGAAAAATGATTTCTAACCACATGAATCAAATAGTGCTGGAAGATGAAGGCAACTCACTGGCGGTCGCAGTGCGCAGCAGTGACCACAAAGTCTTCACTGATGAGGAAGCCGCCACATATGTGCCTCTCTGTCCTGTTCTGCACTGAGGCCATATACAGCATTAACTTCTCCGGGACCCGTTTGCCATTTATAATTTCACTCCCAAGTGCTGTGAAGAGGAAAAGGAGAAGAAGAAGGATGAGTTCATATATCACATTTGTAGACCTGTCACTTATGACCACATTTTGTATTGTTACCGTTAAGTCCAAGAAGGTGAAAAAGCAGCAGCTTGTGCAAGGCGTGCATCATGCTGGCGGCAAAGTCAACCTGTTTCTGTCTCTTTGGGGCATCAAGCCCACCACCTTATATAGCAGTTTGCTCACTGTGGTTTTCATGTGCTTCATCTGGACAACTTTAGCTGCATCCTCTGTGCGTCAGTGCAACCTTTAATTGCCTTATTGTGATGAGTGCATGTGGTCAGTAAGGGAACGTGGCGTGGTGCAGTATTGCTGTTGTTGCAGTAAATGCGAAGCATGTGGTTCTGCGGCCTCAGCAGCCTGAAGCACATATGTACATTATGTCATCAGCATGTCATGAATTTAACACAGCCTGTAATGTTCACCCAGGTATTCTGCTCTAATTTCATACTTTTCCTTTTGTTTCTATGGTGCTTTTAATCTCTTCTCTCACTGTTTGGATGAACCACTTAATCTCAGGTGAACTTTAGTTTAGATGAATTGAAGTGACAAAGCAAAATTCTTTGTCATGAGTCTTGTTTTTAGCTGTGACCTTTTAGATGTGGGCTTCTGTCGCTGACACGTTGCACCAAAAACTAAACGAGTGGCAGAAACCGCAGTTTCCAGCTTCAGGCTTGACTATCACTATTCTCGCAATCATGAACCTCTATAGTCATGTGATCACTGACTGACAGCTAGAAGTCTAAAGGAGCATCATGACTCATCTGTCAATGTTTCATGACAAGCGACGTATAGTCTGATATAAACAGACAGTGAATGCTTTAACAAGTGTGTCCTAAAAGGGAATATATGTTATAGAAGGTAAAACTCTGTGATCACATTTGAATGCAATTATCCCCACACAACAAGAGCATATGAGAAAGGTTTCAAAGGATGCTGGGAAGCGCAAACACATGAAGAATGGCTTGGTTATGTGGTGAGGTTGCATAATTCACATGAGAAAATTGCAAAAATATTTCAGTTATGTTTACAGCAATGCAAATACTACGGGAAGTGTGCTGGATCTGGTCGTTTCAGATACCGATATTTCTGTCTGTCTGTCTATCTGTCTGTCTGTCTCTCTTTCCTTAAGATAAAGGGAGTAGGTTGTCATGTCTGAAACAGCAACCACACACTGAGAGTCTTTAGCTATTTTCAGGGTTATGCTGCTTGTGTCTCAGCATTCAAACAAAAGTCTGACTCAGTTTATTCCACACACACAGTTATAATGATCCACTCATTGTCATGCATTTAAAATGTAGCTTACTTAACTAATTTAACTTACTCTGAACCCATTTTCCCTACTATTCATTTAATTCTCCATTCATTTTAGCCTTGCAGTTATGTCGCCTTCATTCTCTTGATTTGATTCATTTCGGACTGCGTTCTCATACTTCTTGTGCATACTATTACATCAAATGAACTCTTATCTTTAAAACATATTGAGGTTTTAAAACACAGACGCGACATCTTTGGTGTGGATCTACGTGACACCCACAACCCAAAACTGGTTCTTGGAATTGTGTGACAGTTTTGACGAACCACAGAAACCATAGTTTCTTCGCTGCAGATTTGAGCAGTGATGTTCCCACAGTCACAGTTATGAAACTTTTTTTTTATCATTAAACAGATAGAAGTCTAAAAGATGTATGTTAATGTTATAATTGACCAGAATTGAACATGATTTTAAGTGAAGGACCATAAAAATGTCTCTTTTTGATTGTGGATACTGCAGGCTTTAAGCAAACATACATAAAAAACACTCATTTGCGCTGCACTCAGAATGCCTTTTTAATGCAGGCAGATGCAAAGCACACACAATACAATCAAATGCAGCTCAAAAACAATTTGCAACCTTGTTCCATTTAACAGGTCTTTTTCTTGAGAATATCTCTGATCCAGGGAAGAAACTTTGATATGTCTGTATAGACGTTAGGCACGTCTGGGTAGTCACAGTTTTTTCCATTGTTAAAGGAAACAACACCAACCGCCAACTTCCCATTGCACACCAGAGGGCCGCCAGAATCGCCCTGCGAAGAGGAAAAAGCTTCAGTTTAGTCATGATTTAAGGTGTTTAGACCATTTTCTTTATGAAGGGCAGGAAACGCACCTGGCAGAATCCTTTCTTTGTGCCATATCCACCTGCACAGATAACTTTGGCAGGAAGCATGTTCTGCCACACCCTCTGACACTTCTCCAGCTTAATGATGGGGACATCCACCTCTTCCAGATCATTCACGACTTCACCGCGAGTTCTCGTTAAACCCCATCCAGCTACGCGGCACTTCTTGTTTTCTTTCAGGTTTATTTCACGACTCGGAAGTTGAATTGGCTTAATCTGTGTTTTTTTGCCCAGGCGAGCTTTCTTAGACAGCTGGACACATAAAATAAGAAAATTAAACAATTAATGAACAAATAATTTCTGGAAGATGAATTTCATTCAAGTTAGAGCAAATTATGCTTTAGTATCCTCCAGAATATTTAGCATAGGCTACATGATAACGTATGAAAGTGTTTTACTTCATTTACTGTGATAATTGTGTTAATGCTGTGTCTTTTATTATTTTTACAGTAAACAAACAAAAATCTACTAGCTCGAACGATGCATATTCAATCAACGTTGTTTTGCATGTTTAATCAATCAGAGTGAATGGGTACGATCGTTGAATCCAGTATCAGGTAATACATCCATGTTCTGGCCCGCAGGACGGCGGGGGAAAAGGGGGACTGAGCCCTCCTGTGAACAATACTAGAACGAATAGCCGTGGATGCTGGGATGGGCCCACAGAGAATGCTTATTGACAGGGTCCTGACTTTTACGCTGTGGCTCCGTCCATGTTATGTACAAGAGCTGGTATCAGCAGCAGCGGAGTCAGGTATACGGGTTTTTTCATACTGATCGCTCTCGTCAGCGAGCACATACAGCTGCTACAGCAAGCCTAGAGGTGTCAGTCAGTCACCACCTGCACTGCTTAAACCAAGCTAAGGTCACACATCATACTCGAGTGAGTTTTTAATGCTGTTTAAGGCTGTTGTGCTTCAATTTTGATCACTGACCCTTTTTTAGTCTCATGTGAAAGCCGAGAAGGTGAGGAACTGTTGTTGGACAGTGTGAGTATATGGCTACTTCCTGGGATGCAGTATGTACCAGCACAGACAGTATAAGCATATATGTATTGAACTCAAAAAGAATGTTTTTTCAGCACTAGCTGGTGATTTATTATTATTGTTAACTTAATGAAGGGCATTGCTTTTGCTCTGAATGGCTCTGACTTTCCTGTGAGACTAGTTTTTACATTTACCCGCCCAGGAAATAACATATTCATTTTTCCACTGAACCTCATGTAATGCAACATAACTTACAGTAAATCACTCCATCGTAAAGATGCATGATGTCAGCTGGGACTACGTGGTTTAACAGATATCTGCTTACTTTGAGGAGCATGATGTCGTTCCCCGATTGAATGTCCACATAAGATGGGTGTTTGCACCTCTTCACAGTGTATCTCATCGTTTCATTGTCAACCTTCTTCAGATTGTGGGTGCCAAGAACAACACTTGTAGGATTCCTGCATGAATAAGGAGAAATTGACAGTTATTTAAGCCATATTCAGGTCAATCAAAGATTCCTAGAAGAGGAGTGGTAACTCACTCGTTGTCACAGTGAGCAGCAGTGACTACAAAGTCCTCACTGACGAGGAATCCTCCACACACATGACCTTTGTCGTTCTGCACCGAGGCCATATACAGCATCGACTTCTGCTTAGACTTTTTACCATTGATGATTTCACTCCTGAGTGCTAAAAAGATAAAGAGAAATTTTAAATTAAGAAATGTCTCATTTGTGAACTGGAGAGTAACAGATTTGGTGATCTTACCATCTCCTCCGAAACATGTCAGAATATGAAAAAGCAAGAATTTGTGCAGTGCGTTCATCATGGCAGCAGCAGGCTCTTAGGGTCGTCACAGACCTCCTAGTGCAGCAGCTTGCACACAAAGTGACCCTGTGGTTGTCACCTTGAGTCACATCCTGTCTCTGTTTGTTGTTTTATAGCAACGAGTAGAAATGCAGCGTTGCCACTCCTACAATCAATCTAACAACTGCTTGTGAATTTAAAACAGTGCATTCTCACTCTTCCTCCTTTGATTCATTCAACATTTTAATTTTTACTTTTGCACCTGACACTTTCAATCTCTTTAAGTCTCCATACTTTGCTCAGGGCCTCTTTGGATCACCTCTAGGTGGTGATCCAAAGAGGCCCCTTGGAATGAAGGTGTTTTGCTGTGGATCTACTTCCTTCTTTTTCTTCTTTGGATTTGCCTTTGAAAAGATAGCTAGATAGATATACTTTATTTATCCCAAGCTGGGAAATTGCAGTGCAGCAGCAGCATTACACACAGTGAAATATGTGAAAAATTCTGAAATAAGACTATAAAGAGCAAACTATACATAATAAAATATCAAAATAGCGAGCAGTAAAAAGATTATATACATAATAATTGATGTCGGTTGAGATTCAGAACAGAGATTCTATCATCAGGTCACAGTTATGAGTCTAATTTCTTTGATTAAATATTTAAATTGACTGGAATTGTACATATCAAGCAGCTCCATCACACATCTGTCTGGCCACAGAGGGGCCGAGGTCAGACCAAAAACTTTAATGGTTAATTTACTTTTTGGCCATAAGAGGGTGCAATAGTTTAATTTTACACCTACAAAAACAACCTCAGCTGTGTTTTCTGCCTCTTTGAAGTACATTAAAGGTATAACAGTTGTGTGTTAAAATTTCTAAAAACATCCACACCTGTATGTTATGTATTTCTTTGATTTGTGTACTTACATTACCCTAAATGTTTCCATCAATGTTCAAACCCAGAGAAATTTGTTATTTTATTGAAGTTTTGCTGGAGTATTGGACTGATGATCAAATTCATAAACCCTATGAATACCTTCACAGTGTGGAACATGCTTTCCCCTCTTATCCCTTTAATGTATTTACCATTATTAGAGATAAAGCCCATAGATTTTTATGCTTACTTGGAATTATTATCGCACAGGGGTTTGCATAGAATCAGGTAGTGCACATTCAGCCAGTGAATCAGTGCAGGGACATTTATCATTGGGCCCTGGGTGGTACACAATTTGAATCTGCTCAAAAATGACACTTTTGTTTTGTCCAGATTTCCAAGAGTAAGAGTTCTCTCTTGATCTATTTCTCCCCAATAAAATGTTCTTTATGAATACTTTGCTTAAAGGGGTTTGTTTAAGCAACCAATGAACGGCTAACCATAGATCTGTGTTTAGCACACTCACTTACACACCTGCATACACACGCATGTATTTTGTATTTTCTATGTTATCTTAAATCACAAGCTTTGCTTTCTGAAAACTTGACTTTGTTTTAAACTCTTCATCGATACGCTGGATTTGTTATTTTATGTGTTTTATTTTCAGTTATTTCCATATCTACATGTGGATACCATCTCGTTTAACGTTTGGTACAGTGGACATTATCTCAGCTGTTGCTGTTACTTCGGTTGGTCGGCCTATTTCAGGATCTCCAGCAGAGAGCGCCACAGCACGCAACAAGACTTCAAAAATGTCTCTGCTTTTCCACCGTCAGTGCAGATCGAATGTGAAGTCACAAATTGAGCTGTCTAATGAATCTTCCCAACAGCATCTGTCTGCCGTCTGTGTTCCATTAAAGCCCCACATTTTAAGGAGAACAGTGAGCATGTCATCCCATGACAAATACATGGGGTAGCATCTCACAGTTTGTGGTCTTGAGGTTGTTTATAAGTAGGACAGAGATCTAAAAAAAGGAGCTATCCTCGTGTGAACTGTGCTCTACTTGGGAATGAGACATCTGCACATTATAATTCCCAGATTACAAGAAGCTATCAGTATAGCACCCAAAAGAAGGCAAACAATACCCTGATATCTCTCTGTGTATGGTGCAGTTAGGTGCTTTGGGTTTTAAAAAATAAATGAAGAAAATGCTTTAAATATAAATTTCTGATAAACAGCAACAACACACTTTCTGGAATTAAGAATCCTCCTGGTTTAAGGGTGAAACACAAGACCTGAGAGCCTCAGAGTCTGATCAATTTGGCTTCTCCTGGCTGCAGCCGCTGAGTCTGGTGCTGAGGCTGCAGGAGTGCAGGACAGGATGGGAGAAATCGTAACTACTGCGCTGTTTCGTTTTCCATATTATTGTTTTAATGTAAATGTCAGTAGCACTGATATTGATCTTTCTGCGTTCTGCATACTGTCATCATATTTTAACTCTCTCTGTCTGGCTCTGCCTATGTGCCGGGCAGCCTCAGTGTGAGAGTACAAAATCATTACAGGTTGTTTAGAAGTGCTAAATGCTGTAGGTGAACGCTGAGTTATAACACACAAGAAATATTTTAGAGCCTCTCTGTGACGATCATGTTTTTTTAAATCCTTTTTAATGAACAAAGGTGTTGAGGCAGGAGGGATTTGTCAGTGATCTTTTAGACCCCTGACTTTGGCCTGCAGTTGAACCCCACATCATCTGTTACTGTTTTACAGTGTGTGTGTGCGTCTATGCTAAAGAGCAAAATAAACATTATCTACAGCCTGTTTTTAAGTCTTAGTTTTAGCCAGGATTTGAGCGGAGGATTGTTCCCTCACAGACACAGTTGGAGTGGATTCAGCGTCCTTAAAACCTCCAGCCAGTGTCATGATCTTTTTCTTGCAACAAGATGACAGAACTCAACAGAGGAAACTGACATTTACATATAATTTAAATATTAATTTTCACTAATTGTCTGATTTAGCGCACAGGCTTAATGCAATATTTAAAACCTCCTTATGGGAAAAAAAAGGAAGCCGGTTTTGACATTGTACATGAAAAAACGTTTGGTTTTAAGGAAGAACATACACCTGTTCATCTTAGAAGTAAAAAAAAAAAAAACTGCACCGTTGAAAAAATATTGCCATGCATGCAGTGACAAAACACAGAGTCTGTCTGGTTTCACTGGCATGAAGAATTACTTCACACAGCGGGGATTGAGGGGCAGGGCGGATAGGCTTTGGCACAGCTAAAACTTTGCATGAAGCGGCACTGACTTTGGTCTTTTCCAGTCACTTACAGCCAAAGACAACCTCATGATGATGTTGACTGGGACGCTGGCCAACATGTAGCTGGTCCGCCTCAGCTGGCCAAACTATATAGTAGATGGTCTGTGCCCCTTCAGCCTGCCACCACCTTTCTTTTTATTATATTCTTCGATTTTGTAGGCTGTCATCTTGATTGATTGCTTCAATACAGTTTGATTATGTTCTTATGCTTTGACACTTTGACTGTCACAGGAGTCGTGCAGCCTTTATTCTCTCTTGCCCACTGGCGCTAAACATGAGAGCGACTTGCTTGCCTCATCGGTGTTTGATGTCTCTGCAGAACATGTGCAAGCAAGTTTGCTCTACCTCTCAGATGCATTGGCTGTATGGAAAAATGTTGAATCATAGCATCACAATCTGTAGCTGAAGCTAAATAAAGCAATCTAGATCTTACCTGTCTGTCAAGTCTACTGTTGTACTTCACCGACAGTGAAATGATGGTAAATGGAGAACAATTATTCCACTTCAGACATACAGCAGTGGTCTAAAACAACTGCAACGATATGTTTAGCATTTTTTGTTAGCCTTGAGTGAAGCATTGTGTGTCTTACGTCCTCATACTGGCCTTCTTCTTGAAGTGCACTTAAAAATGTTGATTGCACATTAATTATGCTTGCAGAAGGCAGGTAAGGATATGAGCGCTATATTAGCAGAAGGGTGTATTTGCTTTCTTGGATGAGAGATAGACATAACACTGTGCACAACTGAAGCTGCAGCCAGAAGCTATTTAGCTTAGATTAGCATACCAAACAGTGACAATGGCACTCCTTAAACCTCAGTTTATGCATTTGTACAGTGTGTGAATTAGTCAGCTTTAGACGCGTTGGACAGAGCCAGGTTAGCTGCTTGCCCCTGTTTCCAGGCCTTATGCTAAGCTAAGCTAACCACCTGCTGGCTCTAGGTTCATATTTGCTATACAGACATGAGAGCGGTATTTATCTTCTCACCTAATTCTTATTGAAGAAAGTTTAAATAGGTTTCTATTCCTTTAAACTGGCTGAAAATGTTTTGGGCACCTGTGCCACCAAAATAACAAACGAGTATAACCACACATGTAACAATGATGTCTATGTCTGTACTCTAACTTTAAACCCAACAAGTAATCCTCATTTTATTCCTCAGTATTATAATAATAATAATAATATAATACCATTTCCTGTTTATCCACCCGAACTAGATTGCACTCATTTGCTTTCCTTACTTTTCCTCTCATCCGTTCTGATTCACATAGTCATCTCACCATCCATCTCTTCACCTTGTCCCCTGGTGTCTGGCACGACTGCAGGCATCCGGGGAATGCCTGACATGGGGTTTGGCCGGTCGGCACCACATACCAGCGGCGTGGCATGGCAGGGCTTTAGGGGAAATGTGGCGCATGTGCCACTCAGCAGCTCTGTCTAATGTCCAGTAAGTGGCTTCAGACATGAACACTAATCCAGTCAGTGATGAGAAGGCCGCAGTCTGATGGCTCGGCTGCAGCCTGCCAAGACTGTCCAAGTACAGTCTGAGGTTCAGACAGAGCACAAAGGGGACAAACTCTAAGCTTCAAAGGGAATCATTGCAATTTTAATGAAATTGTATTTCCTTTGCAGGTATTTGACTGTGATGAATCAATTTGTTCACGCTTTTCTTCTCTCTTATGAAACTTTTTTTCATAAGGAACACAGTGTCCATGCTCTCATATGAAACAGAAGACATATGAAAAGACAGCATGTGAATAATACATAAGAGCTTAGGAACTGTTAGAAGGCCCTTCCTCGAGTCAGCAAACCTGTGACCTGTTAAACGCCGTTATTTTCCTTTCACTCCTCCTTTAAACTAGCTCCAAAGTTCTAAAAAGCATATTTGGTGTCTCTGGAAAAAAAAAAAAGTTTTACAATTTGAGGAAAGTGGAATTGTGTAGCATATCTGAAGGCTGATTCCGACAGAAGTCATTTGCACAAATTTGACCACTGGCCCATTTTTGCAGTGCACATTTACTCTGCACTTACAGTTTGCGCCACTCTGCGCAAATATGCAACTATTCTTGAATCTATTGCTGCCCACATGTGTCCTTTTATTGACTTTGCATGCAATTGTGCATCCTCTGAAATTCACTTTGCGTTCTTTCTGAACACAAGATAATAATAAACCCACTTGCGTTAAGAAGGATTGAAATGTAAAATTGCAACTGAGAACTCTGTACACATCGCTCAATACAGGGTTCTGCAAATGTATAGATTTGTGTTGCTGTGTGGACATCAAATCCTCTGCGAATGAAAAGTGCAAACTACTATTTTCACTGACAATTAAGCCGAAAAATCGGTTCTGCATTCTCATGAATTTGTCATAAACACCGTGTATACCTGATAAGTATACACACACACATGCTCGCGAACTCTCATGCACACTCATCCGTCGTCCACCCTTTAGTCCATCTATTCAGCATTATAACTTGGGCTGTTTTTGTAACAAAACAAGGCCTAATCCTAAATTCAGGGAGCTGTGAATGTGCCTCAACAAATGGCAGACAAATGAGAAGGATTAGCGAGGGCCTGTGAAAGAGTGAAAGGTTTGCCATTGATCTACGGTGGTCCTGTTCTCTTTCAGGGCCACTCGGTTTGAAAACCCCACTGAGTAAGAGCATACAGGGCCACTCCAGAGCCCCCTAGGCCACCGAGAGACACACAACAGCCACAATTAGTCTCAGGAGCTGTAATGGCAATTCAATAAGCGCTTTAAAATTGTGCCTTAGTCCGTCTGCCACCCCACAACCCCTCCCATCCCTCCCATTTTCGTCTACATACATAAGATTGGTATTATGAGTGGCGAGGGGCTCTTTTTTTCTTTCCCACCCACCACAGTTCTTTTCAGTCGCTGTGAGAGAAAATGACCACACAGGGTTTCAAAGGTTCCAGAGGCTGTGGTTTGTTGTTGCTGAAGCAGCATGACTTGTGCCCCTGTAGATTTTGGCTAAGGCCCTCAAAATGGGCTTCTATTATTACTTTTTTCTGTCACTCAGCTGCAAATTAATTTCGAATCAGTCAAAGTTACCTTATCTATAAACACTATTTTTATTGGGTCAGGCAGGATACACTCCCCCAAGCAGTGTCTCCGTGGATGTGCAGATGTGAAGATGCACCGTGCTTTATGATTTCGTGATTTTCATGTTTCGTCGCCTTGTGCAGAAGCAGAGAAACGACCTGCTGCGCAGCCTACAGGTGCTATCTGACAGACACTTTAGCAACAACATGATTGCATGACTCACTCTCTCAGTCCTCAGATCAAACACAGCCCAAACACCTGTGCCCCTGACATCAACACACCGTGGCAGAGGAGGAGCTGAGGATGTCTTCTGGATGGCTGTCATTCCCATTCTCCGGGGCTCTCTTTGGGACATTCCTCGTTGATTTTGCACAGTGTTTAGGTTTTTCCTTTTGCTTCATGATCAAAGGCCAAAGCTTTTGATCAGGACTTCCAAAGGATCCCTCTTGTTTTGCTGGCGAGCGCACTGACAGGACAGTGGTGGAGCAATGATAATTACAGCTCCCATTTGGTGTCCCTGGAACTGGCACCAACAGCCAGTCGCACCCTCAGGCCAAGAAGAAAGGAGAGAGATTCTTGGACGGTTAAAAGAGGAGAGCAGAGAGGTAGAGGAGAAAAGATGGAGGACACACTGACAAAGAGGCGAGTCAATCGAGAGAACAGGCAGAAAATGGGATTACTTTGTGCCGTGGATGTTTTAGTGTGTCTGCACCAGCTGACGGTTGGATAACGATCATATGTTCAGAGACACCTGTACAACTGGTATGCACTGTATTCTGCACAACTATATAATATTGTCTGACAAGAAAGCAAAAAAAGCTGAACTATAAATTATATCATGCATATTCGGTTGTATCATCAATAAAACTTGAAGGAAAAGTTTTACATTTTGGGAATAATGCTTGGTCGCTTTCTTGCTGAGGCGGAGATTGGTACCTCAAGTCTCTATGATAAGTATGAAGCTACCAACAGCAGCTAACGTAGCTTAGCACAAAGACTGGAAACATGGGGAAAGTACTAGCCTAAATAGAGAAACAATTTTTTATGGTCAGAACCGGTAACTAAGCTGTTTCTGTACTGTACTTCTATGGTATTTCAATATGTTTAATTAGTGAGCTTTATAGATCCTCTTTGGACAGAGCCAGACCAGCTGTTTCCAGTCTTTGTGCTAAGCCAAGTAAGCCGGCAGATAATATTTTCATATTCAGTGTTCAGACATGAAAGTGGCATCAATTTCATTATCTTTGTGCAGTTTGTGCAAGAAAGTTATAAGCTTATTTACCAAATGGCAAAATGACACAACTATATTTTAAATACAACTGTAAAAAAGGAGAAGAAATAGAAGCAGTCTTTACTTTTAAAAATGCAACCATCCTTCAAGGGCGCACAGCTGAGCACAAAGACATTTGCATGGCAACAGTACTGCCAGACCCCCCATACTGATATTTGTGCGCTGCACCCAGACCTCTGGAGCTGAACTACAGTGTGACTTCACGCCATTCTGACCAGACCCCGTCACAGTAATCTCACATTATGACAGGCTGAAAGGTTGGCCTTTATTCACCCCAAACAGCCGCTATTCATCCCAGACTCTCCTTTCTGTTCACTGAAAAGGCCGAGTGGCCTCCTGTGCCACCGGAGGGCTCGTCTGTGTGTAAATGACCTTGATGCTCGGTTGCATAGTTCATAACCGCAGACCTTTCATCAGACGCGGGGAGGTCCTCCACATCAACGCCTCTCCTGCTGTGAGTTTTGCCATGATTATGATGAGGAGGGGGATTATGTGGCAGAGCTCTGATGGAGATGTTACCAACACTTAACAATCAGCGCACAAGACAAGATTAAAATGCCATTTAGCACTTGATGGTTTTAAAAAAAGGCTGCTAGCACAAGGGAGGGAGCCATGACTCATTGATTTATCCACATTTTTTATTGAAGATTACCAAACTCAGCATGGACCAAGGCACTCAAATGATTTTACTTTGCTGAAACGAATCTAAAGACTGTTTGTTCTGAGATTTTGGCCTTATATACAAACTATTATTACTGGCCTATAGCTGAAAGCTGTTTATGATAAGTGGATCACACATGTACCAATACCCAGTAGTAATACCATACAAAATGAGCTGAATATGGACTTGAATACGATTACTTTTTTCCCTTCTTTTTTTTAACAGTATGACTACAATCAACACAAAAAGTCGACAGTAACAATAAACACCAACTTCAAACAGTTAAAGAGTACAAAATGTTTTAAATATATTAAATGTTCTATTAGCGACAGCCTTGAGAAAATGTTAGCAAGACTTGACAGAGAGGCAGGATGTCATAACCATTTACTACTGTGTACGAAATTAACAAAGTTTCTGCTAGTGACATCTGGTTTAGCTACGGCTGCTATAATGCATTAAATGACTCAAAACGTATAGTATTATTTCACGACTGAACTAAGGACCAAGAATCAGAGACTAGATGAGACACAATGCATTTTTTTTCCTGATAATTGATTTCTAATCTATTAGCCCTGGGTTGTTGAATGGGAGAAGCAGTCTGACAGAAGCATGCACAAACATACAAAGGTCATCTCAGAAAATCCAGCATTTTATCGCAGTAATAAGCTTAGTTTCTGTTGTGTTCCTGTCATATGTAGACCTATACAGACAGAACATCTCATCTGTACAGTTCAGGTGCAGATCAGTGTCTCTTATCCAGTAGTGTCAGTACAGTATATCCCAAGCAACAGTGACAGTGATTTTTCATTTTTAATTACTCCACAGAAAAAAAAATTTGAGTGTTAAAACATTTTTTTTAAATTAATATGTCTTTTTTCCCCCTAAATGTAGTCCAGTTTAGCCTTAGAAAAACAGCATGTGAAAGTCATTTCACATGTAAAATGTTCAAAAAACATTTTGTACCTGGAAATTCAGAGAAATGCACTGTCACATGTGGTCAAGCATGTGCCAGTATGTAGATATATGTTATATGCACATGTAATATTACTTTCTTACTTTCTACATACAGATTTCATATTTTAGACAGCCAGAAATCACAATGGGAATTTGTCATATGTGAAATGGTGCTCCACATGTGAGGAAGAAATGCTTTTAACAAGGTAAATAAATTCACATATGCTTTTTTTGTAAGGCTAAATATGCAATATCAAGTTTAAAATCACTGGAATGGGTCTATGAACTACCCACTATGTGTAAGTTTTTAATCAACGAATGTGACTCCCCCCAAAAACCCACCATGAATACTGAGGGAATGACCACTGTGTCCTCAATGGTAGCTATGACCCTGATTTGTGGCTATTTCAAAGTTGCCTCCTTTTCCAATAGTGATACTTGTCATTTATCACAGGTTAGGTAAATTTCATTGTTGCTGTACCAGATGTTTCTCTTCTTATTTAGCTTATCATCTAAAATAGACTAAATAACAAAGCAGTGAGCCACATTTTGTTATTTCCAAGCCTTGCTGTCCCTTTTCAGTCCTCTTACAGTCTCTTAAAGTCACCAAACGCTGCTTAACATGCAGTTCAGACACACAGACAGATGCCTGAAGATAGTATAATTCTAAGGTATTGGACTGCATTACTGAACATCATTAGAAAATGGAGAAATAATTTAAAAGTACATATTATACTAACTCTACAAATGTTACAGACCTCAACAAATGTACATTTATGTGACAGGAAGATGGAATAATACAAATAAAGATCGTCGTCACGGCTATATCAACACTAGTGTGAGGGGGCAGGTGAGCCAGTCAGTTGCCGGTCAGAGTTCAGACTGGGGCAGCTAGGAGGGGAGCATGGGCAGGAAGTGAGTAGACGGGTGCCTTCGTCGGGCCTTGTGACCTCGCCGCGGCTTCCCCCGCCCGTTCAGCGAAACAAACATCTGCCTGCCGCCGTGCTTCCAGCGGAGGGAGGCGTACGTGTTGTAGCCGTTCTCCTCGATACGCTCCTTGAACTTGCAGCTCGGGTTGTACTTTACCTGAGATCAGAGGAAGACAGAGGGGTTAAAGAGGCTATAACCGATGAGTGTATGCTAACTGACTGCTATTCCTGCTGTGCTGTACTAGGTCCGCTTCCAAGAAGTGCACAAAGGTCAATGTCTGTTGTTGCAGTGAAAGATTTTCCAGGTGTTCGCGGTTGATAGGGTGGGTATTTAGCTGGTTCATCTATTAAAAGCCACAATGTTTTCAGTCTAGAATTGGTTGCTTCAGTTATCCCTCACCCCTGGTGGTGTCTAGCCATGCCTGCAGTTCTGGGGTTTTTAAGATATCCACCTCTGAAACTTCTTTTCCATCAACAAAATCCAGTTTATGTCAGTGGAATTTTGTGTGCCGCTAAAAAAGCAATGAACAATTGCAACAAAAACGCAAGAAACAATATGTCTTTCCAGAAACAATGCTCTGGTTACTCGCAAAAGTCTACGGACACCACAGTTAAGTTTTAATTGGGACCGATCTCTGAAAACTGATCATGGACTGAAACTGATCACAATGAGGTCTGTGAAATATCCGGAGTAACTGGGACATTGTTTCTGGAAAGAAATGTTGCTGTTGAGTTTTTGAATGTCATTCTTTATTAGTTTCAGTGTCAGAAACACAACTCAAACCCTCCAGAATACCTCATCATACCAAACATAAAAACAACAATGTTGAGGATAATTTGGGTAAACTGACCCCTAAATGTACCCCCCCCAAAAAAAAAAAAATTATATAAATTCTAATCAACGTTAATGCTAAAGTTCTGTCAGGCTGTTTTTATCTCTGTTCTGATGCGATTTTTAATTCAAGTTACAAGCTTTGTCCGCAGGTATGCTGATCTGCTATGGTAATCCAACAGCAGTAAAGCCACTCTTCCATGGGTGGTTGCCACCTCTTATCAGTTACCCAAAGAGTCTTGAAAGATATCGTAGTGACAAGAGGTTCTGCTGCATTCCCTTTTCCAGATCTCTATCATGTGGCCATAATGAGGCCCCGTCTGTGATAGCATCAGGATAGTATGAGCCTGGCGTGATTCACCTGCCTTTTTGTTATTATGGGAGGTTTCAGATTTTGGAAAGGCCTGGGTCTTCGCCTCTGTTTATGTCGTGTTTGCCGTGTTAGCCACTTGTCTTATCGCTGCTGCCGACTGATTGCTTGTCCCCGATTTCTCCTTTTCCAAGATGTAAACACATGAGCTAGACACCACACACCCCAGCTCTGATGTGAGGCTGATTTTAACAAAGGGAGGTGATTCCTTTTGAAAGCTTGCTGTGTGAAACAACAATTGGCAGATGGCACGCAAAGACTTTTAAAGAAGCCCAGCTGGCTCTTTGTCATTGCTGGTTGGGTTTCTTTTCTCTGCTATCTATTTTGACAGTGGACCAGCCGACTCAAGCTGCAGGTACCATCAAACATGGCCCAGGTGTACAGCCATGATTGATTGTAACACTGACCTTTTCTGGACTTCCCAGCAGAAGATTCCTGACATTTCCCTTCACTCTAGCAGAATCAAACGTGTTTGGGTAGACATTCATTTGGGACCCCTATACATATATACCTCCCCTACCCTCACCACCCTCCTCCCCTTCCCAGTCCTCCCATCTTGACCTCCAGGAACAATGTTGCCAGGTTGTATACGCACCGACCCAAAGAGCGTGCCTTTCTTGGACATAGCTAAGTACAGCCCGGTGCTGACAGATTTGATGGCAACAACTCCCACACTGACAGATCGGATTTCCATCAGGCCTGGAAAATAAAAGAGGGAACAAGAGTCTGGGTTAGAAACATCTAGCTTTGGGAGTTTCCCCATCAAAAGCCACTCTATCATTAGCAATTAGGATACCAGACAGCCATATGCTCTCGGGAGAGAGAGCCCAAGACAAGAGAAAAAAACACACACATACACGGGACATGCTCAATGGCCTGAGAGAGCTCCCTTTTGTGAGAAGACCTGTAGAGCTTAGAGCATTTAGAACAACAGGTTAAAGCTTGATCACGTCACAAAAGGCGGGAAATTGTTGTTATTGTTTTTTTTTTCTCATAGATGCCTAATTATGCATATTTACCTGTGCACCTCAGTGTCAGACCACATCCTGAACGACATTAGATTTAGACACACACATGCACAGTGTCTGAGCCTGCACAGTGTCATTCTGCCTCGCGGCGTGCATCCATTCAAGCCTCCTGACTCCAGATGTGACACTCCAATCCTGATGATGCCCAGTGTTGTTTACTGAGGGACATAAAACCCATGTCTGCTGGCCACTTAAGCAGCCTCTCCAACTCACTTCACCCCATGAAAAAGCTGGCAAGCTTGTGGGCTAATTGTTTCCTCTGGGCACTGATTGCAAACAAGTCCCATGTGGCTCACTCTTGATCTGGTTTTTGTCTGCATACAAAAATAAAGGCACACACCCATTGTCATGGCTACGGCAGGGAGATGTTTTGGAGATGACCTGAGGGCTTACCGCAGGGCCCTGAATAGCAGCTAATTGCTGGAGATGAATCTCTCTTTTGAATGACATTTTTCTGGCTTTATTTGCCCACTTTCACCTTCAAAAGCACCCTGATGTGCTCTGCTATCTGATCAGAGCACGAAATCTTCTTTTTACACCCCTGACAACCAAGTCTATGCAGAGAAAACATGTAATGTTGTTGCTCAAAGGCAAGGCACTGCTGGATATTTGTAAAAAAGGACTGTTGGCTTTGGACAGATACTGTAAACACAGCACCAGATCAAGGTGCTGAAGGACAGGGTGACCCAAAGCTGGTAGGAAATTAAGTAGTCATAAAAGCAGCAGTGGGCCACTGGCCACCCAGCTGACCAACCCCCAGCTGCTTCAGCACAACCGCCAAGTCTTGTACAGGGCAGCGACTGAGTTCCTGAGCAGTCTCGCTGGTTAAACCCATCCAGCAATGAAAAACAAACGATCACACCAGGAGCTTCACAGGTGCTACTGCCTCTGCACTGCAGTTTTTTTCTACCTATTTATTTGTGCAAATCCAGATTTTGTTTGGAAAGAACGGTAAAGCTGAACTTGGCCCAAAGGCTCGACTTAATATGTTTTTGGATTATATAATGAGCTACGTATTTGTTTTAGACCAGGCTTTAAAGGATAGGCTCACATTTTTCAAGTTTGTCTTAATGCACAACAAGTCCTCCAAATTAAACAACAAAATATGTCGTCTGTCCGTGCCCAGTAGCCCGACATGTAGCAGCTTTTTCTGATCTGATTGGCAGGATGACATTGTTTATCTGTGCCTTCTTAAACCGTTACAAACATATATCTGTCATAGAAAATGCTATGGTTGAGATTTGGTTAGGCGTAGGGAAAGATCGAGGTTAGGTCTTGGTGCAGGTTACAGAAACATTGTGGTTTGGGTTAAAATAAAATAGAACTTTCTCGACAGGTTACAATAATAAACACCTGGTTACAGATGTGAATGATTGTGGTCTTGCTTAAAAAGAAAAATGACATGGACTGTCAGTTGGAAACAGGAAACGGACATTAATTTCCAGTGTTACAGTCCGATGTTTGTCTTGAACTTTGTCACCCTGTGGTAACGACTTCCTTGTTTGCTCCCATCATAACTCCTCCAGCCATGAGAGGGCTTTGGCAATTGAATGTAAACAGATGTAATTTTGGGGCACTTTCTTTAGTGAGTGATGCTGTTGTTCTTTTTAGGGAGATGGTGTCTGAGACTCGGCTGCCCACAGGTGCACTGAAAGAGTTTTTGGTTTGCTCTTATTGTACCTTCCATCCATACTGGCCACCAGGAGATGTGAGGAGATAGGGGACAAAAGAGATGATAAGAAAAAGAGAATTTGGTACTAGAAATACTGTAAATTTGGTAAATGCTCACTTGATCAGACTGCTGGAGCCTCAAAGTAGTTTCAGCTCCAGAGAGCAATTTTATACCGATGGACGACTGTGGATTTTGTGCCCAAATGGTCACTTTAAAGGAGCAATGTGTAAGAATTTAGGGTTTAAAACTATAGAATCAACAAAAAATTATCAACAGAATGTGAAGAAATAACAGTTTTAGCAATATTTCAAAGAAGTCTGTGTATTGTGTTGCAGAGATATCTACTAAAGTTAGCATGCTAACCAGCTAGCCCCGCCTATCCTGTCTTGTAATACCGCTCTGTACCTTAAGAGGCAGTAGTGACTCACTGTAGCGCCCAGTCGGGCCTCAGTGCAGCAACACTGGAGGTGGTTTTCATGGTGGGTTTGGTCCGTGGCACTCTGGAGCTGTATTATCAGAGTTTCATTCCCTGTGTTTCTGGTCCCAGTCTAGCTGCGGTCACTAAGAGGCTGTTGAGTCTGGTTCCATTGCCTAGTCTCCTGGCTCCGGTTCTGGTGGCCATTCTGCTGTGACTCTCCGCCGGGTGCCCCAGGCCTGAACGTCTCCTCCTCCAGGCCATCAAAAGCTCTTATGCTAGCGGTACAAATACCAACACTCCAGTGATGGTCCGAGCTTTCACTCCGTGCAGAGTCAGCTAGAAGGCTGGCTAGCTGCATGGCTAACTGAGCTAACTAGCTAACAGCAGCTAGAGATAACAGCACTTTGCAGTGACTCTGGAGATATGCTGCCCCCTATTTGTTTGGAGTATGAATTTGCCCTGGTGGCCAATTGTTAATTATGGCACCTTGACGAAAGGATGTCTTTACAGCAATAATTACATCAACCAAAAATGTTTCAGTCAACAAATGGACAAGTTTAAAATGTTGTGCCACCTTTTTTGTCTAATATTGTACAAATGAAACCAATATATGTATAATCTCCTACTCTCACGAAGATGCTCCTAACTACGTAACTCTTCTCTACAGGACGGCTGCTAATGCCATCACAGACTTCTGCTGCTGGTTTCAAAGAGCACATCTGAAGGGCTCCAAAGCTTAAAAAACACACATCTGCTGCCCCCATCACTCTAAATGTTCAACTATCTCCAACTTTTTTTCACTCTGAACATCACCAGTCATGCTTATCAAGTGAGGTCATCTACTTTACGAACGGACACAAAGGAGTACAAAGAGTTAAAAGGAGGAAAGAAAAGACGAGGAAGGTAAACAAACACAAACTCCTGTTGAGTGTCTTTCTTCTCCGGTGGGGCTGTGTAAATGAAGCCCTCTCGCCGCTCGCCACAGCTGCAGGGAAGGCGGGGAAGCCTCAGCCGGGTCCGTCCAGGTACCAGCCCAGCTGCACCCCCATCATTCCTGCATTGCCTCTGATCCTCCGAGGAAACGTTAACACTTTGATGGCAGCCTTCTCTTTACAAGCTGTGTTTACAAACACCGGGTGTGCTACGGTGGCACCTGGAGCGTGCGAGGGACTCATAAGCAATTAGCTGAAGCCCGGCTGGTGATTGGAGCGCTGCAAGGATTTATGGGGGATTAGTCCAGGCCAATGAAAACCGCTGGTGCCTGAAAGTGGTGCCAGCAGTAATTGCCATTATTTGCTGGTTTGAGTTCCAGGCACAGTAGGTGTGTTGGAGGGATGTTTGTCACATCTGAGACATTACAAGCAGTTGGCTGTGAAGAGTAAAATGTCGGGTTTTAAAAGATAAAAAAAAAATTTAAAAAATCTTTCAGTGCTAGACAATACACCTAAATAAAGCAAAATCTGAGTAGTTAATGGGTCGTGTCGTGAGGAACCTCAATACAGCACATTCAATATTATCCCTTCTGTCCCCCGGTCTCATCGGTACCCTACATGTCATTTCATTCATACTTGCTGGTGTAGCAGCCAGAAGACACAAAAGATCTGAGGACACGAAATGGGGATTTCACATTGTCTAGAGGAATCACTTGGGCTCTGGACGCTTGACCACACATCTATAAAGACCAGTTAGATCCATATAACTCACAGTCCCCCCTTTGAAAAGTCACTCCATTGTGTTCAAAGCCTGAGAAATCAGAGTGAGGTATTTCGAGCTGTTAGAGGGTTTTCCTAACTGCTGAAATCCAAAGGTCACATTACTGGAAGGGAGGCTGTGTGCTGAGTTAGCCTCCAGACTCGTTATGGTTTTCTAAAAGTGTACAATTTTGACTGAAACTGTTTTATTTATCAAAAAAGTCTTTGTGCAGAGATGGCAGTTCTTAGGAAATCTGTCAAAGTTGGATAATGCTGACGTTTTAGTCCCAGACAAATATGCCCAGTCTCTGAATATATCAAACATTTTGACTGAAGACTTCAATAAACCCTGTTTTTTAACACATGATCTGGTGCAAATAAAGATGTTTTATCTGCACAAACAGGCAAGAACATCAGGTTTGTTCTAATAAAATGATCCTTATTTTACTGGATACGTTGACAGAGTTTAGAGAAAAGCATTTTTGGGAATAAATTCCGAAGGATTTTCAGTCAAGAAATGTTTCAAATCTTTTGAACAATATCACAACTAGAAAGAAGAGAGAGAAATAATGGAGACAAATTAGCTCTTTGTTCCTGAGTTGCTTTGGAAACTGAAGGTCACTCCTGCTCCGTGTTCTGCTGAGCAAGTATCAACTGATGGCCCTATTGAGCTCATGAAAAAGGTACTTTTGGCTTCCCACTTGCAATTGGCAAGATCTCTTAACCTTTGACATGTTTTGGCTGGGACTGTCAATAAGCTCAAGCTGCCATTACAAGCAAATCCTGCACTATACATGTCTAGTCAACTGTGGACTTGCCATTTATTTCTCCTCTATGGGATTTTTAAAAGCATAGAAAAAGTCTTTTACCCAGTCTTTTTTTTTTTTTTTTTTTACTCTTTCTTTTCTTTCCGTCCCCCATTTTTTGGACGTTAGCCCATCGTCAGATCATTCAAGCCTTTTCTGACTTTGAAAAAAAAAGGGCAGAAAGGAAAGAGAGAGACACTCTCACGGGGTTCCCTTTTGTCAGACTCATGGTATGGGGGAGGAGGAGGAGGGAGCAAGTACAGGGTGAAGGTGCTGGTTATAAGATGGGGGTTTCGGTGGTGGGGGCAGGCGCTTCCAATGGCTGCCCACCCCCCCAATAAGTCTTTGTTACTCACCTGAGAGGTGAAGAGCTAGACAAGATCTTATTAATGACCAAGCGTTTTGAATGGGGTTCTACAAAGTGTGGCAAAATGGTTCCTTTCATCACAAATTTAAAGCAGAAAAGAGTGAAAGACTGAGCAAAGAGAGAGTGAGAAAAAGAGATTTTCCTGCTCCTTTCCTCCTGTCTTCTTTTTGTTCCTTTTCCCAGGTCTTTAATTTCTTGGGTTGCCCCCTTGAGCAGCCCTCCATGGCTCAGTGCTCGACCAGAGCAGAGCCTGGGAATCTTGGAGTTCCCGCTGTGCTCCTGCTCTTGATTGACATACCTTTTCAATTATTTCACAGTTTGCTTGCTTTTTAAACGAAGAGGGCCCTGTTGTTTTTTTCCTTCTGCCCTCCTTTTCAAAACACAAGCTTTTCATGTCGGGTCTGGGCTGCCGGGCCTAATGGCTGTGACCAGCACCTTTGATCTGCCATGACCCCCTCGAAGGGTCTGGTACTGGGCGAAGCAGCCGCCTGTGTGCATCAGCACAGACAAAGGCTGCATCACTCACTATTGCTTTAAACACCTTGAGAGATTACCATGAGAACAGGCGCTCCAGTGGAGGCCATCACAGGTGGTGTGATATGGAAACTTGGACATTAACCCTTGAATGTACAGTAAATACCCGCCAATGATTAGCAAGGACAAGTGGAGAAGTGAGGTTTGAATGAATAAGATGCACACAATTGATTTTTCCCCAAAAGACTATTATATTCTAGTATATTTATTTCACTTTGGCTCATGCACACATGTTGTTTCTGTTAAAAAAAAAAAAAAAGGGCTTTACACTCCACAGACAAATAAAATAGAAGCTGCTCTTGCAAATGCCTTTGTGGGTGACTGACATCCAGTGAACACAAGTCATTCATTTGATATGCTTTCACAGCCAGATAAGCCCGACAACGTGTTGCTTGCACTGATGTAGAAAACCTCCATCACAGCTGCCATTCATCTTTCTTTGCTAGTCCCACTAAAAGCCTCCGTGTGCTTCAAACAGATCACCTAACTCTCTTTACGGCGTTGAGGCAATTTATGTAGCTTTTTTAAACAGACAGTCCAACATTCGCCCCCAGTTTACGCAGCGATTGGCCAGGTGTGTGGAGGTGTGAACGCAGGCGGGGTTTGAGCCTCTCTCTTAGCCTCTTATAGTGCGCTCACACTGATTTGGTTGGATTTAAAAACTCCCCTGTCCCCACTAAAACACGATTTTCTCACCCCAAAATGGAGCTTCAGCGGGGATAAATCTTTCAGTGCGTACGGGGAAAACTGAGCTTTTGCCAAACGATGACGTACACTCTCCCGTGATGATCGGGGCTGCATTTATGTTGATTTTGTCAGACGATGTTGCCACATATGATACCTAAATACAGATTTAGCTGTTTTTCTATTGTGCAGATGTTTCACTGTGAGCAGAGGAGCTACCTTCATCACTTTTCATGTCGAACACCATGATTGTCAGTCAAAGTGTTCGCTGTTATCCCAGTTATTACGACTCATTGTGTTGCGACTACAATGACATGCAAAGTTGTTGGAGAGAGATTGGCAGTGGGATGCAGGCAGCGGGAGGGTATGATTATTATATTATGAAGCTCAGCATGTGGTGACTAATGAAATCCAAGGCAAGTGGTGTGTCAGCGCAGGAGTCGTGTGTGTGTCAGTGGCTCAGAGGGCACACAGGGAGCATGATCAGCTCTGCTTTCATTTTCACTTTCACAAACCCTCAAACATATACTTAAGATGTGTTCCAGTGAGTTTAATCTGGGACTACTTTGGTGATATATCAAAATGAGTCTATGTTACAAGCCTAATTCTTTGCATGAAAGAAAGAAAAATCCACACACTTATTATTGATTTGCAGCTGACAGATGAAGGAACGTCTTGTCAGGAGGCCTATAAGCTGCAGTTATCAATACGCAGTAAACAGTGATAGTGGGTCAGAGATGATCTCATTGCAGCGAGTGGCTCTTATGAAAGCTGATCTCCAATTTACTGTGAAATATGACGACGCTGCAGAGACGGGAAGATGATTTACAGGGAAAACTGTATGCTGGACTTCAGGAGTTTGCGGTTTGAACGCCATGTTGTCTTCATCTTCTTTTCTTATCTGTAGCTGCATGTCTTTCTCAGGACGGGTCAGGCCAGCAAGGCACAGACAGCAGCAGCGCTGATTGGCCCCACACACACACACACACACACACACACACACACACACACAAGCAAACGCTCACACACTGAAAGCTGAGGATGGAGTCGAATCACGACACACGACTTAAGTGGTAAGAGTAAACATGGTGTCCCGATGAACCATGACTCCAGTGGATTTCTCCTGGTAAAATATACCAAACGTTGGACCCCTGGGACAAATCCACCACATGTACACAGCCCTTGATGAGCAGATGGTGTTGAATTCCCAACTGACTATTTCTAGTGCTGAGGGGTTCACGATGAGGTTAAAAAGAGTTGTAAATTGTAAATATTCTGATATGTGATCTAATACGAATCATTACATTGACTAATAACTGTTTGCTAACAACCCAGGTAAGTACATTCCTTTAAAAAAGTAAAACACATCATATATTCTTCTTTTCTTCAATACCATGCTCATGACGGTGCCTTTGTGCACCTTCTCCAGGCTACGGCCACACACACAGCAACCAGCCTTTGACATTTACATGAGTTGTATGATTTCCAAGATGATGTCAGCGTAACAGACATCTCTAACTTGGTGGTCAGCTGTGTGCTTCAATGCACTTATACAATACGTATATTTTAAAATATCAACAGTAATGTTGAACAGATGGTGGTGTTTTAGGCGCACTGCAGCGCAACAGGTAAATCTCTACTTTTTCGTATAACCACTGAAGCTTTACTGGATGAACATCTCCTTTCGCCACCAAATGACAAAACAATGGAGATTTGAACAATGCACAACAATGAGTGAAATGCTTCAGAAAGTCATGCTGCACTGCTCTGCAGGCAGAAACTTCTGAGCATGGAACCCTTTTGGCCTCATCCCAATGAGCGGTGCCAGAGCAGGTGTTTTACATCTGCTTTTAAAGGCAAAACTACCTGCTTTGACATGACTGATTGGAGTGCCACAATGATTTTCTGCCCTATATTTTAAGAAACATTATAAATTAGATCTTCTTTGATCATGCTCAGATGTTTTGAGGCATTCCATGGATATTGCTTAAGTCAAATTGTAAGGAGTTGCATATTTATATGTAGATCGTGCATTGCAGGTTTACTCTCTAATTTAAATGTTGTCTTTTCACAGTTGTATTTTCTACCACGGTCATGCCAAAGCTCATTTCAAGTTCAGTGCTACTATACTGACTATTACAGCTGTGAAGCCTAGTTCAGTTTTTGCTCAGCTTTTAGGAGGTTTCAGCTCCATTTTAAACATTTTCACTGAGGTCAGGGGAAGCTGTTTTATGCTTTTCGTTCTGAGGTTTGCTCCTAAAAAGGTTAGACTTAATTATTTTGGTTAAGGTTGAGGGTTTGCTCAGGATTTCCCTTTCATTAATGTAAAAACACCCTGGTTGAGTCACTGTCCATAATGTTTCATACACATAGTGATGAAATGAGGACATTTATTTTTGTTTGAATAAGTGTGATCAGGCTCGAAATACATGTGATGCAATGCCCTTCCTGGTTTAATGGACCAACCAGTTCTGGCGGCAATATAAAATTTACAGTCTTTTTAACAGGAGCTGCGCCTGCCGCTCTGAGGGCTCCACTGTTCCAGAGGATTTGTGCTTTCATGTGGGTGTTTGTGAGTGGCCCTCTGTTGCAGAGCAGAACAGCTGTCAGTCTACAGGAGGCACCTCCCTCCCTTCCGACAAACTGTACCTGTCTTTCTCTCCTTCCTCCTGTCTCCCATCTGCCAGCCTGCTTTTCACTGCCCGTCTGTCCCTCACTTCTCCTCTGTCCGACGTCTTTGGTCTCAGTCGTGTTCTCTCTCGCCGCCCAATCACCCCTCCTCTCCCTCCCTATACCGGCCTGTCTGCAGCGGGTCTCCGGACATGCATCATACCTATTAACTCTCACAGGACTGCGATGATTTATTCATCCCTTACCGACAGCTATGAGATACGTCTGCTCCGAGCAGAGCACAAAAACACACACACAAAACACACAGCCTGCAGTTAATCTCAGGTTTTTCTGTCTTTGTTCTCATTTATGCAATAGAAACAAGATTAAAAATGAGGTGCGGAGTGTAAGAAAAACTCCAAGATTCTCTATAATGAAATGAACTGAATAGGCCTCACTGTGATCGTCCACCACATGTTAGTCAAAGCAACACATTCAAGCCATCATGCCAAGTAACTTGGCCCTGAGATCTGATTCTGTGCTCAAATGAGCTCAGACTGTCTGGAAGTCTGAACAGTGTTTCTCTTGCCTAATTTAGCTCTGAATTCCTGGACAGTTAGGAATCCTTCAACTCATGTTGGATTTGATCAAACAAAATTTTGAAAGGTACCTAATGGAAGTAACAGCAAAGGAAATCAGGAACAGGGCTATTTTTGCGCTCCATTTTTCTTTTTTACAGACTTGAACGTTCACAGATCTAAACATGCTGTCACTCTCTAAACCACTCTGTACACACTGCGTGCATGTGTGCTGTCACTTGAACGCGACTATACCTCGAGGAAGACTGGCGTGCATGTGTGTGTATTTCTGTGAGCGCATTCCCTTGCGTGTGGCCCATCCCGTCCAAAAAAAAAAAACAAGGGCGATGGATAGAAAGGACAGAAAGAAAGGAGGGAGAAGCCTGGCAGAGGGCTGGTCTTCCCTGCCCACATATCACTTGCTGTTCCCACATTCCATTAAAATCTCTCGAGGGATGAAAGTAAAAGATGAGAGCGATATGATTATCTTCCTCCTGTCTTTTTAATCTCCAGTCCATATTCAGTGTCCACCACCTTTTGTTCTGCAATGGTGTTATTTTTATTATTCTGATCTTTTTTTACTTTTATTATCATTATTATGACACCACAGGGCCTCATGCAAGAACCTCTTATACAAGCAGCTTCGTTTTTAACTCACACGGACAATTCACAAAATTTTGCTTGTATAGAATTTTTTTTCCTCCTTTATAACACTTGGCAGGGTAACATCATGCTGTGTAACATCCTCACGTCCATCTATGTGACCGTCTCGTTGCCTTTCCCGTCAAACTGTTCCCTCATTATTTCTGCCCCTCATGCAGCTCTGCAGTATTGGGGGTTATCAATTTCTGTTATTGCACGAGCAACTTTCACCCAAGAAGAACTACCGTAGCACAAATTACAAAAGAAATCTGGAAACTATTTGAAGAGCACTCTCTCTTCAGTGGCCTGTTCCCCCTGCCTGCCAGACTGAGCCACTGAGGGAGGTGTAAAGTAGAGACAATCTACTTCTCTACAAGCCCGGGCCCCGTTTTTTTTAGCCTGTGAACAAGCCACATGGTGGTGATCTGCTGAAAGCTGACTCCCGCACTCCCTCGGCCCCAGCCCCGGCCGCAAGGGGTGACATTCTCTCACACACAATCCAGAGGCTGGTCCTCTTTCAGGACTCGCACTCGGCCCTTTTACCCCCACCCTTTCATACGGTGCTGCTGGGAGAAGTACTCCAGGGATTAGCCCAGCCAGGTCTTTCAAAGGCCATTAGAGCAAATTACAGGTATCCTGTTACCAATGCGCTGGGACAGGCCAGGTGAGGGGCGCAGAGGCCAGGCGGGAGAGCAGGGGTCAGCTTGGGACAAAAAGACAAGGCCACCCTGGGCCCCACTCTATCGGAGTGTCTCCCTGGCTCCACAAACTGGTAGGCCTGCATCTATGAATGGCTCACTTGATGGGACCTCAGAGACATTGTCTCACCACCGTAACTTTAGCCTTTTTTTCTTAGTACACCCCCACCCACCCTCACAACTCACTCTCCCTACCCTGCTTTTTCGTGTCTTTCAATTGATGTGGGCACGACTGTGCCCGGATAAATTATCACACAAAACAACTATAAAACATGAGCAAAATTCAATAAAACATGCAGAAGGCTGCATCTCATCGACCGAGATATTGAGAGTATGAACTAAACGCTGCAAACACTGAGTCACGTCCTGGCTACACAATCAGTGTGCGGCCCACAAAAAGCCCCGCCTTGGGCCAAAGATTTGATTTGAATTACATTAACTATTTCTACTTCAAACCTAAATTTAAGTTGTAATGGCAACCACACAGCCGTTAATGTGTGTTCTGTCAATGCATCAGTGTGCTGCAGGCACCATGAGACTGATGCTGCTGATAACGTAGTGGAGATGGCCACAGGGAGTTCCGCATCCTGCCATTTTCTCTAGACTGCTTGCACACACACGCACTCTCTGCCACTTGTGCCGGCCACACTCGCGAAGATACACACACACACATGCCTCAGCCAATCCCAACTGCTGGATGACAATCTGGTGGAGGGCTTGCGGAAGTGTTTCATTAGCCAATTACCGCTGCTAGATAAAGCCCGCGTTCCCACAGTCCGCAAGGCCGGAGGTCAAATGTGACCAATTACCCTCCATCCCCTCACAGGACAGATTAGTCTGTCTGATTTATCCCTAGACAGACTGACCCAGTACTCCAGAATCGTCATCCACATCTGGATATGCCTGTTTATGTGTGTGGAGAAGCAGTTGTATGAGGGCTCAGTGTTCAAAAGTGGCACCAACTGCCACTAAATGTTGGTGCAAAGAGAAGAGTGAAAAACGATGACAAAGCTCGGAGAGGTTTTCAGTTTGACAGGTCAAAGATTCTGGCGGTAAAGTTATCTCCTCTGCCACACACACACTCCCCATCAAACAGTGATTAGTACCTGCATGTCCTGTCAGCATGCACTCCATGGTAGTTATACCACTAACTTCCTTGGACATGCAAAGCTGTGATTGTATGTAATGGAACATCAATCAGTTCATTAGGGACCTCCCGGATGCTGAATCAGAGCGCCAAGATCAGACCCCAGATTTACAAGCATGGTGGGGTCAAGCCAGCCAGAAAAAGTAACACTAGAGGACGACCTGAGGGAGTGGGTGAGTGGTGGGGTGCAGGGCCGGTGCAGTGAGGCTGAGGGATAGCAGAGGTGAAAAAGGTTAACGAAGCTCACGGTGCGCTCGCCTGAGCCTGTGTGGTACTGAGGGGCCGTAATTTTACCGACCGAGAGCCCTTTTCTTTAATCAAGTAGGGCAGACTGCCTCCAAATCATGCATCACATCCGTAACAAGCGAACAGCAACTTATCAAAGGCTTCAGAGATAGTTACGAACAGATCTGCCCGCCGAGAGCTTTGTGACTCACGACTTCTGCAGTTTCCTGCACTCTGGTAGCCAGGGAGGGGCGGGCGGGATGGCTGGATCCACATTAGACTGAGGTCATGCCACTAAATTGCAGTAAGCTGGTGTGTTGCATCTGTGGCTGGTTTCGGATGGCTGTCCAGACCAGACTCAGCCACCCCGAGTGGAAACATAATCAGGAGAAAACAAAGGCCTTGTTTACAGTTTGCTACCCTCATCTCCTCTAGTCTCTCAGTTCAAAAACTCTCCATGTAGGTATTGAAGAGCATCCACATCTGATCCAAACCAGCATCCCCTGTCACTTTTAACCACAGTGAATCTGTGCCTATGATGCCAAACAAGGTTTTATTTTTAGATTCAATGAGAGTAAGTTGTTGAAGCTATTAAGGCCACTTGTGGGTGACACGCACACTGACTTACAAAGTATTTGCTCATCCTGTGTTCACATCATATCCAAGGTATTGGATCATGAGTGTCTGACCTGTAAATGGCATTCGCATCAACCTCCATGGCGATTTTTTGGATATTTGGCAAATAATTTCTCTGAAAGCACCAATTTATTCGACTTGGGACTTAATAATACAGATCAGCCTGAAAACTAAATGGACGTGGCACATCTCCTGTAATTGGCTGTTAAACGTATTTAAACCAAAATTTTCTGGATATTCTGTTAATCACTATTAAAGTGGCTCATGGTGCTCATTTTACTTATCACAAAGAGCACTGCTCAGAAAAATTGACCCTGATCATGTCTTCAGGACTATCTCGGCCTTAAGACTTGGTGGTGTGAGGATTGAAAGAAGGGATAATATGATGCAGAGCAGGCCCAATGTAGGTTCCAGTACATTTAGAGCTCAGGATACCTCTGCTTTTGCTGCTTCGATTATCTTCTCTTCTGAGGCCCCCAACGTTGCAAAAATTGTTGGAGGACAACTTTAACTCTAACATGTCCAACTATGTGATCATGCAATGTCCGGAGTTGCCACATGATGCATAGAGGCAGCATGGATGCATGTGTGACTGGCTGTTTGGTATTGTCAGTTTAGTAATAGTGCAACTGTATTTATAACTGCATTGATCCTAAGAGAATTAACTTTTTTTGTAGTTCTGTATTCAACAGCAGGAAAGAAAACCCACCAAATTCAAGTTAGTTTGAAGAATACTGCCAACTTTAAGTGTGTGCATGTGTGGCTCAGGTGTGCTGGCGAGGTTCCAGTGAGTGAGCACCCGGACACAGAATATTCTCTCTGGCCTGAACCTGCCCCATATTTACATTATTAAAATGAGACGGGCATGCAGGGAGGTGACAGAAGGCACAAGAGTGAAATCAGGGCCCTGTCAGAGCTGTCACTTGCTCCACTGGCCAAAGGGCCCTGACCCCAACCCTATCCACTGCAGGGGAGGAGAGGGGGAAATGGAGACAGCAGGAGAGAGAGAAAGATGGTGATAGGTGGAAAGGGGCAGACAGATAAGAGGAAAAAGAAACAAGAGGATGATAGAGAAAGATATGTGTATATAAATATATATATATATATATATATATATATATATATATATATATATATATATATATATATATATATATATATATATATATATATATGTGAAGAGAAATGGGTATGGCAAAAGGTTAAAGCAGCCTTTACCTGTGAAAGGATGTGGTGAAAACCTGGTGTTTCACATATTTGATCTGCACATTTATGGATGACTGCCAGCTTTAGGCAGCAAAAAAACTTCTACTGTAATGGCAGCTTTTTCTTCATTCCAAAATAGATGCAAAGGTGTCACATATTTAGGGGGAATTTCATATATTGAATTGAATTCAGCAAGAAAGAGGCAGCGTTCAGGACAAAGATCTCAGTGTCCATACAGTGTCCTGATGTATGACGTGGACTGTACTGTCCTGCTTCAACCATACACTGCAATGCTTTGTGCCACCCTCTGTGTTCTAATGAGGAGCATGGCCCTCCAGACGGGAAAAACACCCGTGTGCACACCAGCTCGCACATGTCAGCGTGCGTGCAGACACACACACACACGCATGCGTCTGAATTGAGTGCAAGGTAAGGTCTGGTTCATATTAGCCATTGAGGAAAGGAAACACACATCTTTTTCAGTTTAGGGTCCACTTCATGCTCCCCCAATGGCACAATATAAACACAGGCACATGCATCCTGAATGTACACACACATTCAAAGCGTCCTGACACGATACCCACATCCTGCTCCTGTTCGTTTAGAGAAACGGCCTTACAGATAAAAACCAGGTACGGGTGGATGTGTGTGATGGAGTTCAGAGAAGACGCGGTATGGTTCCAACCTGTTGGTATGCGCAGACCTGCACCGGAGTCGCTGTTTTTAGCCTTCCACATTTGCATTAATTACCGTTCTTTCAGGAAATGCATTTGCAGCACGGTTATTCAGTCCAGACAGGGACGTCTCTGCTTCGGTCTTCAAAGCGCAGCAGCTTTTTATCGAACGGAACAAAATCTCACAGATTATTTGTTTGCTTTCATACATTAAAAATTTAGCATATTAAGCATATAGAAATACATATAGTCTGTATTTCTGTATTGTAACCCATGTGCTATTATGTGCACTGTGTATATTTAAATATGCATCTGTAAAAAGTGCTCTGTGATGATGATTAACACTTTGAACTGCAGATTTTTAGTGCTTATATTCTGCTAGCAGCACAGCTCCAGGGATGGCAACACTGGTCAGTCAGTTCACCACTTTGGTCCAGACCGAAATATCTCCTGTAACATTGTTCTTTAAAAGCATGACTTTAGTTCAAGCATTATATAAGCCTCATATAGCATGACGTTTGGTCTGTGCTACAAACTGTGCAACAAAATCCTCAAGGACCAGTGTGGAGGATTTAGTGTGATTTCTTGGCAGATATGGAGAATAATATCCACTCTCTATATTTACAGAGGGAGCGGGTCCTCTTCCATGTTGCACCACCATGTTTCTGCAGAAGCCCAGAATGGACAAACCAGGCATTGCCTCTGGACAGCGCCTTTCCTATTTTTCCCAATTTTAGTGGCCACCATAGGGCAGGATTAGGCGAGGGGTATTCAAGTGGTTGCAATCTGCAATCGCACCACTAGATGCCATTAAGTCCCACACACACTGGTCCTTTAACTCGTAAAGAAATACGTGATGTAAAGTGTGTGTGTGATAAGAAATTGGATCATTGGATCATCATCAGGCCTTCTGGTGCATCCTCGTTGCTGCACAGATCGGTTAATTATAGGAAATACGTCTTTTGAAGATATGACTCTCAGTGTGATGCATCATTTCTCCACAGAGGTGTTATGAGTAAACAGATTTCCAGGTGAGTTTTATGACTTTATTGCCTGACAGCAAGTCAATATTTAGTCACATAGGTTGATGGGCAGGTTGTGGTTGCTCTGTTTGGGTTGTTTGTGGCTGAGAGAGATTAAAGTCTACTGATATTCCACTGAGCTCCCATATGCACCCGTGGCTTATAGCTGCACAGAAAAAAAGGGGTAGGGAGCCTCAGATGCACCTGAACGTCACCTATGAGACCGAGGCGCCTGATTTTACTGCCTCTTATTGCTTCCTTTATGATCTGGACACCACCCTTCAGGGCGGGATATCTGTCTTTAGAGCAACAGGTGCATTACATTCCTGCGATTATTGCTTCCTAGTCCTGCGCTCCTTGTGATTTTACGTTAAATTTGAACACCTTTAAAATCCTGTAGCTTTAGCCAGTCAGCCGTAGCCGTATTTAGGGATGCCAAGTTGTTTCTTTTTTTCCTCCCTACAGCAGGGGTTCTCTTTCAGCTTCTTTATTCCTGGGCCAGTGGTGAAACGCCTTCCAAGACATGATGTCTGGCTCAGTTTGAGCAGGGAGGTGAGAGGCTTTATTGGAAGGGTCAAAACAAAACCATTAATCTGTCTTGGTCTATCTGAGGCTGAGGCAAGACCTGTCTCCCCGGACTCAATGGGCTGATTACGTCAGCGCATGTGTGTGTGTGTGTGTGTGTGTGTGTGTGTGTGTGTGTGTGTGTGTGTGTAGGGTCCGAGACGTGAGTGGCAGCTGCTCTTTGGTGAGAATTTCTTTTGGCGAATGATTTCAAACATGTGGTGCTGCATGAGTAAGACTAGCTGGCCGACTGTTCCCAACTGATCTAATTAATACTCATTTTACACCTTTCACACAAAAAAAACCCACACAGTAATAACAGTGCTAATATGTCCTCATTGTGGAAAAGGCCAAACTCTTCACCCCCATTTTGAAAACTTACTGCCTGGCTGTGACCATGTCCAATATTGTATTGCCATATTGTAATTAATTGTGGTTCATTACCATGATGTATAGAGCACCTAAATCATTGTGGGAGTAGGTTTTGGATGGCAACAGATAGTCTGCTCCTGGGAAAAAGATGGAAAATAGAAGCAAGTATAATGGTTATTTTTTCTGGCCCAAAGAATATTTAAAGAGTCAAACCTCAGTCTTGCTCCATTACACTTTTTAATCATTTTCTGATGTTCAAACTATTTCTTCCTTCAAGCATTTAGAAACTGATATACTGAACCTTGTATTCAGTATCATCCTCTGCTTTTAAGAGGCTTTTCAGAACATCAGTGCAAACATCTTTTATCAATGGCTTTAAGATCCAAGTAGCCGGTTACTGGCACTGTGAAGTCTTCTCTTTTGTGTTCCCTTCACACCCACAGGATGTTCAGAGCAGTGGGATGCTATAACTGAATTGGCTGCCGGAGCCAAAGTCAGACTCTATAAACCTGCTGATGAACCCAGTAAATCCCACAGAGGAGCCGCAGCCAGACTGCTAAAGGTTGTTAGCAACTAATTGCTACATTTCTCGAGCCCATTCATGATATCAAACCCTGGTGGCAGAAACCAGGGATGCTCGGCTAATTAGGGTGACACTGACACTCTTGTCCTGCAATGTTCCCAGGACAGTGATAGTGTGTGTGTGTGTGTGTGTGTGTGTGTGTGTGTGTGTCTTTGAGAGTGAGATTTAACATGCATGTTTCGCATCCATGCGTGTGCCAGTGATCTTTTATTTAGTTTTCAGCCTCTTAACGGCAAGAACAGCTGGCAAAAGTTTGATTCTCCCTTGTCTCCCACAGACTGAGGCCATGCACTGTCCTTATTGGAGGGGATAATAAATGCATGATTCGTGGGATTTTGCCCTCCTTTTGGCATCCAAAATGTCCACGAATCCCCTCTCAGTTGAGACGACCCAGAGGAAACCTTACATAATGCCTAATGAGCAACGGGAAACGCTCCAGCACTCCTCTAGCCTTTAATTTCCACCTCAATACTGAGCAGAGCACGCCCCAGCCCTTCTCCTAGCCTCATTAACATGTGTATTCTCCCGATTCAAAACACCAAAGCACTTCCTTCGGCCAGGTGCTTCCCTCTTTAGCCCCTCCAACCCGGGCGCTGTTGATCCAGCCGCACGTCCCCGTCTGAGCTCTACCAGAATTAATGGTGAGTCATGGTGAGGATGTAGGATGGCCAGGACAGAATAAACTTTCTGACACCTTTCTTTAAAAAGAGCTCAGAGCAGACGTTTTGCAATGTCTGTCGCTCTGGCTTCTGAATGCCGTCGTCAGCGCAGATAACGCATGAGCTGATGCTCGAGAATAGCTGTGTTTTTGAGAGTGACTTTATGGTAATTTAAAACAGGGGTTTCAAAGTGCGGCCCACGTGCCAAATGCGACCCTCAGACACATTTTGTGCGGCCACCAAACTGGACATGACTGGACATGCTCTGTATTTCAATCATTCTAATTCAATACTTAATAATTTCTTTCCGTATCCTACATTTAATACACTACTAGGCTACTGCGTCAAACTGCACCGCTCTCCAAAGAAGTGTCTGTCAGTTTAGGAATGACAACTTGAGTGAGTGTCTTCCTGTTTAGAGAAATTTGAACGTGGAAGTGAAATGGAAAAGCCGCCTGCATTGCTGAGGAGGAGGTTTCAGGACAAATTGATTTAAAGATGAATTATGAGACAAATCACAAATCCTACAACAAGCTCATGGGTTTTCCTGTGTGATCCTCAATCATATGCTGGCTCCCTCAACTGGCACTCAGTCATCAAAACTATTAGGCCCCATGATTTAAAATAACCCCCATCCATGTGGAAAAAAAGAGCTGCTTCACCGTGCTTTGAATAAATATATTTATATATTTATAACATGTTTTTGCCAACGCTAGCTGCGTTAGCTCACTAACTAGCTAATGTAGTTTGCTAGTATATGTGCCACTTCGAGAGTAAAGAGTAAAAGTAAAATTAAATCTACAACAAAGGTCAGATGAAAATGCTTTTCAGTTACACATTTCACAGAAATAACACAATATGCCTCAGTTTATAGAACGTAAAATAACGCTAACTGACCACAAGGCATCAGCTAGGCTAGCATGATCTGATATTTTCTACTCACTTAAAACATATTTTATATGAATATTTCCATCACTAAAATATTTCTTTAAAACATAATAAAATAATGCAAAACAATAGACTGCCATTTTAGTTCAGCATTTGATGAATCAGTTGTCTTTCTGGAAACCTTTCAAGCTAGCAACTACGCAACTACTTATGTACAGTGTCCAATATGTCCAATATTCACTGTCTTTTAGCTCTGTTTTTGAACTCTACCAACTTCTCTGGGAAATATCTGTCTCTTTAGCTGCTAATTGCTCCATTATGTTCACCAGCTAGTCGCTAACTTTGTCTGTCGGCCGTTTGGTGCTAAGCGGGTAGTGTGCAGAGGGTTTGTAGAGCCTTTTCACTGAAAACAGCTGCCCGCTGTGGCCGAAACAACACCAACCAAAACAGTAATCTGTGGGCCCGACAGCTAAAGAATGAAGCTCGCTATAAAGCTCCATAAATCCAAGGGGGGCTGCAGATTTGGGTGATTATTCTCTATAGGTTTGTGACTATGAGCAGGCCCTTTCACGTCGCCGCAGTTTCACATTGTTATTTGTTACTTTATTATTATAACACAATTGATTATATCAACTTCAAAGTTAAAAATTAATTAAATGATCCATTTTCACATATGAAGACTTTTCCACACAAACAATTCACATATTTTAATTCTTCCCTACTATCATTTATTTAGCTACTATGTGTGTGGAGGCTGATATTTGAATCACTGCTAATGCTGTCTAACCAATCTTTTAGCTGGATTTGGTCATCTGTCTGCAGCACTCGTCCTGTCTTTTCCCATTTTCATATTCAAGTCAGTCTCTCCTTGGCAAGTGACAGTTTCCCCTGTCTAAAACAAGTTTGAATAATTTCCACAACATATTTCAGTAGGTTGGAAGATTTTCTTCCCATGGGTTCCATCCAAGTCAAATACACTCATGAACTAGGAAAACTCTCACATCAAACAGCAAGATGTTGCACACCAAGGGAAAATTGGTAAACACAACACACCCTGGCTGTGAGTGCTGCACGGCTGTAGAGGCAGAATGGAGCTAGTCTGGCCGCAGTGACTTCTGCGATTATAGCGGCGTGGTGAGGTGACCTTATTTCCTAAGGGTGAATGGGCTGTCACTACCTGGAGGCTGCACAAACGTTTGATGCCTTCAGCCACACACACCCAAACTTTAGCAGTCCATCTTTTAAAATGGGATTTAAAAAAATTTAAAATAACATTAAAATATATGCAGTGCGACGTGCCCACCCCAAGAATTAATGAAACAAAACAGAAAGAGGGGAATCAAGTGAAAACAAGCTTGTAATTAAAGCCATAAATTTTAAATTAGTTGTAATAATTGAATTTGACTATGCATGGATCAGTTTCTCTCCTCTCCTCTACTCTCTATTCCATACTCCTCTTAGGTTTATGATTTGCTGTTGCAATTGATCATGAAACGGTTGCTGGGTGTGCCCACACAGCTGTTGTGCTGTCTAATTAGCAGGCTATGACCGATGACCCAGGACAGGATATGATGCGTACCTGCCTCTGGAGCTTTTGTAAACACTTGGGTGTGTTTTTCCCCTCCATCCTTCACTGCTTTGCCATAGGTCAAAAGAAAAACATTCTCGAGACCCTCCCCTTTGGTCCCTCAAAGTGCAGCACTCTGTGTCTTTTTGTGGCCATTTCAACAAGTTATTTTTAGAAAGTTCGATGATCAAGTGGTTCGTAATTATAGGTGGATCTATATTTAGTGTGTGTGGTTTCACAAGCTGTAGTCAGATAATAGCTGGGTCATTTATCTTGTCTGATTTCTATCTCTCTGGTTTGACTAACAAATGCTCACTCAGGGCCCTGTAAGCTTACAACTTGCCTGATTCTGATAACAAACTTCAGGAACAGACACCTGAAACTTTCGTGTTTGTGTGTGTTTGAGTGTATGTTTGTGTGTATTTCCGCATGTGTGCTCACAAGACAGGACATTTTTCTTAAAACACTTTGGGGATGGAACTGATACACACTCAGCCTGTCCTGTGTGCTGCTGATGAAAGTTTTGAATTTCATCACTCAAATGGCAATCTGTTATCTGTCCTTTAATAACATGGTAGGACACTTTAATGACCTCTGTACAATATTTTTGCACGGCGTACAAAAAGCTAATGAGCTGAAAATGCAAGACTGATAAACAAACCATTCATGTTCTCCATTTTCTCTATCTCCCTTCAGTCTTGTCCAGCTCCCTCATTCTTTCAACCCTCCGTCCCAAGCCAGTCTTTCTCCCTCTCGCCTCTTCCCTCAGCTGTTCCATGCCCCTGCTCCACTGGGATTGATACAATATTTTCCAACCGCAATTAGCAGTGAGCCTGTTGACTAATTCCAACTGTTTTTGCACCTGAGAGGGAGTTGGGAGCTGGGGCTGGAAAAACTGAGTGGGGTGGAGGTGAGGGCCCGGGCCTGGGTGTAGCAGGCAGAGCTGTCGGGGCAATATAGCTGTGTCGACAAGAGTGTAAGGGCAACACAGAGGACAGAGGAGGGGTCGGCCAGACTGCTGGGCAGGATTTGTGAAAGCTGCATGCAGGCTCAGCCCTGAGCTCAGCTGCCGCAGGTTGAGCTGTGCAGGGTAGCACTGCGTCTTGCAGAAAACAATGAAATACTGCAGAAATTATAGTAATAAAAGTCCAAAACAGTGCAGTATGTGTCTGTGTGGGTCGGTATATGTTTTTGCAAGCATTCAAGCACATGTCTGCATGATTACGTGATATTTTTTTTTACATTTTACACCCAATAGAAAAAGCTATTTCAAAAGTATTAAAATCCAAAAAAGAAATATGTCCTCTTTCCTGTGGGAGACGCACTCCAGTATCTTTGTCATGCTCCTGTCATTAAATATGTACAACTTCCTGCTCGTCCTGCCACTCTAATCTATGGGATGGCTGCCGTATCAGTAACAAGAAATTGTGTGGCTCATGAGGCTTTGAGTTTGATTGAAAGCCTCCTTATGTGATGGCAGTAATGGTAGCCTCACACAGAAACTGAGTGAGACCTCAAAACCAGATCTGCCCCATTGTGAGGAGCAACCACAGGCTGACCGCGAGGTCCACATGACCACTGGTTTGGCGCTGGGCTGAGCTCAGGGTGCAGGTACACACCCTCGCTCTGTGTGAGCACAGAAAGAATCGTTCTTTCCACCAAAGGAAATGAGAGGATGATGGCTAAAGTGTATGAGGACATTACTTTTAAGGGGACTGTACTTTTTCATAGAGAGCTACTGCAACCACCTCAGCATTAATGACATTACTATGGCAAGAACAAGCATGAATTTCTCAATCCGCAGGAATAATTTCTGCCGCTTTCCAAAGACTCTGAACACTAATTCAAACTTCCTTGTGTTGCCAAATTAGTATCACTACCACTTCCAGCATGAACTCCAAAGTGTCAAATACAGGCAAGGTTTAGGAGTAATATTTTATTATGGTAGCTGACATATATTACCACTAATATGAGAGAATATTGTCCCAACTTGGATCAGGCCACGGGTCCAAATTTAACAGAGCAATAATTCATCTCAACTTGAATTTCTACCAGTGTGTGTGGTTTTTAAAAGATTCTGCCAGGTGACTAATCCCGACAGGTTAACAAATGTCATCCAGTCTGCAGCTTGGAGCTTATTGAAACAGTGGCAACAGACAGACTGGCCTATTAGCTGGACACAGCAGCTGTTCCTGCCCCCAGTAGCCGTATGGAAAAACTCTGACTCACCCACTTGTGTAAAAAGGAATTAACGACCAAATGCATAAATATTACCGTCAAAGGCATAAATGTCTCTAAGGGCTATCCAGTCAGTCAGTCAGCCAGTGACTAATGGAGAAGGAGGTCAGATCACGACCAGAGTCGGTTCATCTGACCTGGTCAAGCATCTGAAAGACACCCATTGATAGATACACTGAAGAGGCACGGCTGCTCAATGAACAGCCTCTTCTCAGGTGTCCCTGAACCACAGATTAGGTGCAGACTACAGGCTTTCCAACAGAATAACCCATCTGCGTCTATCTGGATCTGCATGCTGACTACAGCGATCACATCGGGAAGTGTTGTCCAGTCTGAGCACGTGCTAAGAGGTAGGATGGTGCAAGAGAGAGCCACAATCATAGGCGACTTTAAAGAGAGATTTACAGCTGTGTGCAAGATTGCCAGCAAAATATGGTGAACAGTAAATTAGTCAGCAAAGAACGCCCAATGCAGGTTGCATGAGGCCAAGTCTTTGAATTGAGGCTTTTCTCTTCAGCACCTTAAATCTGACTGAAGCTGCAGTCCCATTACAACAATACACATGAATCTGTTTGCATTTGTTGAAGGAATGTGTTTCTGTGTACACCTGCTACTTACAATTGATGCACTCTCATCTCAGTTTTGACAAGTTAATCCCCAGTGAAACTGAAGCTTCTTTTTTTTTTTTTTTTTCAGTTTGCATCGCCAACTGATGCTCAATGTCTCTCCTCAAGTCAGCTTTCTTGTGTCGGCTGTCCCATGAGGAGCCTAAATCCACACTAGGGTATTCCCTTCTTACCTAGCAACGCGTCTCTCCTGCTCTAAACACAACACAAATAGCTCAGCAGTGACAGAATCGTAGGATGTTCCTGTCAACTGCAGTAAAAGTCGACAGATAAGAAAGTACAGCCATAAAAAGAAAAAGTGAAACGTCACAGGGAATCCTCAGTGACACCCAACACACACTTGAGATAGAGAACTTAGATGCACTCTGGCTTTGCCAGGTACTTACTGTCTGCGTAGTTTTTCCGCCGAGTGCCGTCCACCTTGCCCGTTTTGTCAATGCAGAGGAAGAACTTGTTGGCAGAGTAAAGTCGCCGTAGTCGGACGTCGCCCTCTAGGTGATTGTAACTGCGAGTGTGCCTTTCCAGTGTCCATGAACAGTTGATGCCGCTCGCCATCACCTGAAGGGGCTCATGCCCAACCCCAGGAGGACAGGCCCCTGTGGCAGTGCCAGCGGTGACCAGGAGCAGGGTGAAGCATGCCAGGCAAAGGGAGACTGCGCTGGGCAGGGGGAGAGGTCGCCCAGCGGAGGCTGCAGGAGTGGTGGTGCCGAGGGCAGGTTCAGGACAGAGATGAGCTACGGACGGCGTCCATCTGCACATGGTGGGTCAGACTCCCAAGGTGCACCTTGTGCAAGCTGTAGGCATGCTGATGATCGGGAGATGTCCCAGTGGAGGGATGACAGGAGGGTGGGAGTCCTGAAGTGAGAAGGGAGGGAAGTAGCGCTCACAGCAGATCCTCTGGATGTGACAGATGACCAATCTCCGCTTTGGGCTGACAGCAGGCCTTCCTACAGCAACAAGCTCGTCAAAGTTCCTCCAGTTGTCATCTTCAGTCTTGTTTTCGATTCTTTTCCCCCGATCCTTTCACGAAATGCCGTAAATGAATGAATCCACCTTTAGAAGTTCCTCTTTAGTGTCGCTCCTTGTTTCTCCGTTTGTTCTCCTCCTTGAACTGAGGTCTTCTTTCCCGAACCACAGATAAAGTCCTGGGACGCGTGAGGATGCGCATGTGTGTGTGTGTGTGTGTGTTTGTCTGTTTGTGTATGGATATGTGTGTGTGAGTGTGTATGTGTGTGTGTTTGTGTGTGTGTGTGTGTGCACCTTGCGATGCTCTACTCTTTCCAGCTGAATAGGAACAAGGTGCCTGTCTGAGCTGCTGACCCGTGGCTGAGAGGGAGTTGAATGAGGGTTGGTGACTGACTCTGTGTGTGTGTGTGTGTTTGTGTGTGTGTGTATGCGGGAGTGTGTGATTCAGAGAGAGGGAGGGAGAAAGAGAGAGGGAGAGAGCGAGTATGGGAGGGAGAGAGCCGGTGTGTGTTTGCGACTGAGAGAGAGAGAGAGGCAGTGAGAGTGTGTCTGTATGTGTCAGAGTGAGCGGCAGTCGGCGAGTGTGTGTCAGCCAGCACGGGGCAGTGAAGCAGTAAGCGAACGGCCTCACGCTCTGCTGTGCGCAGTCAGTCAGTCAGTCCTCTCCTCTGTGGAGGCACCGGCTGAGTTGTCCTGCATTTTATCCTGGGCAGGGCCAGCATCTAGGGGGTTGAAAGACGAGGGGTGGGTGGGGCCACCGCACTCATTCATAACCATTTCAAACAAATGAGAAAGCCTGCATCAAGCACATTCCCCTTTCTGTTCTCTCTCAGAGCAGTTTATTCTGTGAGAAACAAGTCATTTGCTTTTCACCTGTGGATTTTATTATCCCCTTTTCTTTTTTCTTCTCTTTCTTTTTTGGTCACAGACACCTGGAAAGACTTACATCCCCTTCTTATACCATGACCTCTGCTGTCTCCCCTTGATGTGAATGGTGAAGCATTTTGTAACACGGTCAAATCAGCTCCATTACTGTCCAGTGAACCAGCTAGGAGACCGTTTTTTGACACCTTCGCTCTCTTTTCTTCTCCCTGGCCACACAGGGCAAATTAAGAGAGCCTTCCCTTTTCTTTTCTTTTTTTTTCCTTTTTCTTTTTTTTAACGGGCGCTGCTTTGAATCATCAAGCGGTCGCAAACACAGAGCAGGTTGCAGGAGTGTCGGCAGAGTTAGTCCAGATGAAGCCTGAGAGACTCTCTGATCACCTGTGTTAATATTTCAGTGCAACACCCTCTCTGATCTTTGCCGTTTCATTTGGAGAGCAGGGCGGAAATGAAGAACACCTTTTTTGTGACTTCCCACACTCTTGTCTGTCTTTTACAAGGTGCATAATGAACCTGATTAGGGCGAGGCATTAAAGCTCAGCCGACCCACTCCAATTAACAGACTCTTTATTTCTGGCATGTGCTATCATAGAGTATTATTCTTACAATGTGAGGAGAAACAAAAAAAAAAAGTATACTACTCAACTAGACTGGAACTTAAAGGGAAATGTTAATATTTGGGAAAATATGCTTATTTGTTCTCTTGTTCTCAAGAGACAATTGATACCACTCCACTCTTATATCTGTATGGGACATATAACAGTAGCCTGTTAGCTTATCTTAGCAATAACGCAGAAAACAGGATGGAAAAGCTATTCTAGCTCAGTCCAAGGGTGAAAAAAAATCCAGGCAACCAGCAGAAACTCCAGACACGTGCTGGTCCTGACCAAGAAACCAGATTACCCAAACACAATATAAAATATTAAGTAATGAACTTTAGATATGCTGGTAGGTGGATTCTGTTACCTTTAGCCAGGCTAGCTGTTTCCCCTTGTTCCCAGTCTTCATGCTAAGCTAAGCTAGCTGCGTGTTGGCTTTAGCTGCACATTTATCGTACAGAAACGAGTTCAGTATGAATGTAAAGCTTTGATCATCGTGTTTTGGACAGCTGCGGATTTGATGAAAAGGGGGAGATTGAGAAAGAAGTTGCAGACGTTCTGAACTGGGGCAGTCCAGTTAGCGGTGGCAATGACCCCCTTTTTTTAAAGGAGTCCCTGTTTCAATTATGCGTACCACCCTGAGGCCACGCTCGTCCGGTGCTGGAAGTGCATTTGAGGAGTGTGTGCTCAGAGTGGGTGACAGTCACTTCACACTCTGTGGCTTGTTAACGGCCCCCAGAGACTTGCTGTCCTCCAGCCCCTATTTAAACCTTGCCATCATAAAAAAAAAAAAAACCTTATGAGAAAGAGACCAGTCCCCTCTTTCTCCAAACTCCCTGCTCCAGCCCCCAACTCCCCCAAGCCATTCCTGTCTACCTGCCGCTATGTTCTGGTCCTTGGTGCCTGCCAGGCTCCTCATCAAAGCTACTTTCAGCGTAGATCTATGCGGGCCCTTCGTAAAAATCACAGTCTTTCACCCTCAATTAAACCACGCCGCAGTGTCTGTTAACTTCCTCTGGCTTTATCCGCTCTCTCTGTCTCTTCTCACCCCCTGTCCCTGTCCTTTAAAAGCAGAATCTGTTCCGCACAGGACACTTTTTAGTCCCCACCTGCATGAGCTGTCCAACATTACTGGAACTGGTGGGAGTCAGAACGAGAAACAAAGAAGAGCAAGCGAGAGGGACTGAGAGCATTGTGAATGTGTTTTTGGTTAGTGTTGTATGAAGTTGTTTCCCCATCTTCAAAAAAACATGTAGATAGTTTTCAGGACATCTGAGTGTTTGCAGGCTTGCCTCAGTTATTGATTTATTATTCTGTCTCTAACTGCAGTGTAATAGGAAATGATCTTTCTTAGTTATATAAGGCATTTAGACAACGGCAGCCTTTGCTGTACGGACAAAAGTGCAAAATGTTTTTCGTAAAAAGTGGTCATTTGAACACAAAAATTACAGCAATGATGAAGCTGCATCATCATGGTCTTATCTGGAAGTCTCTTATCAGGTTGTAACTGAGACACTGTTTTTGTTCGGAGGAACTAGTATGTTTTAAGATAACTATAAAAAATAGCCTTTTACAGTACAACGTGCCGCTCCCTTGCCTTTGCTGATTGAGGCAGATTGTTCGGTTCCACGTGCTCTCCAGTCAGTTGATCCTTCCAGCTAATAGTTCCAACAGACTCCATATGTCAATTATAAACTTTCCAATGATCTTAACCATTTCTTTGTATGACACTGATAATGTTCGGAGCCGGGTTACCATCTTCTAACAAGAAGCCATCCTATTAAAATGCTCATTTTACATAAAAGGAGTTTGTTTCTCTCTATAAAGTGAAGAATTACTTTTATACTGAAATATCAGGAAATTGTAAATTCTTGAAAGCAATGAAAATTTACTTTGAACACTTACATTTATGCACATAATGAATCAAATGTTACCATATATAACATGCACGTAGGATATATTAGCCGTTTAGGAATACTGTAATATTATCGTGAGTGAATTTAAAAGTATTCTAACTATTTTGGAAACCAGTAAGGTCATGGAAGACATTCTTTGCAGTACAACACACCGGCTTATTTACAATGAAATAACATGCGTGGAATTCAAATGTGTGACAACTGTACACTATTCTGTTGTGTTTCTCTTCCATAACTTAAAATAATAATGATATATTAATCACATTTAACTTGACGGAGGACATGTACTCTCATTATTCTCTGTTGGATTGGTGTCTCTGCCAAACACACGCGCACACGCACGCACACACATGCAAACAAACAAAACAAAGAGAGAGAGAGAGAAACAGAGAAAGTGAGAGAAAAAAAGAGAATAAGAACCTCCAGGAAGTTCCAGCTGTCCTTCCTTTGCTGAAATTCCCCGTAATTAAAATCATACAATCATTCTATGTACTGTATAACTTCTCAAAAATCAGAGTGGCCCCCGAGGTCAACAACAAAGCTCGGGCCTCATGTGAGTGTCAGATGTGGCAGCAGATTGCTTTGTGGTGTCTTGGAAACAAATGTTTGGGCTCTGAGCTCAGTTCCAGCGCAGACACAAGCATAATGTATTTCTTTGTTAAATGTCGTAACGTGCAGTCGCCTGCTGTTTTACAGTGTGCATTTTTGACGTTTGAAAGCTACAGTAATTTACTTGATTTCAATACCTAGTTTATCAGCTTACAGCTGTCTAGTTTATTTACAATTTATGATCAAGTTGGCGATGAATCCACTGTATAACTTCTTATTTTATAGATCAGAAGCAGAGACAAGGAATCTTTCAGGAAGAAGAAAAACTGATGCTAGCATCTGTGTGGTGTAGATGATTTACAGCTAAGATTGATGGTCATGCCATTAGTTTTGCAGGTATTTGGTCCAAAGTATTGGACAACAAAAATCTGATGTGACGATGGCGAGAGGGTAAGGCATCATTAAGCCATCGCATTTCATCCTGCGAGGAACATGAATGTGCCAAATTTCATGAAAATCCACCCAATTATATTTCACTCAAAACCACAAATGTCAACCTGGTGGTGATAGAGAAAACGTCAGGTAAGCAACAAAGTCATTAGGATTTATCCTCTGGGGAACATGAATGTCAAGGTTTCCTCTCAATCCATCTAATAGCTGTTGAGATATTTCAGTCTGACCAACATGGTGGACTTCCTGACTGTCCCTTGAGCCATGCTGCTAGCTTGGCCTGCAGCAATTGCTTATTTTAGCTTTGTGTGTCCGTTTCGCTAATGACCACAACATGCCTGATGCATGTCTGCCACAGATGGATTATACTGAATCTGTATCCTCTGATTTGAGCCGGGTTGAGCCGTGCTGTGCGAGCGTGCCCTGAGCTGAGAACGCCGCTCTGTGAGCCAGGCACCCAAGGAGGATGTTCTCGAGTGGAGGAACCTAATCTTTCCCAGCAGGAATCCAAGCGGCTCTGTAAGTGTATGAATAGAGATAATATCTCTATAATGAGGCCTGTTTTGTACCATCAAAGTCTTCAAAAGGGTCTGAAACCCGACCTCCCTCCTAGCACTGACAATCCCTCAGTAATAGCTCCCTATTATTAATTGTTTTGCCGGCCTGCTAAGTCCTTGTCTCTCCCTTTCTCTCTCTCGCTCTTGTAGTTGTGTTTTAGCAGCTCACCCCTGACCTGCTGCTTTTAAGTCTACTGACATTCTGCCAGTTTGTAACTCAGTGGTAGGAAGGTGGTTGTTTTGACTTTTTTTTTTTCAAATGAAAGTGTTTCCAGATACAGAATAATCTACTTTCTCTTTATTGCACATGCTACGCTGCAGGGAGTTACAACACTCACATAAGGAAATTATCTCACACATATTATACACGGGCAGTAAATTCTTATAATTTCAGCGATTATGCAATTTATGCTTTGAGCGTGGCCAACACAGCCTGTGTTGCTGGGTCGGGCCCAACACAGGTGTGCTTCATATCTTTGAGCTGTCTGTTGTGGTTGGCTGACAAACATCCGGATGTGGTTAAAGGAACTGACCAGACCACCTCAGCTGAGCTTCAGTGAGGACATGGCCCTTTGCATATCCTGCTTCGTGACCATTGTCTATTGTCAGTGGCGTTATGAAAAGTGGGCTATCTATCTGATGCTGCGAAGAGTTCTGAGAGATCCAGCCTCCCGGTTCTTCATAGGATAGCGAGCAGAGATTCACCTGACTGATAGAGCCTGATGAAAAAAAAATGTGACTTGTCAGGGGCGATAAAACATCTGTGCGCTGCTATCTGATACATCAGACGCACATAACAGAGGACATGGATAGAACAGGCGGGTGGTGAGGATGGAAAAAGCACTTTAAAAATCTTTGCTGACTCAGCATTTCTTCACTCCCCTAATAGGTGCAGTAGCATTGTGTGAATGTTGAGGTTGACCCAACATCATTAAAGCCTAAAGTATACATCATTCTTTCAAATTATTCTATTAAGAGAGATTTGTAAATAGTACAATAGTAGCATGACAACATCTTAAGACTTTTTAACTGACTCACTAATTGAAGCCATCTTAAGATGCATGTGTGAGGAAACCCAATAAGAGCTGAGTGAGTCACAGCAGTCCAGTAAAGGTTTGTGGATCAGCCCGAAGAATCATTTTGATGTCTGTGTCTCTGTAATGGACAATAATGGACATAAAGTGTGTGATGTGATGACTAAGATTTCTTAAGAAATGTTAGTATCAGCACTCTGGAAGTTTACAGTAGACTGCAAAAGTACTAATGTGCTGCTTACCCCAGCGTGAGCACAGAAGTGTCACTTGAAAGAAAATGTTTAATAAAGTCTTCCTGGATATGACTTCTCGGATGTCACATATGTGGACCCTCACAGCGAAGTTCCTTAAGAAACACTTTTTTCCACATGGTGACAGGTCGCTAATTCCATGTAAGTGGCGCAGACACACACACACAAGAGACTCACACGCACACAGAAACACATGCCAAAGGCATTTACCAACACAAGCATCTCACAGAGAAGTATCTCCATCAAAAACAGCCCTCTCTCCATCTGTTAAACAAATAGGGAGCCCCTACAAAGGTGTGCAAAAGAATCCACATGATCAAAGTGTATGAGAATGGCAGCCTTGTGCTGGCCTGGCCATTATCAGGCCCCATGAATGCCTGTCTTCTCCTCTTTTGTCGGTCGAGGCATTGACAGTCACTCACCCGGCAATGACTGTCACACCAGCGCAAAGAGCCAGCCGCCGACAGGGGCCAACCACATCAAACGAGGCTGTCAAGGGGCCCTGCTCGTGAACCGTGGCAACAAACACCTCCTGATCCTCACCTACAGCTCAGCAGCAGACACCCACCGCTGTGCTCTCAGCCACTGCCTCCACTGAGAAAAGATGTACTGCCTGGACCTCATTTCCCTCTCCGCAGCCCCCCTTTCTCTCTCCCACTCCCTCTCCCTCTCCGTCAAGTAGCGCTTGTGTTAACCTCCAGCCTGCCGAGACACAAAGGGCTGCTAAAGTGTTTAAGAATGCTTTATGGATGCATGACAAGGGGAGGCTGACACTGCTGGGGGTCAGAAAGTATACAGGATTTGAATGAGATACATTCAGTTTTACTTTCAATTTGGAGCTGAGTCACACTTGATTTAAACTGCATGATGGTTGAACTTCAAAAGTCGACTGGAAGAAGAAGACAATAATTTTCAGGGTACTGTGACAAGCACTTTAGTCAAGTCAGCACCAGAACTGGTTGCATGTGTATACGACCAGCTTCAGGTTACATTAATGGGAATAAAAGTATGCAGTGTTTTTCCTCAGTTGATGAGCAGTTTATGTTAAGTACCACAATAACTGCTTAACAGTAAATGCTGTACAAGTCCTGAGAAAACATATGGAATTTTGTGTTGTTTTTAGTGCCAGTTTCTGAGCATAGAAAGACAGTTGAAACATTGTGAATATCATTTTAAATTAACCTCATCTTTTATGTCAAATGTCTCATTCACAATGTTGCCTGCTGCATATTCAAAATTTATGACAACTACACAAGAAAACATATGAGGTATGAAGTAAATTTAAGTACTGGACAGATTTCTTGTACATATAACCAATATACAAGAGTATGGTTATAACTTAAACTAAACTATACACTATAGCAATGATTTTAAAGTTGCATGGCCAAAATATTTGACGTCTCAGAGAATTATACATTTATGTAAAAAAACGTGAACCTGAATACAAATGTCAAACTATCATCCAAGATATGTCGCTCGTATTTCTGTAGGACACTCATTTTCACCTTGATCTCCTGTTTGACCTCTAGTCCTACTTCGATTGGCTGTGATGAGACTGCCACCTGTAGGCCAAACACAACTCACTGTCCATTTCAAACTACAGTGATGTCTGTGGGTATTCCAGTTTAGCCACTGAAAAGACAGAAAGGATAAAGCTTTTTTTTTTTTAGAAATATTCTGTGATAAATTGGTGCATTCCTCCCTATAAAATACTGAAAAAAGAATAAGTGAATCTAAGAGGATGTGGGTGATAAGTAAAACTTGTTGTTGTCTAATTAGTGCTATCCCTTTAAATAGTTTTAATTATGTCCTGAATCCACTCCAGAGAACATTTGCAGGGTGGTAGAAGAGACAAAAGCACCAAAAGAAACAGGCTGCAGACAAGATGGCGGGCATGAACCCTGATGGTTGTCTGTATACAAGAAGTCATGTGAAATTGACAGTAGGAAGTAGCTCTTTTTTTGGGTATATAAAATAACTTTCCATTGCAGAATTAGAACTATATGTTTGGTGAAACTTTAATTAAACACATTACCATCAGCAACTGAAGTCGGTGTTATTACTTTTTCTGCCTTTCCCATCATATTTGGTGAATTTTTAACCTTTATTCAAAATGAATAAAAGCAACTTTTTTGATTTCTATAAAAGAGATGTGAAAATATGAGTGCTGATTTTGTATCCACCTAATTGTATCAGATGGAAATTTTGTATGAGCAGACCCGTATTTCCAAATAGCTTGTTTAAGTTGAATTGTCAATGTGCATGTTAGGAGTTACATTAATATTCAGCTTTGTTCAATTTGTAACGTTTCACTGATCATACAAGATCATGCACTGTGTGCCTGAAATAATTGGTAATGGATAATTACTCAGTTTTTACTGTCAAGCTTATTTGCTTTAAACCCACAACTCACAGTAAAAGTGTGTCACCAGACTGTTTAACAGACACCACATGGCTTCAAGCATGTGGACACCTGACTTTTCAACACATTGATAGTTAAACATGTAAATCGTGGGCCTCATTAAAAGTTCTTTATGTGGACATGAGTGTCTACTTATGTAGTGTGATCAGACCAAAGTCTTCATTTTCGCAAGCACTCCAGCTGACATATTATTAGCATCAAAATTCCTGTTAAGATATATAACAATGTAGAGCTCATCCCAAATAAAGTAAAAGCTAATATATTTGAGTGTCACCTGGAAAACACGAAGCATTCAATAGCACATTTACAAAACCCACACTCGATTTATCTGCGATCTTCCAACCAAGCCTTAAACCATGATGATCGCTCCGTGCGACTATTTTGGTCTCGTTTAAGATGGCGGCCTAGTGCTCAGAAGTAATGCGGTTATACATGTCAACATGTCACTCCTCAGGGTATGTGCTTTTGCCAAATGTGTGAACCGTCGCAGTTTATTTGAGAAGTGTGCTTTTCGCCTGTCTTTTGCGGACTCCTGTCAGCTGTGTGTGTCGAGAAGGAGCGGCGCAGTGAGGCGAATATCAGGTGAGCCCAAGGAGTCTAGCATTAGTATCACAGCGAGCAAGTACGGTTGTAGTACGATGGACAAGTTCACTCAGTTTCTCCGAGGACTCTTGTGTTAAATGCCAATGTAGTAACGTGTTAATTCAATACCGAATAGCACTTGTGATGTCGGACTAGCACATTGTTGGGTTAACGTTAGTTTATGTATCAGCTGAGTAAAATAATTTGTTGAGTTTAGTCGGGGGATGCTTTGTTTGTGGACACGAGCTTGACCGTTAGGGTTTAACGGTTAAACTTATCAGCACATTCTTTACACATATATCTTGAGATGATGTAACTGTCAGTAATGGAAAAACCTTCTGAACCACTAACTGAGCAGTAACGTCCCATTACTACTCAGCAGCACAGTTGTTCTGCCCCGTCTTGGCAGACAGTGTGTGGTGGCTGAAGCTCAGGTGATGGAGCAGGTCAGCCAAGAGGTTGGGGGTTCGATCCCCAGCTCCTCCTGGTTCTTTAACAGGACTCTGAGCCCCCAAACGTTCCTCGTGTGTATGTGGAAGAAAAACGTAGCTAAGTGTACCTAATGTTAAAAGTAACTGCCTAGGAAGAAGAGGCATATTTATGCAGGATGTCTTCAATATTCATTATGATGTCTAACTTCCTTCCTTGTTTTTGTCTTTTTTTCAGAGACACCCTTTTATCTTCAAAGAAGCAATGTTTCATTTGTAATCCCAAAGGCAGAAGATGGAAAGAAACGTGTTCTGGAACAGTCTCACTTGTTAGACGGTATGTTGTTGTAGGGGCAAGTTGTCATGCTGCTATATTTCTAATATATTTATATGCATATTAAAAATGTCTTCTTTTATATCAAACACTGTTATAAAAGTTCTCTATTTGCTGCCAGCCCAAACTGCTTTTTTTTTTTTTTTGTCCAAGACTCCTGATAAATTTGCTGGTACATTGATGGGTCCTGAGGAGCCTCATATCACATTAAGTGTTTGAAAGTTTTGCAGAATACCTTTTCTTACGCAGGTGTTTTTGTTCCTTAATTGGCTCTTAAGTGTCTTAGATGCTACAGCCTGTGATATGTTACAATACTTGCAAGGCTTAATCAGCTGCTGTGATTCTTTCTGTATTTCAGTCTACTGCTCTGAAAAATGGTTGTCGGTAATTTTACGTCACATACCTTTTCTATTTCTCTCTCTTAGTGCTTGAGGCCAGGATCCACCAACTCCAATCTGACATCGTTCTAGATGTCAAACATGCAAAGGTGCAATTTGTTAAAGCCCACTCCTCTGGAGGAGGGGTTTTATCTGGTAAGGGTCCCAAAAGCAAACCTCAGGAGAAAACATGCATTCTTAAATCTGGACAGACTGTTGCTAAAGGAGCCCCTGCATCTCAGCCCAGCCGCTGGATTAAAAAATTAACTGAGGAGAAGAAAAAGAAACTCAAGAAACAGCAGCACCTCCAGCAGACTATACAGAAGAATGTCAAGGAGAAGCCTATTGCCAAAGCTAAAGGTAGCAAAAGCAGCTCAATGCTCCCTGGTACAGCACATAAAACTATACTTACCACAGCTAAAAAGACTGTGCCCTTGAATAAGAAGAGCAGAGGTGACATGACACTGTCTGATGAGATGTGTGCTGCAGTTTCTTCAACGGTTACCTCCACTGCTGCTACTGCTGCTACTGCTACAGAAGGAACAGCAGCCATGCCACATAAAGTATCTAAAGGGAAACGGAAGCATTCTAAAAGTCAGGTTCTCGGTGAAGAGGTCCAGAGGACTGTTACTGATGCCCAGGACGAGGCCAAGGAGCTGGCTGAGCATGAGAGGAGGCTCAGTAAGCAAGTAAGCCCGTGGACATCTTCAAATAAACCAGAATGCCTGCAGGAGGACAGTGAAGCAACGGCAGGCGGGGACATCCAGCTAAGCATCCAGTCTTACCTGGAGGCGTGTGTGTTTGCTGGGGACAATGAGAGGGCACACCGTTCCCTGCTCAGACAGCACAGAGTTTTGAATCGACGTAAACATCTGAACACAGACACGTACAACATCATGATGAGGATGTCGGCCAAGAAGGTGAGTTCAGGGCTCCATGTTTTAAAATTAGTCTGTGTGAGTTTGGCTGTAGCTTTTCTGGAGGAAAAAAAAATGTTATCGCGTGTCCCAGGAAAATGTTCTAGGTTTGACTTGTTGAATTTTTAGCACTTGTTTAGCTAAAGCTCTTTCATGCCTGGTCCAAGTTGTGTGAGGTGGTTATGCAGTCACAACACCAAGATATATTAGGCTGAATGGTCACTTTGATACGTGCAGGTGTAAGAAACTGGACAAGATAACCAGCCAAATACAGTATTTTCAATATCACTTTAGTAAGGTATTGTGTTTTGTTGAGTTTAACTATCATTTTGAGTAAACATTGGAATAAAATGTATGTGGAAGCAAAGTTGAATGGTCCCATGTTGTCTTTCTCTGCATATAGGGCACGTTAAATCAGATTGGCCGCATATTCATTTTGTTAGAAGAGGCTGGTCTGAAGCCAAATCTGGGATCCTACTGTGCTGCCTTAGAGTGTATGGGCCGCAATTCCAATTGCCCCCCAAAGATTGTAACAAGGTATGTATACACACACACACACACACACACACACACACACACACACGTATGCACGCTAAGACACCATCCATGAATAAGGCTCATTAAGAGCTGTGTTTGTGATAACATTTGACAAGCTGACACATTTGTTCAATATCATTTGATGTTTAACAAGAGGGCTATTACTGTGAGGGCTGTTACAGACTTGAGTTTTAAATGAGGACAGTGGCAATACAGAGACTTACCAGCAGGGGTCATGTTATGTTCATGGTTTACACATCTGCACCTCCTGAGTTCTGCCATGTACGACTTATAAGGGTTCAAGGCCTGAAGCGACAGAACCCTATTGTGTTCATGCCAGTTTCTTCTTCTGGCCAATTTCTGTGTGTGAGCTCTGGGGGAAATTATTAGCCAAAATCTGGAGTGCCATATAGATTGGTGCAAGTGGGAGTTTCACTGAAATCCAATGAAGGGGGGACTTTTACTGCGCGATTATTGGGACGCTGCAGGTTTTGTGTTGATGAAACAAGTGTGTGATTAGTCTCGCTCCTGAAGTAAACTGGCTGAAGTAACTTTGTTCACCTTACTGAAACCTGCTCATTGCTGCTTGCAGCTGTAGTTTTGGCAGATTGAGCTGCTTCCTTCTGTTGAATGAATATGATTGTTGCCATGATTGTCTCTATTTATGGCTGTTTTTATCTAAAAATAATGTTGTCAAAGAAGTAGCAAAGTGTGTCTACTTTTCAGTGATGTTCCTCTGGTAGTGGCTTATTAGTACTGCATCTGCTTCTTTTTGTGTTTTACAATGTCAAGCTGCTATTTTGATATTGCATGCTGTAGTGATTTAGTAACAGCCAGAGCTGACAATTGCTAGAGAAAAAACATCGGACTTGACTTTACAGCTCAGTTCCCAGTTATCCTGATTACTAATAATGTTTAAAATCGTTTCTCACAGATGAAAAGAGAAGTTAGTTCCATTGATTCTAGCTGCATGTTTTCTATTTACCATATATTGGTACTTCTTAAACCTAATATTTAGACTAATTTATTGCACGTAACACTTAAATGCTTTTTATGTATTACACAAATCGGTCTAATATTGACATCTCATATAGTCTGACTGTATGATAGTCAAAGTGCCTTTGCTTTGGGCAGCCATGATGCCATATTTTCAGATCACCCCAAATAAGTACAGAAAAGACCTCCCATGATTCGAATCTTACTGAAAATGTAAAAATTGCTCAACCAAAACAGTATTTTCATTGTCTCATGTTGTTCATTCTTGGGCTGTTGTTGATTTAGCTGAGGACAGCAGGGTTGGTCGGATACTGTTTTTACCACTTTGTTAAAAGGACTTTTAGGAGGATTAAGTAGCAGAATAACCTCAAGAGTCCCTAGTACAGCTTCGGTAGTAAATGTGCAACAAAAATCAATTATGTTTATTATGATTTTCCATTTTTGTGTTTTGTATTTTATGTGTTTTATGTTGTTTTTTTAAACAGTTTTCCGTGTTTAATGTGCTTTATTCTGTTTTCATGCTTAATTGGTTTACTTAGTTGCTGCAACAGCATGATCTCCACTGGGATGTTGACTGCTTCCCTTTGCCATCATGGTCCTGTCTGGTTTCAAAAACCAAATTGTTCAATGAGTGCCAAAGAGTTTAGTGCTCGGTGTCTCTCCTGTGTCAAGCTGAAAAATACAAGTGTTCGTAACACTTTGCACCTCATTTGCTGTTCCTTTCCCTAATTGCTGTTATTGTTTCCATGGCAACCAAGCATCAAACAATTTTTTCTGGAATTATTTGTCAATTGTGGAGGTTTCTGTCATGATTATTGCAGTTTTCCACAAGGCCTCTTAAAATTGCTTTGCAGGATGCCGACAGCATTAATGAGGTTGACTTTAACAAATTTAATTGTGGCAAGGCAGCAGAACTCTGCTGACAAGCACTGTGGTGTATTTAATCCACGTTTTACTCAGACAACCCACAACCAGAAACGTTAGGACACCTGTAAAACATGAATACAACAGAATGTGACAATTTGATGTTGCTTTGTGAAATATACTCTGAAAACAGTACAAAGTACATATTTTACCTCATCTTTTTTTTGTAAATATATGATTATTCTGTGTTTGATGCAGCAAACGTTTCAAACAAATTAGGACAGGAGCAACAAAAGACTGGAAAAAGTTGTGCAATGCTCCAAAAAACCCTGTTTGTAACATTCCACAGGTAAACAGGTTCTATGGTGACAGGTAATGGCATCATGATTGGATATGAAAGGCTCAGTCGTTCACAAGCAAGCATGGGACGAGCTTCATCACTTTATGAAATACCACTACTTTGTTCCGAAAAACTGTTTTACAGCGTCCCAACTTTTTTCGGAATCGGGGTTGTAGCAACTTTTTTCATCATGGACAACCTTGACAGCCAGCAGCCCAGTTGTGTCTCTGCAGTAACCAGGTCATCCTGACAAACCATTGTTTAGTATTATTAATTGAGTTGTTATCTCACTGACTGTGTGTCAGCCCCACATGAGATTTATGACATTTAGCACATACAGTATACACCTACTGGGCAGAGCTCACAGCCCCAGTAGAAGACTAAATGTGTCAAAGTGTGTGACCCTGTTTGATGGCAGCCAATACAATCAGCTGGCCTGCTGCCCAGGCAGTGGGAGGGCTCATATCGAATTTCCTTTTTTTTCTGAGGGGTCTAACATTGTGTGTCAAAAGGAGATATTCTCAGGTATGTTTAGGCCCTAATTCTTGTGGTTAATTTAGCTTGTGGTGTAAATTCAGGTATCATGGAACTTTTTAAAAATTGTTTGAATGCACCATAAGTTGTGGTCTTTTTGACAAATTCCCTTCATTTGGATAAGTAGTTCAGGTGCAGCCCACAGCCTTCAGTCCTCCAAAGGTCTGACCTTCATTAGCTATGTTCATTGAATAAGGCACTTTGTGCTGTTTCTAATCACACCAATCAAAGTAGCCCACTCCTACAACATGACTGTGCAGTGAAATTCTGAAAGCTTATCGCTCCACCATGTCACTGCTGGCTTTATTAGTTATTTGAGAGCTTCATCAACCTCAGTCACATTGAGTGCTGCTGCACAAACCACACACGCACACACACACACACACACAGAGAGAGGCAGGCATACTTTCCTCCTGAACCCCGGGGACATCACCCTATGCAATGTGGTCCAATAGGGGGACAGGTGGCAGGGCAGTAAGGTTGGTGGTAGGTATCTGGTTGGTCCATCGATCACTGTAAGCCGATGCTTACATGACGTTGTTTTTCTGCAGCGGTGCACGTCTGCTCAGTGTCTGGCCAAGCGGCCTCTCTTTTCTCTTACCTTTCTCTCCATCATCATTTTCTCTGTCACTCAATTTGTTTGTTGTCTGCCTGTTCTTTCCTTGACTGTGTTGTCTCCCCCTTTATTATGGCCCGACTGCTGTTGCTGTTCTCTCCTAATATCACTGTCGCCTCTGAAGCCTACCCTACAGCATCCTTCCCTCAATGTACCAATCTGTTCCCTTCTCCTCTGCCCCTCTCTCTCTCTGTCTGTCTCTCCCTTTCTCACACACACACACACACTTTTCCCTTCAAGTTTTCCCTTTTGTAAGTACTGTGTCCTCCAGAGCTCTTTGCTCCCTAGGGTGCAGCAGAGCAGTCACCAGGCTGATTATGCTCTATCTTTCAACCTCTCTGCTCTCTTTGTTCCTCTGGACCACACTGGCAGCACCCAGGCTAATCCTGTCTTTGTTCAAGGCTCTCTCATTTACTCAGACCAAAATTGCACATTGCATCACAAGAGACTCCGAGCAATGAGTGAAAATACTAAGAAAATTGACCTCCTTGGCTTGCTAGAAATATTTCGGAATATACTCTTCAGAATTTCTAACTCTAGACATGTAACAGAATATTGTAATACAGATTTTCTTAGTATTATTTATTCATTTATGTGCAGTACTCTGCTCACGTCTGATTAGATTAAGTCGGTGGAAGTTGCTGAGCCAAGGTTTCCTCCAGATGGTAATTAGCATGCTGTTATTTATAATTGTCTTGAGGAAAAGGTGCGCAAGGTGAAGCAGAGCTCTCTCATCCTCTGTTGTCGATGGCAAATGGGTTTTCCTCACTTCTGTCTCTTGGCTGAGTCACGTAGTTCTATAGTTAGCCTCTAGGGAGCAGTGCAACCAAACATGGTCCTCAGGCTCCTCAATCTTTGTTGTGCGGAGTCTTTATACCTCAAAGTGTGCATGGCATGAACAAGGTTTTACCACTGTAGACATGCAGCATCTGTAATTACACATGTAAGAAAATAATGTGTAGTTACATTGTAGGTCATAAAAATGGATATATGTAACTTGGATGACATTTAGTTAGTTAAGCCAACATGAAATGGAGAAGTGTGAAATACACGCTAATTTGTGTTTTTTACCCTCTGTTGCCAGTCATTATGTTTGTATAATTTGTAGTACCCAATCTAGTCTGTGCTTCCTACCTTGATAACATTATTTACCAAAATTCACAAATGTTTTACACATACAAAAAACATGTTTTTTAAACCTCAATACCACCAATCACAGATGATTAAAGATCTACTAGCCTGAAAATTTGAATTCAAAGGCCTTCTTTGGTATTATGTATGAAATTGAGTTATGGAATAATCTTGTTATTACAACTATCATTTGTATTCCAGTGACTGGCCTCACATTGGCATTATCTGCATTCTACAGTCCACTCATGGAGACTGTGCTCTCTCCAGCAGATCTCTAGGAGTCTCTATTTCAATAAACATTTTGCTGATGTCGTCAGTGCTCATCTGCCTCTGGATCAAGCTCATACTTTGAGTCTGACAGAAAAGAAAAGCCTGTCAATGCAAGTGTTTAAATTAATATTCTGCAGTTCCCAATCAGCTGTCAGTCAGGGAAGGCGAGATGCATACGATGATCCCAATGATCCTTTTGTTTTAAGCTGAAATAATCAGAGGCCCAGCAAGTTATATGTTTACCTTAGTCCCATTCCCACATCAACAGGCAGGTCAGAAGGTTGTGAACTCTGAACTTGTGATCAGAGTCCAGAATCTGCTTCATAGTAATAACCATGATCTCCCTCATAAATGAAAATCTACTTCTTGTATCATCCAATAAGCTAGCTCGCTTTCTAAACACTGAGCTAACGTGATTGAAAAGGAAGAGTACCGTGATTGCTCTCAGCTTTAGAGCTGAATGAGGTAATGTTATCTTAATCTGTTAGTATATACAGCTGTTAGTCTCTTGTTGCAAGACAAGAAAAAAAGATGAAATTTGATGGACTGATCATAGATAATTATATTTTAATAGTTATTATATTCCACTTGTGTTAGCCATGGGTATTACACTCGGTGCACTTCCAGTTAGGCGGCTATACAGTATTTGTATGCTATTGTGTGGAAAAATATAATTTGGGAGGTAGGCAATAAACAAACAAAAACGTCACCAATAGTTGTGCATTTCGTTATATGTTATAGAAAATGAGTAAATGAACCTTGAACTGTGTATCTCCCTGTGAGTCCACTGTAGTTGGGATAGGAGGTGACGTCCTGCAGCTTTACTGTACTACCATACATCCATGTCAGGAATTACTTGCAAATAATTTACCGTTTCTGCTTCGTTTTATCCTTAGCAGGTATCGCATAGAGTAGGAAGGCACAATAATGTATTAGAATCCCTTAATATTCTGTGTTTGACAGCTTAACCAGATGCTGTCTTGTCCGTTTACTGCTTCTGTAACACTCCCCATTGATTATGCTATTGACAGTTCTTACTCATGGAGCTGATATGAGTCATTGGAAATTGACTGGACAGCATGTTTCTATCCCATGTCCAATAATTAAGATTTAAAATCCAGAAATCTCAGAACCTGTTAACTAATTTAATGAGTCACTAGTGCCGAGGGGCATTCCCGGGCCCCTACGGAGATAACATGGCTAAAACGTGCCCAGAAAGACCCTGTGCGCTGACTGTATGTCTGTATATCCAGGTGCCTGAGCCAGATTGAGGAGGATGGCCTGTCTTTGGATGACCTGTTCAAGCAGTGTGTTTTCCGGCAAGATGAGAGAGACATGGTGATAAAGGCTGTGCGCATCGTCCAGCCCGACTACCAGCCCAAGCTCAACATGACCACAAGCCAGTGCACTTCATCGCTGGTGCAGGACTTCTACACAAAGGTATTACAGGCTAGCTTGGAAGGTGCACCACATCGGTTGAGACTGGAAAACTACTTTAAATACTTATTGTATCAAAATCCTGCCAATATAAAATTGTATCATGCTGCAGTAGTTATATTCAGTTATCACTGTTGTGTAGTGGTAATACACACCTCGGAAATTTAACTTGATCTTGCAAATATTTGCTCTTATCGTGAATTAAGGTTATTCTACATTTCTGCATTTGTGTGTTTTTGTCCTTGGTTTACTCACCAGCTGACAGTGAGGAAGGGCTCTGTTAGAAAAACAGTGATGTGCACCAATCAGAGTTTAGGAGCATTTTTATCAAAATCTGTCTGTTGGTGGGTTTGCTCATGTTGCCAAACCAGGCCAACATAGCCCACATGGGGCAGATTAGAGTTTCTGGCTGTTAACACTTAATTAACAATAACTAATAATAGCTGAGGTGTATGTGTTTGAATATCATCAGCATATTGAATGAAAATTTTGAGAATGAGAATGTGGGATGTATGATTAGCAGAGAAACATCAATGGACCTGACATATCGTTCCCCAGCACATTTGCACAGTTTAAAAGCAAAGCTAAACAGCATTATAGTTCAGGAAATGTATCTAGGACCTGCACAGGGTTTTATATTAGTTAGTGATATCGTATGACTATAAATGCAGACAAGAGTTATCTTTTCAAAACGCTGCTTGTGTATGTTTTGAGAGTCAAAGCATCAGAGCTGGGAAAGCTGTCAGAGGGCTCCAGCGTGACTACGAAGGTTTGATTGTCACCCCTTCACAGCCAGACAGGCACTGGCCTATTTATAGTGAGCCAACTCTGCTTTCTAATGGGTCCTCCGCTTTCCTTGCCTCTCCTCCTCTCACCTCTCCTCCCTCTTTCCCACCTCCCTTCCCCTCCTGATTCTCACATGATTCATTAACAGCTTTTGTTCAATCGAAGTATTTTTAGCCTCGATCTTTGCACCATAGTCCTCTCGGTCTTCATCTGAGTGACATATTTTCGTCTACTTTTTGTTACTGTTGGCCTGTTTGTGTGTGATTGTAGCAGTCAGCAGGTCATATATTTTTATCTTAAGAATGTATGTGAAACTCTACCACTTACTGAAATGTGAAGCAAGTCAAATGTGACTGATCCATTACTATTGTCTTTTGGTTGCATTTGTAAGGTTGGCTAACTAGTCAGTTGTTTATCTGACTGTGACGTCTTGGCAGGTTGATTTAATGATGGAAAAGCTGGCCAAATAACTGGTCCACTAGATAACAGAGGAGCAGACTGGATGGTCTCTGGAGGATCTTGAATCAGTGTTAGCAGCAGACACACAATCTAATTAGAATATTGTTTGTTGGTGTGAGATGGAATTTTGATTAAGATGATGCTTCTACAACATGCAGTTTGATCTAGTTTCAACTTGTCATTGGAGATTTCATGGTATTCTATCGTTTGATTTTTATTTTCATCCGGAAACTGGCCTGTATGAGCCCTCTTTAATCAAAACATTTAGTTTTACTTTCCTCACAATAGTTAAAGTAGTTCTTTTTTTTTAGTTCTTGTTAACCCAACTAGCGAATGCACTGTGTGTTTTACACAATAGAGACAATCAGTAAAAACATTATTATTTTAGGAAATTAGAATTCATTCAGTTTTACAAAGCAGTCAAGTAAAAGCACACAGCTGCACTTAAACAGAACTACAGCACAGTCCTGCAGAAGCTGCAAGTTTGTACTTTCAAAACAATTGTGCCCGCTCATTTTTCACTAGCTATCTATTGATTTCACCCGTCTGCTGATAATTAGGTGTTTGCCACTTTGCTCATATGTTGTTTCGAAGTTCTAATGCTGTACGAGAGCTGTCTGGTGCGGAATTTCTGTGCCAGAGTGCCTCAAGATTTGCTCTGACTGCTGTCCGTGCTGCACTTCTTTGAGTCCTAATTTCTACGAGCTAATAAATGCTCTTACTGCTGTACTACAACCTCTCATGCCACCAACCTTTTATGATGTGTGCAGATAATATCCTCTGCTCTTATTGCCTTGGCAAGGTCTCTATCTCTTTAAACAGTAATTGACTTTTTAAGCACATTTTATTTCTTTTACCAAGAAATCTGACAGTGTCTGACAAGTCTGTTGCTTAGTTCGTCAGTGCAAGCCACTCTGATCTGGTGGGTTGTAAGCAGCGTATTAGGGGGTCTGTCAGCAAGGTGTTCGATTGTCAAGGGTTGATTTACTATGCCCACACACATACACTCAGCTATTTCTGATCAACACTGGCTTTAGTCGACCACTTTGAAATTAAGGGCAGGTTCTTGAGAGGTTAATCACAGAGAAACAACATCCCTTAATGTCACACAGTAGGAAACAGTTGTTACTTCTGTCTCTCTCTCTCTGTCTTTATTCCTGTTGTGTGTATGTGTTTTAGAGGGAAGACTACCATTACCCAAAACTGGACTTCACTCAGGAGGAGCTTCAGGAGCGTTTCAAACGTCAGCTCAGCATGGAACAAGCCTGCAGTGTCACCATCGACTCTGTGGAGGCTGCCAAGCCCATCACTGAAAACATAGCCAAAATGGTAAGCCAACCAACCTCTTGCCTCTCTTTTGTCTTCATTGCACTGATAATGCACAAGACCACCAGAAATGTCAATTTTATAGTTCTGTGCTTGTGAAAATACGCAAATACTTTCAAAAATGTGTGTTGTGAAATGGAGTTTTTAATAAAAGGTGGTTTGATGTCAAGTCTTAAAAATACCAAACCAAAAATCCTAAAATTTACTAGACGTCCAACACATGGTCTTTGTAAACACCAAGATATTATTGTCAGATTAATTGTGAACATCTTCCTGTATTGTGCTGTAGTTTTGACTCTTTAAAGTGCAAAAAATGTGTCTGATTTCCTGCAAAACGAAAGTGCTGCCCCCACAATGTAAGACAGAGCCTGCATCGTAAAAAGGTGCATATTATCTTGGCAGTGCTGTGGTTTGTTTGGAGTAATTATGCTAATACATGTAACACCACGTATGTGATAATGATGCAGTGACATTTAAAATACTTTTTTCACCTAAGGGGACCCATCGTCTTCTATGAGTAAAGTTTCTCTGATATAAACTTTGAAATGATATGCATTTAGGACTGACAGGTTCAAGGAAGAAACATCATATTCCTGTGGTGTGCCTTCTTTCCAACTCTGGCATTTACAGTCCAGCTTGGCTCGTCTGCCTCTGCAGATGGGCTACGTGGGAAGCGAGCAGGCTGAGAGTCCCTGGTGGTCAGGAAGCATTTACAGACAGGCAGGGCAGAATAATAATGTATTGTAATGGTGGCCTCTGGAGAGAATGCAGTCACCTCTCCATCCACAATCCAGACTGTGTCTCTGCTTCAGTCAGACTGAGTAAAACTCTTCAACTGAAGAGTGAACACTTACACATGCACACAGGTGTGCACAGAACATACTTATACCACACTATCTCTACAGGCACATGCATGTCCATGAGCAAAGCTACTTACCCATGTACAGATTTGTCATTTTCCATTATTCAGTTAATCGTGTTAATTAAGTCAGTCATGAAAACCCATAAACGTGACAGAAAGGTTTGTTATAGTGCACCGAAAAGGTAATGTAGTAAATAATGCTGAAGCAAGTGCTTGTTCTTGCTGCAGGCTTGAAAAACAGGTTTTTTCCCGCATTTAAAATACATCAGATCAACAACAGTATAGTACAGTTTAAATGAAAATGAATACAGCTAAAAGATACGAAGGTCTCTTCCTTCTGGCTGTCATGAAACAGGAAGGTTATTGAGACTTTATGTGTATTTACCAAATGATATGAACTATGCCTGTGATAATACGTGACTTTTATCACAGTTAAGAACTCCATTAATCTGAATAACAGTGCTGGAAGTCACCCACAACCAATGCAAATGAAATGGCCACAGTAAAGAGACATGCCATTGTTTAGCCACGTCATCTGGTGGATAATGTAAATAAATTAAGAGTTAGATTAGATGATCAATACAACTGTCATGTTTCTTAAAGGAATATGAAGCTATATCCAGGAGGAGATTAATTAAGATCAGCATAAAAACTGGATGTGAAGGGGAACAGCTGACCGAGCTTTGTCCACGTATCTCCTCGCAAAACCCACAGCTTGTTGTTTTTGCATTTGCTACGAGATATAACATGTTAATTAGAGAGCTTTAGAGGATTTGGTAGGAAGATTTCTGCTTCCCCCTTTTTTTTTTTCAGTCTTTGTGCTAAACTGAGCTAGCCGCCTACTGACTCTAGCTTCAAATGGCAGTGGTTTAAGTCTTCTCACCTCTCAGCAAGAAAGCGATTACTGTGCATACAGTATCTCCCCAAATCTCAAAACCATGTTTTTTTTAACGTCAATCTACTGGAATATCATCCATGAATGATGATTTGTCATTGATAAATTGCATACCTCTCAACTGCAACACTTAATAATGGGCCAAGTACAGCAAGATTTGTCTTTGTCTTGTCTTGTCTGTGGCCCAGTCATGTCCCTCACTGAAGAATAGCGGTGTTTTCTCCCCCCGTCATCTGAAGCTAAACAAGCCTAACCATCAAATGCAATGCACACTCATGTTGCACAGTAACCCATGTCCAGTGAGAGGTGGCCCCATCTATCGCTTCACAATTTATCATGGCTGTCCATCTGGTCCGTGCAGTATGTGATAAACAAGGATTGCTGCCGGTTGCATTGTTGTATGTGACACATTCTTTGAGGGTTTCCTGCTGGCAGTCACCGTCATGAGATGGATGACCTCCATTTGTGTTGTCCTTTCAGAGGGAGCTGCTGGCGGATCAGCGGGCACAGTGGCAGAAGATCCTCCTCCAGGCCCTGAGGGAGAGCAAGATGATCCTGGCTAAGACCAACACCAAGGGCTACAGGCTTAACCTTTATCCCTATCTCTGTCTGCTGAAGGATCGCGAGTATGTTGACATCATGATACAGGTAATGCATAGCGCCTAACCCAGCCTGCTGCTCAACGAAAAGCCAGAAGTCTCAGCTTTAACAAAGGCTAGTCAGGGTATGAGTCAAAAAGATTTGATTGACGGCAGCTTTACTTCACTACAACACTATGAAAAAGGCATGTAGTGATGTCACTGCAGCGCTCCTTCGTTATCTCGACACTGCTGTCGTGCAATACGATCCGATCCAATCTGGGAAACCACAGTTTACAAATCAAGTGGGTGACAGTGACATCAGCTGCAAAAGCATCAGGCATTGTCTTTGGCAACAAAGGAGAGCATGCTTTGATCAGATACCTTTGCTTCCAACACAGACAGACACACAGGATATGATGTTAATTCTGACTTTGATTTCCTCTCTGACTGAAGGATTTCTTTTTCATTAAACTGAATCAAATCTGCCTTTTTTTTCTTTTTTTACAGAAATGTCATAAATGTTTTCTTTTGTTTGACCTTTTGAAATGTGTCCGGCTTTTATCCAGAGCGTTGCCAACCTGCCTCTCAGTGGAGAGTCACTGATGACTTTAGCCAGAGATCTGGGCAACAGGGTCTACACCATGTGCTCTGTGCGGCAGAAGTACCAAATTGAGATGATGGAAAAGTTGGGCAACATTTACTACGCTTACGCAGACCTGCTGGCCAAAGACACCAAGGTAAAGAAATAATCATGCACCAGATTCTTCCTGTATATATACTTCTTGTGTGTATTATTTTTGCAAAAGAGAATACAACACAAGATATGCGTTCATGTCTTGTATGCACTATGGTACGAGACAGTAAGACGCCAACTTATTTCTTGAGTGTATACCTCATACATACATAAAAACAACAACCTACAAATAATTTGCTTGATGGCATAATAATTAAGAAACTATCACTTTAAGTTGTAGCTATAAAACCTGTAGACTGTGTGTACTGTACTGCACAGTACAGCTACAGAGCCTGAAAGGGTGCAAACTAAAGGTCACTGCAGTATAACAGCTCCAGTTACATGTGAAAACACAATACATGGCTCTCAATTGGAGTCACGACACCAATGTATCGTATCCAGTTGAACCGTAATTTTTTGGACTCATCGCAGTCTCCTACACTTTATGATATTCTAATATTTTGATCTACAGAGCTGTAGATAAATGATGGCAGGCCGTCAACCTCAGCAGAGACGTATGTGAGATAAATGGGTTAACTAAGATGAGAGACAAATTATTAACTATTGATCAGCCCTGAAATGTGACAGATATTTAAGTGGATGGAATACTTTTCCACTATATGGACACGTTGTTCATTATTTTTAGGGTAATACATGACAGCGTTACCTCAGTCGGGTTTCGCAGCCAGTACCAGTGACTCTGTGTTCCACCAGTGTTTTGATGGTTCTGGCACATTGGGGAGTTAGTTAAGGTGTTTGTTTATGCAAGTTATTTTACATGCAGCCTTTGTAGTTAAAATGATGCCCGTTAGTGTGTTTTTTTGTTGTTATGATAGGAAACATTAATCCATCTACTTACTTACTTGTCTGAGTTGCCATTTTACACATTTACATTTTCATGCTTGATCACATCCCTAAAGAAAAAAAATTAGTCTCAACTTTTACAGTATTTAACAAACTTCTGGGAATATGAAAACAAATGGAAACAACGCTCTTCTGTTCTCCATAGGAGTCTCACGTCCTTCCTCGGGAGCAGTGGTGTAAGCTTGAGATGGAAGAGAGTTTAGGACCCACGCTGCAGGGTGGAGAGACCTATTGGCCTTACACACTACCTCTGGAGCTGGGCACTTACATGGTGGATATAATGGTCAAGAACCTGAAAATTAATAGCGACATCCTGAACCCGGCTCAAGACAGGAAGCGCATCCCCATCCTCTACCACATGTACACCTTCCGTAGCACACGACAGGTACAGTACATGTGATCGTCTTTCCGAGTGCTCACTTGGCCTGTTCCAAAGGGATGTCAAAGGGGTTTCTACCCTGGAGTTGGTAGTGATTATGCTAAAGTAGTCATGCCAAAGAGACAGGGCTTTGATAACCTGGTAACAGGATTCCTGAGCATTAACCCAGACCAAAAAAGACCCTTTCAACTGAGATTCATGTGGAAAAATGGTCAAGGATTACATTTTAAAGTGATCTACTGGAAACTAACATAGAGAAAGATATTGAAAAGGATTAAAAATAAAACAAAGTGAGGAGCTGTTCATTGTAAGAACCCTCCATCAGTCAAATCAAATTATCATATCCATTTTGACTTTCTGAAAATTAAACACAGTTAGTCCACGTAAACGATTTCCAAGGTACAGTCAAGTGCTTCAGAATTTAGGTTTTCATTAATAAGAAAAGAACCATAGTGGAGCAGAAACAAAGGAAATACCTGAAAACACTTGACCTTCGCCTTGGACAAGAAGACTGTCACTCTGAAGCCTATTACCTTATACACTTGTGCTCCCCCTGATCCAGAGTAAAGCTCCAAAGAGTGTGAATTATAAAACCATTCCCCCCTTGTGTGAGTTGGCAGGGGAAACAGTTGAGTAAGATGAATAGGTTCCAGGCTAATCCCTTTTTTAGTGTCCCCTTAATTGGCTCGCTGATTTAGTGCCATGGGACCCTGCAGGAGGGTGAGCCGACTGTGTCAGGGGAGAGAGGCGCAGAGAGAGAGAGAGAATTGTGAACTTTTTTTAACTTTATGGACTTTGACAGTGGGGCATACTGAATTTTGTTCTGGTCTGTTTTTTATGCATATATATCTTCCCCCTCTACTTTCTTTTCTCTTATTCTCCCCCTCCCTTTCTTTCTCTCTTTGGAGGTTAGCCCATCGGGGAGCATCCTAATGATTTTACAGCACAGCATGATAGTCTGACTCATGCAAGCAATGCTGAGGTGTTTTATTTTTCTGTCAGGTTACTGTATTTAAAATCATGTTCTTTATGTCCAGGCCTGCATGCTGTAAGCGTGAGTTAGAACTAGGACACAGTAAGTCTTTAACATCATAGCCCTTACCTGTGAAAAGCTTTACCTGTTTAGCGATGAGGTTTGTGGCGCTACAGCTCTTATTTTTATCGTATCTTTATCATCTTTCATGGATGTCTGTGATCTGATACATGATCTGATATATTCTGGTGACTGGTTGTATGAATGGAGGAATGATATCAATCAAGTGATCGTGATATCACTTGTGTTCAGGCTGGGTGTTTGTCTCTGTTTTTAAGAGCAACATTTTTTGTGGCTGCTCATTTATGATTTCTGCTTCCAATTGGATTTCCTGTGTTTAACCCTCCAGATCGGCTTCATCAAGCCCCACCCAATACTGGTCCAGATGCAGCAGGAGGCCATGGAGACCAAGCTGACCTTTGACTCCTTTGTGATGCCGATGCTGTGCCCTCCTATACCCTGGATTTCTGTAAAGTTTGGAGCCTACCTGCTGACACCTACCAAGCTGATGCGCACGGTGGAAGGGGCCACACAACATACGGAGTTGTTGGAGAAATGCCAGAACCTCAATGCAGTCTTGGACTCTCTCAATCAGCTTGGGAACTGTGCCTGGAGGATCAACAAACCCTTGTTGGATATTATTATTTCCATCTTCAATGATCGGGGTAATGATAAGTTGGACATCCCCCCTCCTCTGTCAGAGGCCCCCAAAATACCCCAGTTCAACTCCCATGATCCCACTTACACTGTTTCTGAGAAAGCCCACATGAAGAGGGAGATCGTTAATGCCAAAAAGAAATACAGTGAGATGCACAGCCTGCGCATGGATGCGCTGTATAAACTCTCCATCGCCAACCACATGCGGGATGAGATCTTCTGGTTCCCTCATAACATGGACTTCCGGGGACGTACCTACCCCTGTCCTCCGTACTTTAATCACCTAGGAAGTGATGTCACACGGGCTATCCTTGTGTTTGCAGAGGGGAAGCCCCTCGGTCCGAAGGGCCTGGACTGGCTTAAGATTCACTTAGTCAATTTGACAGGACTGAAGAAGAGGAGCTCACTGCAGGGACGGCTGGAGTACGCCAACACTATCATGGAGGACATACTGGACTCTGCTGACAACCCTCTCAATGTTAGTATTTATTGCTCTTTCCTGTTCATTGATGCCTTTGTCCAACCACGCATTCATAGTTCCACATAGCAGTTCTTGTTAGAACTACTTATATTTAAAGTATATATAATTACGTTTTGCTGAAATGCAAAAACAGCTACTATTTTCAATTCCTGAAATATGCAGATTACAGCATAACCTCTGTCTCTTTCAGTGGGGGAACGGTCACTTTAAGCAGTGACAAGATCTAAAGGGGATAAGAATATCTGTCAAAACAAAAAGTGAAAATGCTTTTGAGGCATTGTTTATGTATGCAGGATAATGTGCCATGTGCTCGTGTTTGTCTTTCACAGGGTAAGAAGTGGTGGATGAATGCAGATGAGCCTTGGCAGGCTCTGGCCTGCTGCATGGAGATATCCAATGCTGTGAGATCTCCCGATCCAACACGGTTCATCTCTCATTTCCCTGTTCACCAGGTACCGTAAAACACCTGAAATAATCATTTATCCGTTTACAGAGTTGCATTGTGAATTGAATGTCATGTTCAATCTTCCTCCTGTGCTTTCTTTAAAATGAGACAAGATAAAAATTTCCCGATCCCACGACAGAGAAATTAAGGTGAAAATAGTAGAAAAATATTTAATATTGCTATAATATAATGGATATTTGCACAGATGTAATGAATATTAGCAAATGTTATCATAAATAACGTACTTAAAACCTGGGTTTTTGATGTGCTACATGTTTACACTTTACATTTACAATTTAATAAGACATTCAACTGCAAGCCAAGAATATAACAGTAAATTCATTATTCCTCACTCAGGAAAACAAATATGAAATATATAAAATGATTATGGCTGATTATCTTTAGGAATTTAGTCATCTGACAACACCTTAGCCAATCATAGTTCCAGTTTATAGCCTCCTAAAAATAAGGTGTGCCATTCAGTCATGGTTTATAGTGCTGTTTCAGAGGGCACATCAAAGTTAACAAGGCAAGACCTCCCCAGCCATCTGTGGCCATTTTACGTTATCTGCCATAAATCAGTAGCCCTAATCTTACCAACCAGACCGCAGCTTCAGATATCCTATATTAAGATCTGGTATATAAGCCCCAGCCTTTTATGTGGCACTTGAGAATGAATGTCTCTCATTTACATCACTCTTAGGAATACTCATGTTCTTTGAATAATTAATGTTAATTATACCAAACAAATTATTGAAAATTGTCTTGGCAAATTCCATTAAAGCGCCAATAAAACTGCAAGTAATACAAGTGGCAATAATTTTCCTGACTGCAGGCTTTAAGCATATTCAAAAGAGTAAAATGCCCTGTAATCAAAATGGTTTAACATATTTAGCATTTCCTCGCAGCTGTATTGAAAGGAGAATACCTCCAAGGTATTCACTGAGTGCAGCTCATGGACTTCAGATGAAAATTAGCCTTTAGGCTAAATCTGTCACATTTACTTCAAACTGGTGTTAATTAATGTGTGCTATTCCTGATAAAATACATAAAGGAAAGGAAAGAATCTAAATAGCCAAAAGGAGTCAGTTTGTGTGAGAGACTTTAACAGTGCAGTTGCAGAATTTCAGAAGCACACTGAAGGCCTGCTGGTTCTCCAAACAACACAGATGCAACAGCTATAGATTAAACATGGGGGTCATATGAGCATAGGAGAGAGACATTCAGGTCAAAGGCCACATTTTTATGGAAATTAAATGAAAAAGACCAATTCTGCGGTTGCACTGCAATTGTTATATTAGCCTTTTTCATCTTACCTGGTGAGCTGACTATGTTAATGTTGGCGATACCCAGATGCAACTAATCTCAGTTAAACTGCTCAGTCTGATGGACAGCTTCAGGCATTTCATTTTTGATTGGGACAATGATAAACCCCCAACAAAAATCCAATATAAAATTGACCAGTTACTTTCGATTCAGTGTGGCTGGGCGATTAATTTATCATCTATTAAGTTTCATCTCTTCTGATGCCAGCGTCCAGTCCAGATGTTACTTTGAATGATGCAGTTAATGCAAGATGCTCGTAGATGATTTGATAGTCATCAAGTGCAAAATTCACTTTGTGGCTTTGGGCTGTGGGACATTACAATATTTTTATGAACCATCAGCCTCAACCAAATCTCTTTTCTCGTCTATTGAGCCGATACTTGTGTGTTTCATAGTGCAATTTCTCCCTGGTTTCTGTCTTTATTCTCTTCAGTTCCTTTACTGGTCTTTCACTTTCATATTCTTTAAATCATCTGTTCTTTGAGTTGTTCAGTCTTTCTCCCTGTGCTGCCCTCTCCCATCCAGTGCTGATGTCTGTAATTCTTCCTCTGCCTCTGTTCTCTCCTCCTCCACATCACTGCTTTAATCTCTGCTCTCCTTCTCTCCTCCAGGACGGCTCCTGTAATGGTCTCCAGCACTACGCTGCTCTGGGCAGAGATGTTATTGGGGCCACGTCAGTCAACCTCATGCCCTGTGAGGTGCCCCAGGATGTGTACAGTGGAGTAGCACAGCAGGTCAGCACCAGTGAGCTGCTTTTGGTTTGCATTGTTTTATTCCCTTTGAACTGCACAGACTGGGAGTAACTGATTTGTGGAAGATTTCAGTAGCAAGGCAGTTGCTCAGCTGTTAATATTCAGATGACTCACTATATCCCACAGTGAGTAACAGAATAGGCACTGAGAATATATTTCAAGTCTCTCACTTTAGGTCTTGCATTTAAAAGCGCTTAGTTTCTCATGCCTTGCATCAAAGTGCAGCGAGAGTAAACTGCCTCCCATATCCAAAGACTCAAAGGACAAGTCTGCACACAGTGCAATCAAAGGACCCAGCCTGCTGTGAACCTGCATATTTTTAACCAGAAACAATTACCTAATCGTGATGTACTGACATTTTAGTACAGGAGGAATCGGAGTGTACTAAGGAAAGAAAGTCCTTCCAAGGCTGGTGACTGCCGCTGCACGATTGATTGATTGATTGATTGATTCCTTTATTTCGAACATGTAATGAAAAAAAAAACAAAGCAAACAAAAATACATTCACAATACATGGTGGATGTGTCAGTGAGCTGGGCGGGGTTGACTAAAGGTGGAGTACAGTTTGCTGCAGTACTGTCTCACTGTTGTATTTTTACCTCTGGGCATTGCAGTTATTTTTAGATAATACTGTAGATTATGTCAAGCTTGTGAGCTACCAGTATAAAAAAAAATCTTGTTTCCTTGTAATAAGTAACATTGCCAACAGTCATATTAGTGGAGACTGAAACTTGTAGAGCTAAAACCATTAGTTCCATTAGTTGAGCAACAGAAATTTAAATGACAACTGTTTTTTTAAGTATTTTAAGCAAATATTGCTTAAAAATATTACTATGAAAATTTGTCTTTGTTTTATGTGAAAATGATTTGAATATGTGGGTGTTTTGGACTTTTCATAACATCACCTCTGCCCTGAATAAATGTATTGGAATTTGTGCATTAGCTTTAGAATATCCTCCAAAAGGCATAAACAGAGGCTGTTTGACATTGCATGTATGTCCTGTGAGTCACGTGTGTGTGTGTACCTGCGACCTGTGTTTCAGGTGGAGGAGTTCAGAGCTCGGGATGCAATGAACGGTCTGAAGATCGCCCAGGTCTTGGAGGGCTTCATCAGCAGGAAGGTGGTCAAACAGACCGTGATGACTGTGGTGTACGGGGTCACACGGTACGGGGGACGCCTCCAGATAGAGAAAAGACTGAAGGAGATTGATGACTTCCCCAAGGTACAGTAGTGATGGAGAGTGGTGGTGGTGGATGGGTGCTTCCCTCGCCCTGCATGCTGTTTTATTTTTAGTGTTGTGTCAATGTTATATGACAGAGTAGCCTTGCAGCACAGGATCCCCTCTAAATGGGGCTCCCATCACACCTCAGGCTATACACTCTCACACACACATTGAGCCCACGTGGACCTGCAATGAAGCACAGGGTCTTCTCTACTGAGGTCTATCCTCCTTGCATATTATTGCTCTATTGTCTCCTGCATGTGCATGAAGGCATTTATCACACAGTTGACAGTGACTACATACAATCTCAGCACATTTAATAGCACACCCAAAGGGATTTTCAGTAAGTTTGACCTTGAAATTAAGAGTCCCGCCACACCAAGTCACACCAAGTGAGCTGCGTGCACCCAGAACAGAAGCTTTTAGTTTATTTTAGTATTATCTCATTGCAGCGAAATAAGATATTGCATGGCTGTATCAGGGAGGCCAGGAGATATAAAGATATATTTGATATCCTGTGCACAGTCATTATGAATCTATTTTTAGTTCAAAACCATTGCACTTCGATTTGGGCAGACATAAATGGATACACCAATTCTGTCAAACGACACCATGGCAGGAGAATGGAAGCACTTAATCTTCTTATAGCTCTGTAGTGCTTGTTATCTGTCAAATAGCTATATACTTCCTTTCAATAGTTGGAGTTAATCTCATTGTGTGTTTAGATGGGATCGGCATGATCCTGCTGTCAGTGTATCTACCATCTCACAGCCAGAGGATTGTGCTAAATGACTTCTGCATAATGTCCCTAATTGTTTAAACAGGGGATAGGGAGGAAGTGTAATTGTGAGTGATTACAGGGGGATGGATGGGGGATGAGACAGCTCCTCCCGAGGAGGAGATCGTATCGGTGTAATGATATGAGAAGTATACCACTTTCATTCAGTGCTGAAGCTTTTATCACTTATATTTGCATTATACATTTAATCCCTAATGATAACTAAGTGAAAAAGCAATCTATGGTTTGTTTTAATTGAGTAGTGCATTGAAGCAAAATGCAATGTGTGTGACTGTGTGAAAAAATAGACAAATATAATCATATATTGTATTTGCAGGAGCATGTGTGGGATGCATCTCATTACCTGGTGCGTATGGTCTTCTCTGGCTTAAAGGAGATGTTTACAGGGACCAGAGAAATCCAGGTGGGTTCTTTACACCTACATAAAGTCAAATACATTGATTTTTTCTCACTGAATTACACTTGTGCGTTACTAATTGCATAGCAGGGGTGAACACTCAGTAAATATATTGTTTGTAAATACAGTTGCCCCTCTTCTCTTTATGTTAGGAGTCCATCATTGTCATTTCCTAATCATTTCTTAACACGTTTCCTGGAAAGCACTGTGTAATTTGGTATTAATTATGGAGAAAACAGCACAATAAAAAGGCAATAGTGAATTAACACTGTTACGCTAATTGATTCCAATTAATTGCAAGTGCAAGAGAGTCCTTTAGTCAAGTTCATGTCAACATATATGAAGACTGGTTTCCGGTGACTAATATTGAATTTGGTTTAAATTACACTATTTTTTCAAAGAAATTTGTCTTGAAATCAGCCACTGTGCATAAACTCAACATAAATTCATAAACTTACTAAAATAACTGCAATCAAATAACTCTATTCTACTTTATCGTTCTTGTAATTAATACCAAATGACATTATTCTTTTCAGGCAACCTCTGAGCAAACACCTGTAAAATAAAATATTACTTCAATTTTACTGATTTCTGACCTACTACTTTATATAGTTTGTTATTTTATTTTCATTCATGACTATTTTTCTTCACTATTACCCAACAGTGGTGCCCATTCATCACATAGACTCCATTTCTAGTGTAGGACGTGCACCTGGTAGGGGATTGTGCATTATCTCCACAGGCAGAGGAGTCTAGTGAGCAAATAGAAACACCACCCACTGATGCTGTGTGTGTGTGTGTGCGTGTGTGTGTGTGCGTGCGTGCGTGCGTGCGTCCTTTGGGGAATGTGTGGGGACAGCCCAGTCCCAGATGAAAAATCCCCTTCCCATCATACCTTGGGGCAAACCTGATGCTTGTGTTTGCGCATGCACCTGCTGCTATTAAATAGGTCACATCCTCCCACATTTCCAAGCATTGAGTTAGTGGGAGGTAGTTAATCAATCCCTGATTCTGTCATCCCTGACCTGTCCTGTGTTCTCTGCACATTTATTCTGTCAACACCTGCTCATTCTCCTCAAACTGTGCTCCCGCTGTCTATCCACTCCTCACTCACCCTCCCTCTCTCTGCCTCTTATCAATCTATTGATTGATCTCTCACTCCAGTTTTTTTGCTCTTGTGCCATCTTCATCTCACTGTACCTGGGAATATAAGGAGGGAGGTGATGATGAATGGAGCAGCTTTAGGCCAGACTGCTACCTCGATTTGCCAGGACATATTTATCTTTCCTGCAGCAGCTCTGTGTGCCTGCATGTGTGAGGAGGCAATTGTGGGACATTAACGGCTTCTATTCTTATTAACTGTGCCAGACACTTATGCAAACATCACGCTTGCACTTTAGAGTACGCAACAACTTCCCACCTGTTCCTCAGCGACTCTGCAACAATTGTTTGCAGCACCAGGAAGTAGAACAGCAGAACCTCATTCCATAGATTGTCTGTTGATGCTGTGGAGAGAAAGTTCCTATTTTCTGTTTGTTGTTCCAAATGCACTGCAGTTTCTTGATTTTATTAAACCCTCCACCCAGCAGAACACCAGAACTTCATCACCCACCTGTCCAAACTCAGTGATTTGAACTTGATTGCTCCATTGCCCACATACAGACACACACACACTTACATACACTTACAAATACAACAGCATTCAAATGCTTGATTGGTGAAGGGCTGTGAATATTTTCTAAGATTGCTCGTTTTACCTCTGCTGGCGTCCATGTGTTGCAGGATTGGCTGACAGAGAGCGCCAGGCTCATTTCCAAGTCTGGCCACACTGTGGAGTGGGTGACACCCCTTGGTTTACCCATCATTCAGCCATACCACCGCACACGCAGCCAAATGGTAAGTCCCTTCTTAAGGCATGTGTGGAGTTTCTCTTAAAGTGAAGTTATAATAATTTGCATTATCTCAGTGCGGAATCATTTTTTTGGATGTACTCCACTTTCCGTCAGGCATTACACTGCAGAGCTTTTGCATGATTTCAGACATAATCTCACATGCATTTTCAGGGGGAAGTATTTGTACTGTCTCGGTAGCCTCTTTTATACAACTGGTAGTCAAGCTATCTTAATGGAAGGCGCCGCAACCACCTTTTGCATTTTCACCATAGTTTCATACACTTAATGATAGACAGCTTAGTCACTTACAGGCGTTTCGCTCTTATGCATTTTCGGAAATTCACCAGCTGACCTTTCGAGCGTTTTCCTCTTGTATCTATTCCTGTTTGTCTTGCTCCTCTTCACTCCTTCTTTCACAGCATTCTCAATAGTCCCGCAACTGACCTTTTCATAGCACACACTGTATAGTTATTTAACTCATAAATACAAGTACATACATTGCAGTCATTAATCTTTTTCCTGACATACCAACAATAGAAATCGCTGTGTGCGCCAGTTTAGTGCTCATATCATAGTAAGTGTTTCGACCCATCATTGTCTTTTTGTTCCAATGCTTCCATAATAGTAAGGTGCTTTGGATCATAATCATAATTTCACAGTATAATTCCCACTCGTTATATTTCATTGGACGTTGATGGAATTTCTGATGAAGCTGATAATAAATGAGTTGCCAGTTAGCTGTGAGTCGGTTGGTTAGTTTTCAAGACTGAGGTATGCAGTACACATATATGAGTCAAATGAGTATTTACACACAAATATAAGAAGACTAAGAATCATAGCTCTCCTTATAGCCACCAGCTTATAACAAACTATATATCTTGTTAAAAATTCAGTGTTTTTATTCTCTGAGAGCAAGCTGTTGTCCTCTCACGGCCTGCCCACAAATTTTGCTTCACTCGTTTATGGTCTGGCAAGGCTCAATAAGCATTTGCTTGAATTGGGGCCACTGCCAATGTGCATAGACCAAAGCTACTTTGCATACGATTTGATCAGCCTTTTTTCAACTGCTAGATTATTTACAAGTGCTCTTCTTGGCTCAAATGTGAACATGACTGGATGCCAATCACCGTTTCCACGTTTTCAAAAAGTGCTTCAGGAATTCTATCTGGGGACAAAAGGATAACTTATCTGTTTGTAGCTCAGTGATAGACTGGCGACTGGTCGAGGTTCAGTGGATTTTTTTTCCCCTCAGACTGAAATCTCAAAGTAAAAAGTGAGCTTGTGAGATACATCGTAGTCTAGCTTTGCGTTTAGTGTCTCCACAACCCATCCCTTTGTTTTTGCCACAAGCAATTTTTAGGTAAAACTCAAACTAACTCAAACAAACTTCTTATCTTTTTCTTCTACTGCACAAAAAATCCATCTCCCTAAAATAACTATTGTCTCTGTCTTCTTATATGCGGGACACCAAACCTATCATGACTCTTTAAGTACCGGATGCTTTGAGGCTGGAATGTCCCAGCTGGGCTTTCCAAGTCTCGATGGGTTTGGTGCAGGAGTGCACCGCTGATGGTGTATTTTGATTGCTGTGAGTGGCCCAACTTTAATGGAGCTCAACAACGTCACTGGAGTTGCCCGTCACTGTGGAGATCCTGACAGTAGCACATCCTAGAGATATGTCCATGTGCCAGCACATGTGCAGATAACATGCCCTTGTGTGAGTGTGTGTGTGTGACTGTGTACACACACATGGAAAGAAGAATACTGCATATGTCTGTGTGTGTGCGATTATATAATATCCATTTTGACCTCATATATCCTTAAGCTCATTAACTAAGTGAAAGGAGGAGACTGACATATAGCCTATGCCAAGCACAGCAGACAGCTAGCTCATAGGCTGACGCAGCATGACGTCTGCTCTTTTAGCATGACATCAAGCAGAAAGTTGTCTTAGAGGGGCAGAGATACCTCACAAGCAGGTGCAAGAGAGCGAGGGTGACAGATGGTGGCTCCCCTGAGGGTGCATCTCTCTCTGTCGCTGGAGTCGGGCACGTTCCCTAGATTTGATCTGCTTCTTTTAATGTCCAGCAGGGACAAGGAAGCTGATTAGCCTGTGCTTTTTTCAAGGCCTAACGATGAATAAATGAGTGAATGAGGGAAGTGATGACTTCATGGATGAATCAGGTTTTACCTTACGTTTCACAGATAACTTTCTTCATCCCCTGCAATAATTCTATAATCCAGTTGCATCACTGGGCAACAAAAATGAAACTAACTTGCAGAAAGGTCACCTTTTCTCTGCATAGCTGGATTAAATTCAATCTCCCAGTCTCCTCTCTGCCTCTTAAATCCAAGGCGACAGTGTTTCTGGGGGTCATTAGTAATTAGACTCGAGATGGAACAGCAAGATGAAGTGTGATGCACAGTGAGAAAACCAATAAGTGGAGAGAAAGTAGCTACAATAGCGTCGCATAATCAGACAGGAGTGTGTGTGCATGTATGTGCATCTGTGCATTTTTGTTTGTTGGTTCCTTCCGGTGTGCGTACAGAGACGAGCACAAATGTCGACCTGTGTAATCGAGTATTTTCCATGGCTGATGGGGAGGTGAGGAAATTAGAGTAGGATGGAGTAGCTGAATGCAGCATGAACATGCATCAGGGAGGCTGCTTAACAGGATTGGGAGATACTAATCGGATCAGAGGTCACTCTGGCTCAGATTCCTTGTTTATTTTTCATTCCCCCTCCCAGGCAAGGTTACAGTGAAATCTCACTCTCAGAGGATGGTGACACAAGGGAGTCGTCAACTGGATTGGCTGGATTTGACTGGATTTGTGAGTTTATAGCGTGACTAAAAGCTTGTGATCTAGTGTCCTCTGTGGGAAGAATCAGCCCGGTTAGTACAGTGAAATAAGTAGTAAAGCAGTTGCTGGTGGTTTATAGCAATGCAAAAATAGTCCAGTGCCAACATTAATAAATAGTTAAATGTAATGTGTTACCCTAAGATAAAAGATATTAAATGATCTTATTGATCATGGATGGATTATGAGACAATGGGTCCCTGGGCGCAGATATATAAAAGGCCCCCACCCCTCCCACACAGGAGCAAGACACCTAAACTGAAAGGGACACTTTTTGCATCTCTCAGTGTCTCTTTTTCGTCCCTTTGTAGCTGTTTTTCTGTGTTTTTTCATCTCTTTCTGGCTGTTTTGCCTCATCTTTGTGGTCATTTTAGATCACTGTGTAGTTGTTTTGCATCTCTTTGTTGTTATTTCTTCTCTCTTTCTGGTAATTTTGTATTCTATTTGGTTGTTTTGTGTCTCTCTGGCATCTGTTTGTGGACCTTAATTAACATAATTTGTGGTCTTTTTCTATCTGTGTTCTACATCTCTTTGCAGTTGTTTTACAGCTCTTGCTATTTTGCTAAACAGGCAATATGCTGCATCTGCCTGTCTTACTTTTCCATTGTATAGAAGCAGGATTGCATCAGACTCTGAGACATACTCTGTACGATCAGAATGAGTATACTTTTCATTCTAATTCTGGGGAAGGTCGTATGTTTAAATGTCGGCGTGATGCCCTCCATGCCTCCTTTTGCCTTGGAACAGAAGCGAGCCGTTCTCAGGGGTAACATGGGGTTTCGTTGGTCTTGCAGAATCTTGTGGCATTTTGGGGTGGAATAATGAATGCAGTTTGAGTTTTAAGGGCAAATTCAACTGGTAGAAAAAGTTTGGTAGAAAGAAAGTCTGTAAAAGGTCAATGGAAGTGTGGTGAGACTATGCAGTTGACTTTATCTATCTTCAGGGGGAGGTAGAGGACCCGGTGACCCGGTACAGCATAAAAAAAAAAGGTGTGTGAGGTGTAACGCAGAGCTGTTTCCACTTACCATGTGATATTAACCACTGTGTGATGAATGGGGATTCCCCTCTTGGCAGCATGGCTTATATATGCTTACTAATGGCTGTTATATCCATAATCATGTGTGCCGCAGCTCTCAGGTGATTTAGACTACAGACGCTTATTCCCCACAGACACACAGCAGGGTTAGCCAAGGTCCCATTCATCACAGCTCCAAGTTTTGAATCATTATCATGCATTATAATGAACAGGAGTACAGGTATGGTAGTGACCTCATTTACAGTACGGCAGTCCATTACTCAGACCAAAGGTAACCTCCGTGTCTTTTACCCTCACACCTTGTAACATCACAGCTTCTCCTTTCCCTCCGTCTAACACATCCATAAGGACACAGTCCACAGGAGAATGATGGACAGATTCCCCCCACAAGTCCTCCTAGAGCAATGATGGATGAGATAGCAGCCATGGCACAAACTAATGGGGTTTTACCACACTACGCTTCTATTTTAAAACCATTTCTTGATAATTGTGTGATTCTGTCATTCATCACACGGCGACCTTCAAGCATTTGACTGGAGTCACCAAACCGAGTAGCTGGCTGGCTGCCTGAAGCTAGCTTTAATGTGCTTTCATCCATGTGAACCCCTGTCCCTCTACATCCATGTCTTTTTTTAATGCATGCATTTGATTTTTACAACAGGGCTGTCATAGAAATAATAATCACAGAGAAGTACTGTATAATATACTTGAGCCTTATTATCAGCAAGTCACCTCTGATACTGTTTTCATCCAATTCAGTTTTAGCCATGCTAGCTGCGTGGTTCAATGGATGGGCTGTCGGATAGTCGGATGGTCGGACGGTCCACCACTTTGACCTGAACTAAAATATCCTGACTACAATTGGATGTGATAATTGCCATTACACTTTCCTCCAGATATTTATGGTCCTCTGAGGATGAATCATACTGATGCCTGACCTTTCCTCTAGCGCCATCGTGAGGTTGACATTTTCATTTTTTAGGGAAATGCTGCAACAATCATTGGATAGATTACCACAACATTTGGTGCAGATATTCGTGGTCCCCAGAGGATGAATCCTACAGACTTTGATTATACCTTAACTTTTCCACTGGTGCTACCAGCAGGTCGAAATTTTCACTTGGTCTGTGAAGTATCTCAACATCATAAATCACATACATTTTGGACAGACATTCATCGCTCTGACAATATACAGTATCCTAATGATTTTGATAAGCCAATATGAGTTTGCCGTTACTGTTTTTCGAATGTCTCAGAAACTATGGGATGGATAACCATGAAATATGATGCAGGCATTCCAGCATCTCTCAAGATGAATTTCATAACCTTCATGACCCTATAGCTTTCCATCTAGTGTCATCATTTTTTTATGTTTGTCCAATACTTTAGATTATCGTATCGTCTTTGTTGAATTTGGAAAAGGTTTCCTTAAAAATAGCAAAGACAGATTTAAGTGGTAAGATCGTACAGAGAGACGTCCTGGAACTGCTCCGTCGGCACAGAATAATGAAATATTGCAACACCTGACAGCACCATGGTGATTTCACTGAGACATGGAGACATCCATTCACAGCTGTAAGCCCAACATTCAATTAAATCTCATCTGGATGTAATATCTCAAACAAATGTTCACTCAGCGTATACACTGAGTTGAGCAATTTCCAAAAATATCACCTCATCTTGTTATAAATGGAGGTCTTGAGGCCCCAGTTTTGTTACTTTTTGATGCTGACTTAACAAAAATTACTAGAATCATTGACGTAGAACAATGTAATTCTGCTCTAGAGTTCATTTCTCCCTTTAAATGTGTGAAAACACTTCACTATGAGGATTCACAACCTATTGCTCTCTTGCAAAAACCTTTACAGCACCCAAGGGAGCATCCCACATGAAATGTCTGGCTTCCAACTTTCCAGAAGGTCATTATAGACTGAAAGAGCATGGAGCTGAATGGGGAATAGCTCAAATTGTGGAAGGATGTGCACTTCAAAGGGCCTGCGTGTCCTCAGTGTTCATCCCATAGAGAAGCCAGCGAGATAAAATAAAAGAGCTGTACATTAGCACCAAACACATGGTTATTAAAGGCTCCTCAGGGTGGCAGTGGTCACGCTGTGGTCTCGTGCATTCAGAGTTATTTGTAGTATGAATGATAGACGAGTTGAACTCAAAGACCTCATCCAGCAATGACTTTGTCAATTTGTCAGAGTTTACAGTCAGTCAATGGCAGTATAAAGCAAACTAACATCTTCTTTCTGCTTATCCTACCCCACACAAACGCAGGACACGTAGACCCCACGCTGAGAGGCTCATTTCTAATCACTGCACCACCATGCTGCCCAATTTGAATTGAGCTGTTTCTTTATTTTGCCTGTTTGTGATGCAATTCCATGTATTTGACCCAGAAACAAGGAAATGAATGCAAATTTGTCCTCATGTGAGCCCATTAATTATTGGGAACAAACAAACTCCAACACATTTTCTATTCATTCATGTTATTGCGGGGAAATCCTTTTCTAAACAGTAGCTAACAGTAATGATAATAAAAGCACTTTGATTTTTCTTTAGACTACAGATAGATCTAAGTGTTTGTAGGGTTTGTATGATTTTATTGAAATGGCAAAACATTTCCGCATCAAAGCCGCTCTCCATCAGTGAAAAAAGAAAATGTCTACAGGGAGAGCAACAGACAGAGATTCTCAAATACATTAGTGTAGGCTGAATACAAGGTAAACAGGCTAATGCAAAGTGCTCACATTGACGAGGAGCTGGCTGTCTGCTGCCAGCCGTATCTCTTTCCTGATAGTAGCCCGTCGTTCCCACCCAGGCACAGTTCCAAGGGTCAGGGAAAGACTGCCCTGCTGCAGATGCCTTGGCACGGCTGGTTGGAAGGACCCTAAAGGCTTGGGAGATTAGAGAGCTAAGTCTTCCCTCCACAAGAAACTAAAGGCTTGAGCGTTGGTCTCAGAGAGAGTGTAAAAAACATGGTGGAATGAAGAAGACAGCAGAGATCAAAAGCAGGTATTTGCCTGGTGCCCTCTCAGTGTGCACAGACTGGCAAGTAGCTTGCTGTGCTTAATTTATCCTTTTCCACTGATGGTTCGTCATTAGGGTTGTATTAATAAGAGTCCATTCCTAGTTACTTTCTGAAGTTGTTGTTTAAAGAAATAGGTATTGTGTAATTGATGAGGTCTCACTTTGTTTTAATCTGTGCTCTTTGCCACCTCTCTGCTGTTGAGTTTTTCTTCAATTAATTAAATCTAGTAGAGTCATGAATCACCAGGATTTATCACCATCTACTTTGAATAAGCTGTAATTTTGTTGCATACACTCATACACTTCAGTAATTAGGTGTTTTTTTTGAATGGCTGTGAAGTTTCCTGTGCTTGATTTTTCCCTCTTTCTCAATTTTTTTTAATCCTCTCTGCCTCTCTTTCCCGTCTCTTTCCTGTCCGTGGTAAAAATGCGTCACCATAAACTGACTATACCTCCCGCCCTGTCCGAGTGTGGATGCATATTAGTGTGTATTTCCATATAGATACTTATGTAGCTGTGTCCATATGTGTGCAGGTAAGGTGAAAACAGGTGAAACTATAAATAGCCACCTCATAGCCCCATGAAATAGCATCTTTGCTCCCTTAATTCCTATTAAAACATGTTGTCAGGTTGTGTTATAAAACAGTGAGGGAGTGTTTTAAACTGTAAACCAGTGGTATCGGTTGAGCAGGAACAGAGGGAGGGACCTTATTGGTCCCCATTTCGTGGAGTCAAGAAACCAGTGGAGTGATTGAGGTGTGCCGGTAATGACGAGGTCAATCTAAAGTGCTCACACACACATTTCTCTCTGATCCAAAAGCTCCTCTTCCTCAGCAGACTGTTTACCCTAGAATAATGCACAGTACTGTCCTGATGAGCACTTTGCCACAATACAGCTCACTTTAATCTCTTTTTTAGCCAAGATCCACTGGGACTTGCAACACTAAAAATATGCACACAGAGGATGCTGCAAAATAACTCTGAAATGCAGCACAACAGGAAAACTTTTCTGGAATTGTTTAACAGCATTTAATAGCATAACAATTAATCAATTTTTGAAAATATTGTATCTGTGTTCGGGGTTTAATTCACCAATTAAGGCCTACACCTGCCGTTACAAAGATAACACAGCTATTTTTGATTCCGTATTAAAACAGAGTTGAAACTCTGAAGCACCGTCACAGCCTTTAGGGTCAAATAGCCTTCTAACAGCTTCCTGTTGCCACATCGCTCCTGACCTAGATAAGCAGCTGGATGATGGATACATGGATGGATGGAAGGATGGTTATAGTTCTACTTCCGTATAGTAAACTAATTTTCACCCTGGATTCTGGTCCGGTAGGCTGAGAATCTGTGATGACCAATTACAGGTCAACCTGAAGCATGAAATAAAAATGGACTTAACTTTGGTTTGATCACTTTCTTGGAAATTTCCATTAGGTGAAGTGACTCATGTCAGCTGTGACCTTGTTGTTGTGCTGAATTTGTAATCTGCAAAATGTCAAGTGCTTCTCAAGTAATGAACTTGAGATATTTCACTTTTTCTGCATTGCAATTGAAAACCTCATAGAAGCTCACTGATTAAACTTTAACACACCCACAACACGTAACTTCAAATATACTGAATATAAGCCTCATTGTGCTCATAAAATTGGATATTCTCTTGTTCTGCGTTCCAGGATTCATCCTCCTAACTGTCTTTTTTTTTTTTTTATCTTAAAATCTGTCCATTGTTATTTGATGTTCGCCTTAATGTTGCTTTAAAGCTATAAAAAATATGGCTCCACACTGTGTGATACTTTCACATTTATATATTGTACTGGTGAAACGATTAGTTGATAAATCCATTACCAGAGAATTAATATGCAACAAATTTGATAATCCCTGAATCATTTAAGCAGTTTTGAAGAAAATATGCAAATCATTAATTGGTTAAAGCTTCTCCAATGCAGTTTGCTGCTTTTGAATATTTGAAATTCTGTTGTTATTTGCAGCTCTAATATTTTGGATCCCCTTGATCCAAGATTTTCGGGAGGCCGCGTCATGCGCATATTTGTTTCATGGCTGCATTACAAAACATGTAGATGTCTTGTAAATAATTTCATGCATGTTATTCTTGAACCTGTCCTTATCGTTAAACTGTAATTTGAGACATTTGAGTTGAGACCACCGTCATCATCCTGCTGGATTTGAGATTATTAACCCTTCCATTTCTTTGTCTCTGTTCTGCCTCTCCAGCTGAGGAGTTCAATACAACATATCAACCTCCAGATCAGCCACGACACCAAAGAGTAAGTCTTCCTGCAGCTATTACCTGTCTCTGCCTGTTTCTTCATTCTCATACTAAAACCGACCCACAGCAGATGCGATGTTACCTCTTTATTCTCTTGTGGTGCTCATTGACATTTTGTGCTGAAATGTCATATTAGTGACCTGGAACAAAGACAGAGGATAGCTGCCGAGAGAAATTGTGATTCCAGCAGGTCTTTTTGTCTTTGGCTGCAGTGAGTTTGGAGTGGCTTCAGACTTGACAACTTTCTGTGCAGCTTTTAGAGGTGAATGGGAGTAGAAAGCACTGTAGAGCTCTCTTGAGGCAATTAGCTTACATACTGAATACTTCCAGCAGCACAAAAGCACTGTCTTCAATGGATATTTTCACTAATTGCCAGCTCAAACTTGGATGTAGCTTTGCATTTGTCATAAAGGAGGAAATGCCATCAGAAGTGTTTTGAAACTGTTTTGAAAGCATAGTTTCACACTCTCGGTTTCAGATGGAAGAAATCGAACTTGGGCTTTTCAGACTCTGTTGTCCAGAAGCTGCAAAACTGCAAAATCATATTACCGCCAAAATGCACTCATTAACCAGAAGAAAGGGGGGCTGTGCAAGAAAAAGGCTTTGTGAGTGGCAAAACGCACAAAGTCAAGATATGAAATGCAGCTAAGAACACATCAGAAATGGCCAAAAATAGATTCCAAATGAGTTCTTATAATGAGAACTATGTGCAGCATTATTTGCTCAACATGACAAAAAAAAGTTAGTTTTATAGGCACAGTTCAACTAAATTCAGTAACAACAGAAACACTTGCCAACATTTGCTATTCTACATATTATCATGTCCATGTGTAGGTTGTTATGTAGGATTTCAGCTGACAATGAACTCCAGAGCAGTTATGCATGACAAATGACAGAGATTTTTCTTCCCTTTAAATGCCAATTGGTTGATCAGAGGATCTTTAACATATTAATACACTCATTTCATGTTGTATTATTGTGCCTTTTTATGCACCTGTGATATACTGAGTGGCAGTCCACTTAGGTAGAATAGATTGTATTTGACCTTTTGGGATGAAGAAGACAGACTGATGTGTGGTCTTCTCTGAATAACTGCTAGATTGGGATGTGTGAATGACTGCTACAGCGAGGAGACGAGGAAAAAAACGTGTAGATGGAGTTTTAAAAGAGATGACAGAGGAAGGGTGATATGTGTGAGTAGAGGACAAAAAGAGACGGAATGAGAGACAGCAGCAGAGAGTCGTAGGAAGGCCGAGCGAGAGCACTGGACTGGAGACGGAGATGACAAAGACTGACAGCCGTCCTCCTCAGTTTGACATCTACAGTCCATCACACATCCAGCTGTGTGAATACTGAAAAAACAGCAAAAGCAGCGAGAGGGATGGAGGGAGCTAGAGAGGAGAGGAAGAGATGCTGCTTTGAAAGGCCGCCTCGCCTATAACTTGAAATTTGCTGTCAGAGGAAGCATCAGTGCTTCACAGGCTGACATTCTGAGCTAAACTTGACACTATTGGCGTCGCTGATTTTCCTCGCCTTCTCCTCTGGCAGACACACACACACACACACACACACAAACACACAAATGGAAGCACATACAATCACACTTGCTGTGATTAAAGATCTTAAAAAAGCTCGTCCAGCGTCTAAACATGTAAATTCACAGACGGAGTGCTGACAGCCTTCTTGCCGTTTCCTCCGTCCCTCTCGTCTTTAGAGTGCTGATTATCCAGTCCTCTAAACTGCAGTGGAAAAAATATTAAATACTAAGCCCTGTGCCAACTTTCAGTATCTCTTGTGATATGAAGTGAACATTCAGCTCTATAGGGAGAACAGTTGCACTTAAGAGAGCTGTGGTTGCTAACCCTTAGAGTACTGACTGTGCACCTTTCCAGTCTGTCAGGCCTCTGGGATTTAAAGGTGGCATGTTTGTTCAGTGTGTGAGACAGAGGGAAGGGGAAAGGAGAAAGACACTCTCGTCCTAAGCACGTGCTTGCAAATACATTTCCAGGAACCTTGTTTTTGCTCAGCTCGAGCCCACAACAGCAGAACTAAAAGCACAGATAAAAGTCTAACATTTCCAAAGCCAAAAATAAAACGGACGGAAGGAAAACGAGACTGACAGACAGGCATCGTGTGCGCAGCTCTGGGTTTGGCCCAGGCTTTCTCCGCTCTGTCTCCATTCCCATTAGAAGAGCGTTCTGGTCTGTGGCAGCCCAGAGGATTTGAATGGCTCAGGCTCGGGGTAATGGGAACATGGGGATACAGATTCGCAGGATGCTTTTTTCACTGCCGGTTCCATCATCATCATCATCATCCGCAGCAGCACTGCATTTATATTACCTTGTCACTTCTGTGTTTGTATGCTCTCATATTGACTAGTTAGAGTCCCCCCAGAGATTACATAGTAGAAAATAAATATTAATGCTGAAATCCGTGCACACAAATAAACATTTTCACAGCCGATATTCTGACTTGTCATAGCAGGAAAAACACAAGTGTAATTAATAATGTTAATGGTTAACGTTAACACAACAATGTCGTGTTGAAGGAGGAGTTCAGCATTTACTTGCATGCTTATTCTCTCTCTGAGTTAGATAACAATGTTGATACCACTCTCACATCTGAATGGTCAATATACAGCCAGCCAACAGACAGTTAGCTTAGCTTAGCACAAAGACTGTAAACAGGGAGAAACAGCTAGCCCGGGCCTTCCAAAGGTAACAAAAACCAGCACCTCTAAAGCGCACTAATTAACAAGTTAAATCATGTTTGTTTAATGCGTACAAAAACTGAAGTGTAAAAAGTAACATACGTTAGAAATAACAATTTTCCAATGTTTTTATATCAAATTCCTCTTTTTTTTGTCTTCTTTTAATGTTGTATTTTTGGTGTGTACAAAAATATGTGAATCAGACGTGGACTGATTCCAATAGCTGACCTGGCTCGTCACATGAAACCATATTAAAGCACTGGCTCGTGGGTTGTAGTAGCCAACAGGGCGGTGTCACAGGTCAGAGCCGTGCATTTTGATCTAAGACAGCAAAAGCTTTGTTCAGAATCAGGCCGTTGTCCTTCACTTGTTCCTTCACATCCTGTTATAACAACACGGATGATGGTGTCGTGGGTGGATGTCAACAGTGTGTTTCATATCGTGCCGCATTCACTACAACCACGAGTTATCACCACTTACTAGCATGTGCTGTATTCTGAGCAGTGCACAAACATGAAAGGGAATCAAAATGTGGGTTTGCTAGCTGTCTCCCCTGGGAGTTATCAGCACGGTTCATAATGAGGCCACGTCAGACTTGTCTGAAGCGTCTGGCTCTATCTTAGAGAGCATCAAAGTACAGGTAATGTTTCAGGAGGGGTTTTTTTATATGTCTATGCTTGGTTTTCTGTCCATTCTCAGGAGGCCAGACACAGTTAAACAGAAGAATGCCTTCCCGCCAAACTTCATCCACTCTCTGGACTCGACACACATGATGCTGACGGCACTCTACTGCTACAGGTAACATTTAACAGACTGGAGTGAGAGCGTGAATATCTTCACATCTCAAAAAAGACAGAAAAGCATTCCTTGTTTCTCCTGTTGCCTGTGCAGTCGTGTTTGTGAAAGCAGTCTGTAATGTGCTGCTGGCATTGATTCTTCATGTGTGTACCCTCTAATTTTTAAGTTCTCATTGAATGCAATTATCAGCTCAGATAGGGATTGTACCATATGCCTTGAAACATAAGCTCATTTCTCAGAACCGGCCTCTTGACAGGTGTGATAATTCATGATGGAACTCACACAGGCTTTGAAAGAAGGTCCGTCATGGCTTTTCAAGTCTGCCAGATTTTAATGACCGTCTCTACTCTTTCTTTTATTTTCATCTTCACCCTTTTGATCTCTCTCCTCTCCTCTCAGTGCTGGCCTGACATTCGTCTCAGTTCACGACTGTTTCTGGACCCACGCCCTCACTGTGGACACCATGAACAAGGTATCAAATCACAGTACAACCTTTTTTTACTCCCACCTGTTCAGATTCTTTCACCATTCCTCGTCCTTATCGTCCTTTCAGCACTGCTTTCAACCTGTCTTATTATGTATCATCAGGGTTTACATTTCTCCCTTTTTGCTGATTAATTGAAGCTTAAGGTGGCTCATGTGATTTAATACCTCTGGCTAGCGCTCGCCTTTACACCCAGACTTACCTGTGGCTTAATTTCTGCAGAACAGAAGAATTATTATGTTTTTGAATGCACTGAGAACTCAGCTTATTTTACTACTTTTACAGTAGATGCTGGTGATAAAAATAATTTCATAGCATCAGCAGGGCTTCTGTTCAGGTAGAAGGGTCAGCTTTGTGCTGCCAGTAGCCAAATATTTTCACTGTTTCATACATTTAGAGGCTGCTGGCTCCAGGTAGCATCATTAGACAAAGCCTGTGCCTAATAGATGACTGTCTGCCCCTGCCTGCTGAAACTAGCTTGGACCAAATGGACCAAATTACCATAACGTCCCAATTTTCTGTAGATGTAGCTTCAGAGCACAGTCGCAGTTTTATGTCTTCACCCAATCTCAGAGGAGTTACAACCAATGAAGCAGTTCTCCTTCAGTACATTTATTCTCCTGATGTGTGAGTGAACGCCTTCCTCATTACATAGGCGATTGAACACAGCAGCAGAGGGGGGTGTCAAATATCTTAGTCAACACCTGAGCAAATGAAGACGGTCCTCATCTTAATGGCAACTGATCCGTCCTGCCAGGCTGGCAGTACAGACCGGGCTCTGAGTGACGTCATTGTGTGTGCACACATGAGGGCAGAAAACAAGCCAGAATGACTGAGAGCTTATGACAAGATCAATCTGAGGAGTTCTTTTTGTTCTTTAAACTTCACAAACAACTAATGAACGCATGATGTTCAATATTCCAAGAAGGAAAACCTGCCTGTTAGCTCGACTGGATTTTAATAAGGGGTGGATAGTGTTGCACAGAAACTGGTGAGGAAGAAACGTCTGTTTTTTAGGCACGACATCTCCTGCTGTTACTGCGTGTTTTTGACGTGTGTTCAGAGTTTCAGTGTTGGACTCGGTGAATGACAGCTTTGGAAGATTTTCGGTTGAAATGAACTAAATCTGGATGAGTGAAGCTTTGCCTGTATACACTGCAAACATCTGAGATTTTGCACTCACACGTGCTATAACATTATATAAGATAGCTGGCATATATTTAGTGGTACAGCAGGAAGTGCATGTATGCTAACATGACATTTCTTGATTGAATGTTATTTGTGTGACCCTTGCTAACCTCTGCTTCCTGTTAATGTTCACTTCTTGCCACCTGTAGAGCTAACGCTGTGTTGTCCGTGCCTGCGTTTCTGTATTTCTAAATACACAAAATGTCCATATACAGCACAGACGTCACATCATGGCAACACGTGTTCTAACCCCTGCTGAGCACACGTCCTGGGAAACCCTTCTATACCACAGGGATGATTCTGATAACCTGCACAGAAATTAATAGCACTTCTTTTCCCAGGTGATACTGCAGTGCGTCCGTAGTTGACGTAAATCAAATCTGCACTTCACACTACATCGTACATTCTGCCTTGTTTGTGTTGGAGCATACAGTTCTCTCTACTCACATTTGACAGAAAATAGTTCACAGTGCAGTTGAAGCAGGAATGGAGAAGACAGCCTAAGCAGAGTTGTTCAATCTCTGGAAAATGATCCGTTTGCCTGATTTGGTGACAGACTGATGGTTGTTCTCTCTCTTCCTTTTCTGTCCTCCTTATTCCTTCCCTTTGCATCTTTTATCAGTCTGGAGAGCTGTCAGTCAAGTGTTTGGACCGCATTAACTCAAAGTATACATCCCTCTGCCTCTTTCTCCTCCTGTCAGGTCTGTCGGGAACAGTTTGTCGCCCTGCACAACCAGCCAATCCTTCAAGAGCTGTCCAACTTCCTGCTACAGAAATACTGCACCAGGATCCCGTGAGTTTACACGCCTGCATGCGGGAACACATTTCATTGTTCACACCGTAAAAAGTATAAAACATGGACATGGTCTTCGGGACGTCATCCAAAGGTTTTTAAAGAGCCGCTGTGAAGCTCGGTTACGGTGGCTCTGGCCTTCGCCATCTTGGCAGTGTCTGACTTCGCCAAATTCTTGGCTAATACAAATATGGGTAATGAGGTGGAGCGTGGGTGGAGCTGAGGCAGGCAGAATGAAGACTGGTGGCTCACTGTCAAAGCAGCCATGCCCATAATTCTGCATAATGTTAAGCCTTAATATAATTTAAATAAGTGAGTTTTCAAAATTCCCCTATAGAGACAAAACATTTTTTGTACCAGGCAGTAAACATGCTTATTTCTGCTGTAAATTTGGGCATTTTAATATGGGGCGTCTATGGGGACTGACTCACTTTTGGAGCCAACCTCTAGTGGCTATTCCAGGAACTGCAGTTTTTGACACTTCCACGTTGGCTTCATTTTTCAGCTCTGGAGGTTGTTGCTTTGTTCACACTCACAAACATTAAGTTCCTCTAAGTCTCAGGAGCAACACTGTGGTCGATCTGTCAGTTTAATGGTGATAAAAATAAGTAAAGCTATCTTTTTTTTTACAGCATCTCCTATTCAGGTACAAATAATTATTGTGATGCAATATTTGCATTTTAGCAGAATGTCATCTAATAGTTACAAGGTCATATTTTCACGTTTATTAACTCGCGTCTGCAATCCAAGCCGCTTTTTCTGTTTGAATTGTTCCTACTCAACAACCATCACTGCCATCAGTCTCTGTCTGTCTCTGTGTGTTTGTGCAAGGCTGCGTATTATCTTTATGGACTTTTATGGTTTTGACAAAAAAAACCATCAAACACTGAACACACAACTCCCACATGTACATACATAATAAAACAGTACAAACAGAAGGTGCTCACACATGATTGGTTATGAGATTATAAAAGTTATCTTAGCGTAGCAGAGTTTTTCCTCCACTTGCCTGTGACAATAGATATAAAATGATTTTCCCCTCTCGCTCTGTCTGTCTTACTGGCCTCAGGCTGGGTTATGCTCATCATCTGACCGTGTTTCTCTCTCTCTGGGATAATTGGACACCCTCTCTCCAGCCTTTACTCCACAGCAGCCCTCGTCCTCTTTGTCTCTCTCATTCCCTCTCACACACACATTACTGCTCCCTAAGCCTCACAAACACATTATTCATTCTTGTGGGCACCGGAGAGAAAGACGTGTGGGACTAGAAAGACTTTTTGGTTTCCTTCACTTGTCACAATGTGTAACTGAAGAGACTTTTAACCAGGCCAGAATTTATTAAATGTAATGATGATTCAAACCGCTGCGTATGTTTAACCAAATGTATTTAGCTTTTTAAACTTCAACATTTATTTCATTGTGACAGCCAGAACGTCTTTCAGTCTGTCCACCACTGTAGTCCACACTGAAACATCTCAACCATTAACTGATGGATTGCCATGAAATTTGTTCAGACGTTCATGGTTCCCAGAGGATAAAGCCCACTGACTCGGGTGATCCCCTGACTTTTCGTTTACTCCCCACCATGATGTTAACGTAGTAGTAGTTTTAGGAGTGAAATATCTCTACAACTATTTAATATTAAATAAAAAAAAAACATTCATGGACATTCATGTTTCCTTGAGGATGAATTATAATAACTTTGGTGATCCCTTAACTTCATCCATCCTCAGGTTAAAAATCTGATTTGTCCTATATTTTGGTTTATGACTAAATACCTGCAAAACTAATCTCATTCCCTTCAGTCTGAGCTGTACGAGGTATTTAGGGCTAGTTAGCACATGTTAGCAGGCTAATACACTAAAGTGAGTTGGTTACCATGGCAAACACACCTGCATCATGGCCTTATTAGCATTGTCAGTGTGACTTCATTAACATGCTAAAATTAGCATTTAGCTCAAAACATTGTACTCAAAGAGCTGCTAGCATGGCACAGACTCCTATAAATAAGTAACATTTCCATATTAAAATGTCTAAAAACAATCAGACCTATGCTATGTTATTTGCTGATTTGTGTACTTACATGATCCCAAATGTTTTCAGTAATGTTCAACACAAAGAAATACGTGATTTTATCCGAGGTAGTTTTATTTGGTTGCCTGTCAATGGCGTCATATCCCCTTTACCCCCTCTAATTGCTGTAACGTCATTGATACTTTCGAGAGTGACGAAGGAAGTCGTCGAACGTGACTGAGCATAACATGAATAAAACTAATACCCATTAGCTCATCTGCCTGAGTCACATCAGGTAGATTTTCATCACCATAATCCCACGCTACTTCACGAGGACATCACACAGCGTTTTAATCAAGACACCCCTAGTGGCAGAAATTACGTACTGGTGCATTTAGGGGTTTAGCTTAGTATACTCTGCCATGCACTGTACCTTGAGTTTTTATTTATTTATTTATTTTACAACAGGGCACTCTTTTTAAAAATGACAACCAAAAAAAATTGTATGTTCTTTTATTTGTTTTTCAACTGTGGCAAAGCTACCAGTCTGTAGTAGGCAGTACAGTGGGCAATGAAAGATTAACTGAGACTCTTTTGAGTGTCACAGTGTCACTGTTTGGTCTAATAAACAACTCCCACGTAACCTCAACAACTCAAATGTGACATCCAGGTTTGTGCAGTCTGCAGAGGTTTAAAAAAATGTGGGACCATCAGGCAGCAGAGCCGCTGAATACACTTGATTGCAGGCGGAAACTTCTCAGACAGCTCAAAAAGTGTGCAGTGGCCTTTGACACATTTCATACTTCTATTATCAGACACACAAACATGTTCTTTCTCAGAGTTACTCAACTTTTTTGTTTTTTTACCTCTCCTCTTTTGTGGCAGGACCGAGGCCAAGAACAAGAAGTACCAGGAGTACAGGAGGCTGATGCTGCTGCTGGCCAAAGTGCCCCAGACAGGTCGGTTTGCGTGCAGCTGTCTGGCCTCGCTAAGGCTCGGTTATTGTGGGAGTGAGCCAACATACAGGGAGCTGTTTCTATGCTCTTTTTTTTCTTTCTAATTGGATTGCAGAGGACTTTTATATCCTGAAGCTCCGTTTGAGGTTAACAGGAATGGCAGGAATGTTATTAGATTGTGTTCCCACACAATCCTATATCTTCCCTCATGTTTTCTAATTGCTAACTGTTGTTGCCGTTTGTTTATATAGTTATCCCATTGTCTGTACTCAGTTGGCCAGCAGTCTGTGTTGCACAGATGTGGTATTCAGCCTGCTGATTCAAACAGGAAAAGCCACTGAGTTCAGCTAAAATTCAATTTTCAGCTTATGTCATAAGTGGTGGATTCATGCCTGCCTGTTCGACCACGAGCAGGTCCAGATTCCTCTGTTTGCCTTTGACGGCACTGCGAGCGTTCGTCTGTTGTAGTCCAGAGTGGAGCTACGGAGGCATCACCTGTCAGTCAGGTGGACGGAGGCTTTGCTGTTATGTAACCCGTCACTCCATCTCCATCTGTACACTTACTGTGTGCTTGGTACTGACAGCTGGGTTGTATAAATTGATTACTGTTAATTGTGTCCCTCCTCTGCATAATCAGCTTATGTGGCTGAGTTCAGTCAGGTGTGCTCCTGAGAGGGGTGTGTGTGTGTGTGTGCGTGTGTGGGTGTGGGTGTGGGTGTGTGTGTTCCTGAATGTCCATTGTGTTCATTGTTCAATATGAGACTCAATGGATGTGGACTAAAATCCATTATAATCTTCACTATGAAGGATGCTGAACTTATTATTAAGGTGAATCTGGTTTCATTGTGGGTAATCCAGCAGGAGATCAGACAAATCAGGTGCGTCTATGACCACAGAGACGAGGGGGGAAAGAAGGCCAGAGAGCACGCTGAGCAACTTGGAGCCATTACTGTGCAAAGACACTAATGTTTGAACAGCTAGAAGCCGACTTTGATGATGATACAGTCGCCGTCTGTTCGAATAGTAAATGCTTTAAGTTATTCAGCGAGCTCATGTGTTTTCTCTTTTAAACACTGACATTTTTACTTTGCCGTCATTTCACACCACTAAAGCTGCAAGTTTGTAAGACTCGAGGCGCTGTAAGTGGTTGTCAAGAAACATGTCTTTTCAATTTTACATGGTACATGATGCTGTGCCGTCATGAAGACAGCCTGTCTGTCGGTCACCACAATGACATACACAGTAACTATTCAATAGATCATAAACTACAAAGATAAACTGTGTGGAGTCGAGGTTTAGAGCTCCTTACTGTGAGGATTAACATTAATGAGCTGAAACGGTTTCAAGAGTTTATATCAGTTAGGTCTTTGTGTTAATATACCTAAATCTTTACGTAGTTTATATTTTATCTTAAGCGTTCATGTCAACATCACTTTCTAGCTACATTAAGTTTTTGCATTCTTAAGCTTTTTATGGCCTTTCCTCAATAAATCAAGCTGCAGCTCCTGCTGGTCTATGCAGCTGTCAGGGAGGCAAAGAGCACACAAGGCAACGCACAGAATGCAGGACAGGGTCTCATCCAGAGCTCTTTGTAGTAATTCAAGGGGTGTTTTAAAGTTCATAGAAAACATGCTCGTGCCCAGGAAAACTGATAAGTTGTATCTAATTTAGAAATGAAAGTTCCTGAGTTTGTCCGACAAAAAAAAAACAAACGAAAGAACAACACCTCTTTTCTCCCTCACATGAAGATCATAACTCAAGATACCTCCAGAACAAACCACATCCTGAAATTATTAACAGCTTCCTTAATTGATCATTAATCGTATTAAGGACAGAAAAAAGATTAATCACCATGCAAATTGTCCACATTCATTAGTTATCAACATAAACAAACCTCTTTAGAGTTGCCATCTTATTTTCAAGGGCTCCCATAAATTAAAAGCGTGCAAAATACAAAGTGCATATTCTTGGTCGGGGACAACCATCCCTGTCAGGATGAATTAAAATAACCGTGGTGGTCCATCCACAGGTCTAGCAATAGCTTCAGTCAAAATTTCAATGTGTCCAATGCTTTGATTTATGACTTTAGCCACAGCTGTGCTTTGCGTTTCGTGCCAAACATGAGCGTGTTAGCATGCTGACCTTAGCATTTAGCTTGTATACTCTCACAGAGCCAGCAGTGTAATCTTAACCATTTGATTATTCCATTGATTAATTATTGAACACATGACATGACATTGTGCCTTGAAGATACTCCCAGAAAGCTAGGTCAACAGAATTTATTTTTCCATTATTTGTACTATAGAACAGTCCCAATCACGTCTGTTTTCATGGTGTTTTTGCTAATGCTAGCTGCCTGGTTTGTGTCAAATTCAAAGCTGTGTTAGAGTACCTATCTTGTAATCATATGTGGTAATTTTAAGTTTGGTTTATACTGTAGTTAAAGTTGCAGTGCATGTATTTCACTCTCTGTAACTACTATCAACGGACTTAGACCTGCTCTCTAACACTTCATACTTCGCCTCTTGCCTCTCCAGGTGATTTTGATCTCCAGCAGGTGAAAGAATCCACTTACTTCTTCAGCTGAGAGGCTCACGAGGGCGACCCAGCGGAGGGAGATGAGTGGAATTGACATGGTGCAGCAGGGAGGCTGCAGGCCCCTGGGCCTCAACCGACTCCCTCAGACATCAGGACATTGATCCAGCCGTGCCCTGCCTGCCTCCTGGTCCACAGCCCGGCTGGAGCTGCTGGAGTTACTGGACTACAGTGAACCCGCCTGATTAACTGACTAGTGGGCTGATGGAAGGAGGGGAGGTGGGGGGATACTCATCCAGGCGAAAGATGAGGGAATCATCATCATCAGATGGAAATGTTAAGACTTCAATCAGAGCAAAGTATCTCTTGTAATGGATATATTCGGGTGTGTGTGAGTGTGTGTGAGTGTGAGTGTGTGTGAGTGTGTGTGTACATGAGCCTTACCGAGCTGTGTCTGTTCATCACTCAGCGACACTCTCGACAAGAACGCAAAAACTTTCCCCCCCAGACTCTAATTGCCAGTGACTGGTGGTGTGTGAGCGTTTTCGTGCTGTGAATACCTCCACAGAGCGCCGACCTGCCGCTGCGACTGTCTCACCTAATCATCGATCCCGTCGCCGACTGGATGGCAGGATGACTCTCTGACACACCGTTGAAACGTTGAAACGTTTTCCTGAAGAAGAGGAGAATTTTGAGAGGAAATGAAAGGTGTACTGCAGGACTCTCAGAGGAAGAGAAATGTGGAGGCTCTTTGACAGCACTGTGTGCCAGTGTCCTCTTGATTCTCACCTTCTTGGAATGACTAAGCACTTGACAATTGCTCTAAAATAAATGTATTCCTGAAAATGTCTCCTTATTCATTCAGTGGTTCAAAGAAATTTCTGGTATTCTTAGTGTGCTTGAGTGGGATGAATGAGACAGCCCGTTATTTAGTTATATCTGCATATTTCAATTCTATTGTGTATCACGAGATGAAGGCCTCCTTTTCGATGCACCACAAAGGGTTTGCAGGCTTTGCTAATCAACTCAGATCTTATTTTTCTGGGCCAGTGCCGCATCTAGAAGTAAAAATAGCAGAAGTGCTATCTGATCATTGCTTGGAAACGTTACAGCAGTTTCAGACAAAAGGTGCCGTTGATGTTCAAAGGGAAATGTAGGCTCAGACAAACAAAGCTGGCTGAGTGACAATGTAATGAAATGGAAATAATCTTCGAGGGGGCATGAATAGTGTGCTGATTAGACTGTAGGTTTTCAGATGATTTGCACGGCAGCATGCACTTGGAGATGCCCGTCATATTTTCTGATGTGCATGAGATGCGACCTGTGACTCGATCAGTTATTTAATTGTTTTGGTAAAAATGAGTGACCACCAAATGACTTGATTTTGCAGTGAAATCTGTGTTTTTCATTCTTACTGTGCTCTGTGAGGGCCTGATATTAATGTTGCCAAATGACAGGTACATTCACACGCAGGGTATGTGAATATTTTGTGTTTCTCAACTTTTATTTGACTAGAACTGAAGGTATAACCCAAGTTTTCCTTTCATGTTTACAGACATTTCGAACAAAAGCAGATTGATGGCAGGATGTATGCTGAGTAACTTCATAAGTAACTAAGTAACTTCCTGGATTCTTTGCTGGTTCCCTGGTAACCCCTTGATTTTGTTTCCTAGGACAACGACATTAAGTCACGTTCATCCAATCATTGCGAACCTTCTTGAGGTCAGCCCAAAACCATTAGAGTGAGGGTATGAGGCAGACTTTAAAGGGTTCGCTATGATTGGATGATGCTGTCGCCATCATAGGAAAAAAAACACAAATTTGTGAGCTACTATAGATGGCTTTACTTGAAAGCTGGGCCAGCCTGGCTGGGCGAACTAAAAGTTATTTAGTTTTAACACAGTCGCTAAAGTTCCCAGTCTATTCAAAAGCTGTACCACCTGTTTCAGTGAGTCCTGTGATTATTCTCTCATTACTGCCTGCAAACCGTTGCGCTTTGTGGAACAGTTACTCTGACAGACGGTTTGATTTCACCCTGAAATTTTGCAGTTTGAAACCTTGTTGTTTGCAGGCATTTAGCTCTTTGATGCTCTACTCAACGGTTTGGTAGGACACATTTTGATTCACTACATCTTATTAAAAATGTACTAATTGATTCAACCAATTGAACCATTTTACCGTTCAGTTTAATTATGTTATGCAATATAAATAATATGTCCACTAGATAACACTGTATATTGAAATCGTATGCTTTTCGTATGCTTACAGCAACTAACAAAGAAGTCACTCAAGACATGAGGACTCGAGGTGAAATTTTCGAAGGTAAGCAAATTTTTTAATATAAATTATCATTCCAGATATCTTAATCACTGAACAGAATTATGTAACTTGATAAAACAAAAGATAAAATTTATAAGACTGAAATCATTTTCTAAAAACATGCTCTGCCAAGTGGTTTGTCTTTTTATGGTAAAAGAAGCAAAGCTAAGGTAATTAAAATTGATTGTTTGCATTGAAATAAATAAACTCATCATTCATTGTTTAATATATGATACATTATTCCATTTAATAGTTATCATTAAATAAATTTGTAAGTATGATTTTTTTACTGCCTAAAAACATGCCTATTTGTTATTTAGTAATAAGGTAGCGATGCTAATACAAGAAATTTACCAACTTAAAGTAAATATATATATATGTATATATGTATATATATGTGTATATATATATATACGTATATATGTATACATACATATATGCATATATATGTATATATGTATACACATATATACGTATATATATACATATATATACACACGTATACGTATATATATATTTATATATATATACATATATACGTATATATATATACGTATATATGTATATATATACCATGCCATCCTGTAATTAAAATTGATTGTTTGCATTGAAATAAATAAACTCATCATTCATTGTTTAATATATGATACATTATTCCATTTAATAGTTATCATTAAATAAATTTGTAAGTATGATTTTTTTACTGCCTAAAAACATGCCTATTTGTTATTTAGTAATAAGGTAGCGATGCTAATACAAGAAATTTACCAACTTAAAGTAAATATATATATATGTATATATATGTATATATGTGTATATATATATATATATATACGTATATATGTATATATGTATACATACATATATACGTATATATGTGTACACATATATATACGTATATATGTATATATATACGTATATATATGTATATAGACTGTTTTTTCTTAGTTTAAAGGGTTAATGCTAAGCTAAGCTAACCGGCTGCTGGTAGTAGCTTCATATTGACTGTAGATGTGAGAATGATTGATCGATCTTACGTAACTCAGCAAGAAAGAAAATTAGCATATGTCCCAACATGTTGGATTCTTTAAGAGTGCAGGCTGCAGTCGTCCTCTGTGGATTTTGTGGTGGAGGCTGACATTTTGTTTGCATTTACATCACAGTCTGTACGTTCAGATAATATTCTTGAGATAATCTCAGGTCTCAGTTAATAAACTAACACACAGTGTCCTTTGCACTGAACCTACTGCCATCTAAATGCTAAAGCAGACTGAGCTGAGGTCTCCTTCCAGCAGACGTCCTCTCCTTTTGTCTCTTCGAGGCTACTTCTCAAGGACGGAGCCCTCTCCTGTAAAGTGCTCTCAGGATCTCACATACTTAACACATATTACATTTCACAGCTTAGCTTCTGGCACGCGGCTGCACTGCACAACATGACCTGAGCTCAACACCAAGGAGTGGTCATGAGCGGATGGGTGGATTGGTGGATGCTGAGGGTATAAGTGGCTCAATCAATAGCTGGGACTCATGCCAGAGGCACGGCTATGAATTAGCTTTAAAATGCTGCTGCTACAACACTTCATATGGCAGAACATGCTGCAGGGTCAGTGCAGAGAGTTCAACATGCACACCTAAAGTCCGTTTTTGTTGAGACGTCGTTAGTATTTTTTCGTAAACTACTGTTGACTTTGGGAGTAAACAGGATATTGAAGATGTCCTTACAGCAAATTGCAGTTGCCGTGGAGCTTGCTGGGTCTCAGTTTCTCTGGGGTGATTCCAAGGTTGTCTGCTGTTAGATCAGAGAGCCGCACCGGCCCTGCCTGCAGTAATGGAACACAGCTTGAAGCAGGAAATATTCAGATAGCTTCCATTACGGGTCCTCTCCAGAGGTTAACACATCTTGTTGATGATGAGTCTGTGTTACGGAAATATATTGTGCTAAGATGATGGAGTTCTGACATCTCTGCATAAAAAAAATTTCCCTTTGAGCCCACATGTTTAATCTTCTTGCCCGGCTGAAGCCTCTATATAAGTTTCCTTGTTTTACAGCACTTTGCAACTGAACATGTAACCATAGCTGTGCTTATTGATCGATTGAGACCTTAAATCCTGAGCAGCACAGTTAAAAGTCTCTGGACGTGCATCTAATTTAAGTTCAGTCATCATAACATTTAAGGCAGCCACATTTAGACAGGGTGTTTATATGTTAAGATGGCTAACTGTTAGTACAATGCAATAATGCTCTAATAACACGCTACAATATAAGATTCTTTGAGGTGCTCTGAACTAAAATTCTTTATTACTGTTGTGTTAATTTTAACAGATAGTGATCTGCTGACGAAGACTCTGAGATGCAGCTGAAAGCTTTGAAAAAATGTAGTAAGCGTGCCTTCAGTTTAGATTATTTCATTAACAGCCAGCGTCAGATCATTGTGTTTCTGTGTGAACTTGTTGCTGATCTGCTTTCAGCCCACAGTCCAACTAGATGCGAGACGAGCGGAGGCTTGAAAGTTCTCATCAGTGTGAAGTGTCCCTCTATCTGTGTTAGCCTCGTGATTTAGCAGGGAGCTGTTGGCGGGTGCTTCCCCGTCTCACACCCAAAGCATGCTGGGATAGACTGCAGCTCACCATGACCAGAAAGAGACATACGCTGTTGAAGACAGTGGACAGCCATGATTGCATTAGCTGATAGAAAATGTTCCTTTCAAAATCCAAAATGTGATGAATACTCATCATGGCAGACACATTAGTCTGGACTATGGCCTGCTTTACATTTAAATTACATTTGAATTAAATGTTTGCTGATGTGATAGCATGTGACTGAATGACACCACACCTTCAGAAGAAAGCGTATCACATCTAGACAGCAGTGCCGGGCTTTCAGCGAGTCCTTTATTCCAGCCACAGGATCGTCAGAAAGTGGACACTGTGGAAGTGTTGGTCGCTATCTGCCTGGCATGCCAGAGCTGGAAGCCGCTCTCTGATAGCCGGACCACTCACTCTCACTGAGAGCACTTTGATTTCCTCGCCAGGCTCCCGGGCCGTCCCGGCCTGTCTCCTGCCCCGCGGCGTCGTGAGCGGCCAGCACTCAGTGGCACTAGCAGGGGAGCACAGTGTGCAGACAGTCCTGGAGGGGGGCAAGCGGGGGCAGAGCTGTCCGACAGCAGGAGGCAGCACAGTGGAGAGTGGAGAGGGAGACAGGCGGTACAGTGGTGTGTGTGTGTCAGTGTGAGATTCCTCCTTCTGACTGACAGGCTGTGGTGGGTTAATTAACAACCATCACAACGCACACAGTACACACACATCTGGCGCCTGATGAAGCAATGCCTCAGTGAAGTTATCAGAGAGTCATGTCTGTGTTGTTGTTGTTTATGAGTGCATCCCTTCAGATGGTTGAATCAAAATCCAATTTTATCTCGACATAAATATGTTTCTTTAGTGGGTTCATAACTTTGTGGATGTATGGACGTCCACTGTTGCAGTAAAGTTAGTATATTATAGGCAGAAAGTGCTAACTCTATAGAGGCTTCTTTAATCAGCTGCATTTATACCTTTGGATGGTAAACCCTTTGGAGACCATCCGTCCCGACATCATAGACGAGGTGGTGCTCACAAAATGCCTCATCGGGAACCATTAGCAGAGGAGAATAATGGATTTTAGATGTTTGAGTGATTTACAAATTAGGCATCTGGTTGTTGACTCTGGTTCTTGAAAATTTCCGGTTTTGATTTTAGGATTATCATTTGACCCTTTGTCATTGTCACTGATGACCAGATCTTCTGTGATTCTTTAGCGGGGCCCTCTAATCAATCATGCTAAATTGCTACAGGTAGAAAACTTGTTTTCTGACCCTCTGTGCTGTGTGATGATGTCCCTGCTCATCCAATCTGTAGCTGCTTCACAGCAACAGCTTAATATTAGCCACTGTTGCTTGTGACGTATAACTTTGGCGCACACATCTTTGTAAAAGATATTTTTTGTGCTTTTTTTGTCAGCAGGGACGAATGATTAGATGCAGAAAAGCATGAGACAGCTGGTTACTGCAGTCTGGATGAGCGCCATCTTCAAATGTGTTACAAGGTAAGAGACATTTTCTACCCTTCTTTTGTACTGATTCAAGCTCGCTAGTGCTAGCTAAAAAAAAACACACACGTAACCAGTGAGGTGGAAGCAAGTGTAGCAGATCTAAACTGCACAAATGTCGAATTACTGCATGTAAGAAAGAACCAGCTGCCAAAATGCACATAAGTAGGCTTAAAAAAATAGCATATTTTATCATGAAAGCATTCAAATATTCAACATATGAATCCACTTTTCCGCACAAGAAAAAATGTACTGAGTCTGAAGAATTTTCGCTTTATCCCTTGTTCACCGCGCAGCTCACCAGATGTTATTAGATCAATAAGAATGTAAACAATATGAGCAATAAGATCACAGCCAACAGAAAGCAGAGGCATTCACCACCACATGCCTTTATTGCATCAAAAAGTTCTGTTCATATGAAGCATATGCAAAGCAATTATCTGGTAACCTGATTGTGCTTTTCCAATATGCTAACCCAAGTTATTGATCTAAACATAAAGCAGTGGAATCGTACTGTATTCAAATACAATTTATTTGTTTTCCTTTTTACATGTATTGCAGTGGGATATAACTGACAGTGATGTTTGCATTGTGAGGAGCTTGCTTTTTTTTACAGCCACACACACAAAGAATATAATACATGTAGGTGGAGACTACAATATATGCTAGGCACCAGGTATGCACAGTACATGCTAAGAGTGGCTCAATGAAAGAGAATCAGGTCCCTTACACAGAAACGCTTCTACTGCACTGAGATCGCCTGTTTGCTGCAAGGGAATTCATGGTTACTGGTGATGATCTCAGTGCGCACTGTCTGACCTACATGTGTCTGCAGTGCCAAGGTATGGATTGGTTTTAGTATTGGTGTTGACTTTGTACTCAGTCGCTGTATTATTGAATGCCATGACACTCACTAACAGGTCTGGGATCAGAGACAGACAGCAGGGATGTAAAGGAAGTAACAAATAAATGACTGCAGTTTGATATTGAAACATATTGTATCTTGTAAAATACAGAAACAGCTAGTATAAAAAGGTGCATTACATATTTATTCGCCAAGAAGAGAAATAATCTGAGCTCATTAGCATGAATGCATGTTGCACTTGCTTGACAAAAGTTAACACATCATCGCTCGATCCACATGAACAGCCCTTGTAGATAAACGTTCTGAACACTCTGAAACTCCATTACTGTCACTGATGAACAAAGACACATTTGAATAGAAAATTGCATGGAAAATAGTTTTAACTCTGGAGAGGCTGTAGCATTGAACACAGGAAAAAAGAGAATCTATGAAGAAGAAAAGCTTTCTGAAAGCGCTCAACAACTCAAATACAGATCTGCTGATGTTGCTGCTGCTGCTGCTGTGGTGTGTGCATCTGTGTGTGTGCATCTGTGTGTGTGTATATGTGTGCGTCCTTCCCAAAGCCTGGAGGCTGCACTGATAAAATTGAACAGCTGAGTCTGTAGAATTTACATAACACACGTTACAAAGTACGTTTGTAAAGTTGCAAAAAAAAAGACGGAAAAGTGCATTTACAGTTTTCTGGACAACATGCGGATTCCATGGCAGAGGGAGGTAACGGCATACAAAAAATTCTAAAGGACCAGGCCTTGGCAAGTGGACTGGGCTGAGAGACTGGAAAAATAAATAAATAAAACAAACACAACAGAGACCATGCAGACCTCACAGCAGCTGGCACAGGATTATATACAAACTGTGGGTGGTACTGTGAGCGACTGTAGGAAAAGAAGTGATACATCTTTTGTAATGCAAACGGTTTTTGTTCTGCTTTAATTATATGCTCAAGTAATATCAGTTCATATTAGATGATAATATGCATTTTGCCAAAGATTAAAAACATATTCCATTTTCACACATTTTCTTTTCAATTATGTCTACAGTTACAGTAAACTAGGCTAAATAAATAAATAGTCTTGTTTACAGGATGAAAACTATGTTTACACATAGAAATAACAGCCATGTCAATCAAGTTATTGTCACCAAAGAGTGTTTGAAATCTGAATATCTGCTCAAGTTCTTCCTAAAACAGACTTTAAAGAAATTCTCTGCAAAGTTCGGGAAATCAGTCCAAAAGGTGAAATATTGCATCTCCATTAACACCTCGAGGTACAGCAGAGCATCATCTGCATAAACTCACTCTTTTTCAAGCAGTTATTGCTTTGTGTGACAAACATCACTTTCATACAATGTGACTGAATGAGTTTAGTGTAATATTTTTTTATTTGTATGTTTAGTGCGAATGATTCAGTCTGTGATCTGTCATTCATGTCTTAGCATTTCAAAACATTTCCATAGAACAACAAAAAAAAAAAAAAAAAAAAAAAATCCAGCCTTGAAACTTTGGTTTCACTGTTCAGTCTTCAACTTTTATTAAAATAGTGGGTTTGAGTTACTATCTGCTTGTGATTTTGATTTAGCTACTGAGCCTTTTTTTTTCCAATCCCTCTATTTCATGTCTCTCTCCTTTATTCTGTCTCCCTCTATTGTGTGCTTTCCAGTGAAGTACAAAATGTCCATAAATGTATTTTGTTACTAAATCCATTTCCTGTCCTGAGGCAGTGCTTCCAGGACATAATGTGAAGTTCAGTGAAACACTAGTCTCAAAACAAGCCTCTATATTAATTATTTTTGAGCATCCAAATAGGTTCCACAGGGCATAATTTGGGCATAAAACAAAAACACAACAGCCCTCAAAAACACTGTATAAAAATACTCACAAACCTTCAACTTTGTCCCATTCGGAACTCTCAAGGTGGTTAACGGTGCAGGAGCTGAAACTAAACAAAATGAAAATGCAGAAATGATCATAGAGGAGGAAGTCATCATTGGCACTGCATAATGAAATCCAATCGAAGGAGCATAATAACAGTCCCAAACAGACCCGAGGGATTCCAATCTCCACTCTCATTACCTGGTAATGGTTCGGGCATTAGTGAGATGAGGTGAAGAGAATGTCAGGTCCGGGAGAAGAGGCTCCCTTCCTAATGCTTTTGGACACAAATCAGCGGCATCCGATGAACTCTTATTGAGGCATTAATGACAGAGGCACACTGCAATAAAAAACCTGCAAAGTATCCAGTATGCACTGTCCTTGGCTGTTGATCAAAACAGTAGCGTTTACAGTAGGGCTGAGCTTTGTAGGAGTTTCATTATCTGTATGAATTGACTTTGGCATAGTGACACATTGCCCAAACTGCTGCTACAGGAAATGTGAGATTCAGGGTTGGAAAAGAATGGATTTATATTTTGATTATGTGAGTATGAATGGCTTTATGTACATTTTGAGTCATATAAAATAGTTTGTTATTAACTGGCAGTGAATAATAATTCCTAAGACACTAAATACTTTCACAAAGTGTGGGATATTACGATTCTATTACTACCCATTACTTCAGAAATCAAACCTGCTGTTGAGAGAAAGTGTCTTTTAGTCAGATATATTTTCCATTACATCTCAGTTATTAATTCATCTTAAAGCTGCAGTAATCAATTTTTGGCCACTCGGGGGCACACGAACAGCAAAACAACCAGACAGACATGTAGTCTGGACATATTAAGTTGTTATGGCAGACATGTTAGCAAACATTTGGCTACTTACATATCCAGCAGGCACAAGCGAGACTATAATCCAACCGGAGTCCTCTTTCTGGCCACCTGACAGATGGAAATCTGATATTTACTGGCCTTTTAGATCTGGTTTAGTCTACACCAACTCCTGAGAAGAATATCAGGTTCCACGTCATGGGTTTAAGTAAGCTTTTTTTTTTGCTGAAAAGTGGCCTTTTGCTACTGGAAACGGGGTTGATGAGCAATAATGCTGAACTGTAGAGAAAATCTGGGGGCTTTAAAGCTAAAAACAATGAGCCAAAAAGCTCCATAGAGATGCAGAGTTGAATAATCGTTGTCTGTGGCTTCCTCGTTCTGAGCACCTCCTTTTTTCATTACCCTTAGTCATTTGATTCTCTGTTAATATAAAAAAAAATATTGATTAATGCAGCGTTAAATTAAACAAACATGCAGACATTTCCTGTAGAAATTGATGGCTTGGCTGGAACTGGACAATCTGTCCCACAGCTGTAATTTCAGTATGAAGGATATTCATTGTCTGCAGCTCACTTTTTTTTTTTCCTGTGGGGACTATCAGAGGCAAGGAAGACTTACAAAAGAGGCCAGCTAGATTCTGAAAATGCCAGTTTGATTTATAAATATACTCATCCATCCTCCATTCATTCATGCAATATATTGAATATTATCTCTTATTTAATGTTATCCAATTTTGTGCAACTTTGGTGTATAAGTATACTTCAGAAACATGAGAAAAACACCATTTTAAGGTTAGAACTTTTTATGACTTTTTACGAAACCACAATTAATATGCCTATGTATTGTCTTTTACCGCCAGTCATGTGGTAGTTACAGTATTTAAACCCCATTAAAGTGCCAACTTCTGATATCTGAAGCAGGTCCCTGATTTTCTTTTAGTCCCATCCGACCCCAAATTTGCATTAAATGAGGTGAATGAAAGGATAATGATGCAGATGTGCCCCTATGGTGTTTACTATGTTGTGAAATACCGTAAATAAAGGAGTTGGAGATGGGACGATGCTACTTTACCACTACTGATCTGTGTAACTACTATAGTCTGTGAATAGAAACGTTTCACTGTTGCAGATTCAAATGTCACCATACAGGCTTTATTATGTTAGAACAGTCTCCTCTCAGATTCTCCCTGCTGCCACTCACTCAACAGTCATACATTCGGATAGTCAAACTGGAGTGGGTAGAGAGAAGAGGAACTGAAGGAGAAAGCCCCCCCCCCTCCCCCCATGTTCTTGCATTGAGTCTCTTCCAGAACATTTCATTAAGATCACAAGTTTGAGGATAGCCTGGCTCTGACTTTGATGTGGTCTGTCTCAGGGATGCTCACTATAGAGTCCTTTTTGGGTAGTCCCGAGTCCCCCAGCCCTGTTCCCGCGCCCCCTACTGCCAGCCCTGCACCAGCCCCAAAACCCTGGACAGATCCAGGGAGGGATGCTACAGGGAAGGCGCCCACAGACATCTGGTGGGGTAGTACCACCCTAGGTGGTATACCGCCCCGGACGCCTGTGTGACCTGATGCGGTCTGAGGGGGTCCAATGGAAGTGGAGGAGACTCGTGTAGACTGGGGTGGACTGGGGGCACCTGGTTGCACCCCCTCATGAGGCAGTGAGGGCTGAGAGGCTGACATTGACCTGGCGTCTTGGCTAAGACTGCCCATTTGCAAGGAATGGGTACTCTTATGTGTGCTGGGCCGGTGTGCAGGGCTGACTATGTGCTGCTGGGCAAGAGAAAGCTGGGAGCCTGAGGTGGGACCAGCTAGGGCACTGGATCCATACTGAAATGATCGTCCTCCAACTGTCAGCGGGCTCTGCACAGGGGGGCTGGACAGGATGGGAGCAAAGGCACCAGAAGCAAGGAGCTGAGACTGCAGTGGGGAGGCTGAGACAGGGCTGGATGCACTTTCGATCACCTGGAATCTCCTCAACATCCTGGGGGACTGCAGGTTCCCTGATCCTACTGAGTTCCCTTGCATGGGGGGACAGAAGTTCATGGCTACGGCCTGCTGCAGAGTGGCAATTGCTGAATTCTGGGGCTGGGTGGAGGAACCTGGATGAGTAAAGATCCCACCATGCAGAGGAGGCGTCATGGACATGGCCCGCGGTCGCGGAACATCAACTTGCTGAACCATCTCCCGATCGTATTTAACTATCTCCTGGATCATCTCATTCTCGCGGTTATTGAAAACACCTGAGTTCAGATCATGCTGAACTTTGTGCATCAGGATCGAGTTCTTCTTCCCTGCAATGATATGGAGACAGAAAGTAGCATTGTTGCTGAAGGAGCTGCGATTGTTTGCATGAAAAGCAACCTCAGCTGTACAAGTAAAGTTTGTTCTTGTAGCATCATACCTTCTAATCTCACACAAGTTTTTCTAGACAGAGAAATAACAGCTTTATTGTTTACCTTTGTCTTATATTCTATTCTTGGCCTCAGTGGATATATATGTTGGACTATCTGACATTTTCTGCACGCACACAATCCATCACTGACAAACACACACACAGATAAGGAGAAAAATAGAGAGCATCTTATCTTTCTGCACTGACTCCCTGTTATGGGGATTGGCCAGTGTTTTTGCAGAGTCACCTTAGTGCTGACAGTGTGAGCGAGAGCATGTCTGTTGCCAAAGCATTTGTTTATTTGTGCTTCTATGTCTATTGATGTGCTGGCTTCTCACCGCTGTCACATAAGTAAGATGAGTGTGTTAGAGACCGTTGTGCCTGAAACCTGCTGAGAGTTGAATTTACAAGTTCCTCCTCTCTGACATGATGACCAGGATGGGTGATGGAGGAGGTAAACAGAGTCATCTTTCTTCTTGATGGTGCAAGAGAAGGAGCCCATAAGGGGAACAATTCTTTACAACCCATGAATGAATTGCTATGACAAGTCAGTACGTCAGCTGGTTTGTTTTGTTAACTATACCTCAAGATATTATAGTTAAGGAGAAAAGGAGAAAGTATAACACAGGTGGCGTGCCTCTCAGTGTAGTTACACAGATCTGAAATAGGATCTTGAGGGGATCTCTGAAGGATTCCTTCAAAGATGCTGTAGCGTGTTGGGCAACACCCCTTTTCATCCACTCTTTACTGTACTTTCTGCAGGACAGATGGGGCTGGCACTCTAAGCTTACCCAGGCTCGTACCCAGCTGATGGGAGGACTGAAATGTTGGAATATCTGGAGCAGCGAGCCAATGCCGATGATAATGACTGTAAAGGTCAGTCAGAGCAGCTCTCTGCTCAACAAGCGCTGCTGGGCAAGAAGGTTGGGACCAAAGACAAGATTTCAGCTGCTTGCTGGCTGTCTTAGCTGCACCCAGATGACCCACCATCTGTTGTACCTTGGGGACAAACTGGGCCTCAGAGGATGTGTGCATGTAGGGAAGTGTGCGTGTGCCTGTGGGAAACTTTAGTAGAGTATATTGCTCTTCCGCACTACTGTCACTAGTTGTTAGCTTATTTCTTTGACGCGAGAGCTGGCAAGAAAGGTTGTTGGTCAGCACAACAGCCTGAGTGATGAAACAAATGAAACAAAGAAGTCTAAAAAGCTGGCGATTAACTTGTTCCTCTGTAACACTGTTTGACGCCTGGCCAGAAGGAGGAAGATGGAGGCAGATCCAGACTGTGATGCCTCCTGTGCCCTCCTAACATGTTGCATGGGTTCCGTCTGTGGACTGAAAACACACAGGCTTGTTGATGGGGTCCTCTTTCAAGATTTGGACGATGCTTGCAATCCCCATTCGCTGTGCTGCAGCCTGGAAAATCCTGGCAGGAAAGTTTGAGTTCTTGCTCAAGGAGCACCACCAGGTTTTCCTTGAACGGCAGGGATCGTTCTTAGTACACTTTCTCCTGACGAGGCTGTCACATAAGTAAGATGAGTGTGTTGGAGACCGTTGTGCCTGAAAGCTGCTGAGAGATGAATTTACAAGTTCCTGCTCTCTGACATGATGGGTCTCCAGGATGGGTGATGGAGGAGGTAAACAGAGTCATCTTTCTTCTTGATGGAGCAAGAGAAGGAGCCCATAAGGGGAACAATTCTTTTCAGGGATCGTTCTTAGTACACTTTCTCCTGACGAGGCTAGAAACTGGTAGAGCAAGAGTGTCTGCCTCTTCCCGGCAGCACCAGCCGAGTGGCCATCTTTGGCACTCGTGGATGGCAGATTCTACTGGTAACACACAAGGGTGACAACAACTCGCTGGTGGCACTGAAGGTAGGCACACAAGTTCTCAGGTGCCTGGGGGAGTATCACTGGGGGTTATGAAGCTTTTTGGAGGTCAGAGCCCTTTTGAAATCAAAGCAGTTGGGAAGGCGAAGCTGCCTCTTTTGCAGAACTCACACATTTGTTGCGTTGTTGCTTTCACAACAATGAAAGCAACAACACCTCCATCCACCCTTAAATCGCTGCTATACAGCTTCATCTGCTGATCTTATGTGACACTGTGTTTGCAATTTGATGCATTAAGGGTATGACGACAACGGTCAAAGGATTAGCCCCCTCTATGTAGGGATGGCTTACAGGTCAGAGACTGTTTTTATGAAAATGTATGGATGGCTGCCTGAGCAGTCAGGTTGAACTGATCGTCAATAAACATTCCCAGTCACTGGTGCTCAACAAAAAAAATCTAACATGTGATTGAAGCTAAAGATTTATTTATTTTTTTTAAATATTGATATTTTAAGCATTGGACTGCACTGAATTTTAAAATGAGGATCTTATGGAGACACATCCAACAATTATTCTTTACCCCTAAAAGGAACAAAAGCTTGTGCCATTATTTACATGTCTGTATTTACATTTCATATTCATAGTAAGGCTTCTGATAGCCCTCCAGTGTTTGATCCAGATAGTTTTTTCTGACAAAAACTGTTGACAAAGCTAAACAAAAGAACAATTATTAGTGATTATTATTCATCAAGTGCACATTGAGCCCACTGGGAATATTTGGTTGGTTAGGTCCTAAAGCAGACATGTCAGTCTCCCTCCAAATATGTGAGCTGACTGACTGAAGGCTGCTCATGTGTGGAATCTGGCTGCTATGGCAACAGCTGGCAGGTGGTGGATGCAGGGCTTTTGTAAACATGTGAAGTGTGGTCATGTGACAGGGAGTGTGACATCAGCATAAAAGTAACATGTTTTTGTTTACTTGTAAACATGGGGGCTTCCGGGGCTTCGCAAACACAAAGCTGTCTCTGTGCATGTTTGTGTGTGTTTCTGCAAGATGTTCAAACAGTCACTGCTGAAACTGTAAATTCATCTGAGAGAGTGCAGAGCTACAAAAAGGCGATATTGCAGTTTCTGCCATGAGATTCACAAGTGTCACATATGCTACAGAGAGCTGTTTTCCAAAATGGCTGATATTCATAGCAGGCATTCAACCGTCAGGACAGATTTACATTCCACAAACTATATAATAAATGAGTGACAGCCATGAATGCATTTTCAGCCTCGACTGCTCGCCCTCATCATATACATCGTCCCCGTGGAGATCATTCATTCATTACATCACAGCTGTCAGATGCAGTGTTTTGACATCACGCTAATGAATGAATACATTTTCCTTATGCTTCATTTCATCTTGTGAATGACTCATATGCTTATGGAGACGCCATACCTGTGGCTTTTATCAGTGATGTGAAATGCTAATCAACCCTGACTAAATCTTCAAGACCCACTTTATATATTAGGTCTAGGTAACAAAGGTTAATTTGACAATTGACACTATCAAGGGCTTAAAAATAAAAAGCTACGTGGACTCACGTGAGCTTGCTGACTGGACAGAGATTTGGTTTTATGGTTTGGATATTCATGCGTATATACGACTAACAGCTTTACACATCAATCAACACTACCGTGTTATACTGTACTGCATTTTCAAAGGCAACAGGTGGAGTTGAACCAGGTGGCCGTCTTACCTATCCTGTCCAATCTGTCAATGGCAACCGTCTCAAAGGCCCTCCTCATCATGGGATACTCCTCCAGCACCTCATTGAAATTGTCCACAGAGAGCGAGTACAGACGACAGTAGGTGTCCGCTCGCACACTGGCCGTCCGTCTGCCGCGGGTCAGCAGACAGATCTCTGATGGGGTGAAAGAGAGACCAGACAAGAGAGGGCCAGATCATATAATGGCAGACTGGCAGATTTCAGGGTGTCAGACAGTGACAGAAAAAAGAACAGAGACACTATAAATGAGGAGAGATTTGTTGAGCAGTCTGAAGATGGTTAGAAATTGTGGCTTGAAGTCTAAGCCTGGTCCTGTTTGCTTGTTTTCACTCTTAGTCAGTCTGTTTTGTTTTGTTTTTTTTGCCTGAGTTGATCATCACACTGCTATTAGTGAGTACTTCATTGCAAATTAGGTCAAACATCACTCTAAATATGACTTTAGGATACTGTATGTGCCATACAGTCTGCATTCAGTCTGCATTCTGCATTCATCAAGCTTTCCACAGTCTGGGCTGTACCAAACTCTTTCATTCTGAATGAAATTGGTTCATGCGTGCACTTGTGTGTAGCGAGTATGACCCACTGACAGTCAAACTCAGTATTTCCTCCAGCACCGGCACAGCACTGACAGCTGCGTGAAGGAAAGCAAACTCTATATTTGGAGATGTGCAGCTAAGCTTCATACTGTTCCCCATCCCTTTCCCTAGTATCCTCTTCTCTCTAGCTTTCTTCTTCTATGAGCTGGGGCTGACTGTTGTCTTGACAACCATATGCCCTCCTTTCTCCCCTGCCTGAAAGGTCGACCTCCCTGACTCTCTGTGGGAAAGGGAGAAAAATAACGAAAACGCGAGGAGACTCCATTAAGAGCATGCATAGGGGCACTATCCTGTGAATGGACTGTAGCTGTCTGCACAAAGCAAACAAACCAGCAGAGCTTCAAGAGCAACTGCAGACAGACAAATTGTGCTTATCATTAAAAAAGCAAACCAAAAATATTACAAGCATAAGTAACTGTGCTGTTCCAGGAATAGTTTGACATTTGGGAAATATGTTCACTCGCTTTCTTTTTGAGAGTTTGATTGATGCGATTTGAAGGCATAGCCAGGAGCTGGTTAGCTTAGCTTAGCACAAAGACTGGAAACAGGGGAAATACCTTGACTGTCCAAACATGGAAAATTAATTACGCTCACAACAGTGACTTCTTGGGATCTCTGCTGGTTGTTCGGCCACAACATGTGATTTTTGCTCTTTGGTTTTGTGGTACTGAGAAAACAAACTAGATGTAACGTGTTAACTAGTTTTAGAGGTGCTGAGGCAGATTTTGTTACCTGCAGACAGAGCCAGGCTAGCTGTTTTCCTCTTTTTTCCAGTCTTCATGCTAAGCTAAGCTAACTGGCTGCAGCTTTAGCCTTATATGTAGTTTCCAAACATGAGAGTGGAATCAATATTCTCGTTTGACTCACAAAAAGACAGCAAATACAAAAGTGCATTTCCCAAAACCTCGAACTATTCTTTTAAGACAAATAAAAAATTAAGTTTAGCCATAATGATAGCATGTAGGCTACAGCTGTCAGACAATTTCAGTGTGTCTCCCCTGCATATAAACATACACCAAATGCATGCAATGATGCAATGACCTTGAATGTGACCTGCCCATCCGATAAAGCATTTATACATCCGGAGTAGATTAATGCAGACAGACAGTTTACTGGTTATTGTATGTTTCTGGTTATGCTCCTCATGGTCAGCTGCTGTAACGAAGGTTAAAGCTGTGCGATGTACGGTTTAAAGCTCTTATGTCAGAATTATAACATGTGCTCACAGACATACTTTAGTAACAGGTTTCAGAGTTTTCTTTCTTACGCTGAAGTTAAGTTTTGTCCGGTCATGTTTGAGAAATAAAGGTGAAGTTTTAAGCACTACAGATGCTCCAGTTTTGTTGAATAAGTTGTGGAAAAACTCTCCTCAGAATCCACAAGATGCCCCAGACATCCTTGCATAAATTGTCACTCGGGATCTCCTGGTTATACATAACACAACCATTTGCATATTGCTAGCATCATTAGTGGGGAGTGCTGGGAGAGGATAACTAATGAAACCTGCAGGGCTGCATTAAAAAGCTGTTCAAACCACAGGGTAACCATTTGTAGCTTGTGGATAGGGCAACTGTCGTCCTCAAAAACGATTAAAAATACAGAGAAATCCAGGATGGGTAAAGTTAATTTTAACAGTGATTTTCTTTAGCTTGGGATGCACTCTTTGCTGTTCCATTAGTGGAAAATGTAATGTCCAAAATTCTCCTTTCACAGCAAAACTCCTTCTCCTGGTACCAACATGAACATTCTTTCCCTTATTCCCTCTTCTACTTTAATTATTTAATTATTAATTAAATTCTAATTTAATTATAGACACAAGAAGTGACTTTGAGGCAACATATTGTGAAAGCTTTGGCAGTTAACGCCTTCCTATGCAGACTAATAGTCAGGCAGTGAATATGCAACTGTAAAACTCAGTTTCCAATATTTTCACCAAACCCAGTTTAGAATCAAGCAGTTATTTCACGAACAAATGCTCAGTAATGTGATGGCTGTGGCTGCACAACTGGTGCACTGTTCTGCCAGACAGCAATTCTGAAACAAATAGCCCAAGGCTAAGCTGCAGCCGTGTTTACAGCCATAGAAAAATGTTTGCTGAATACAATAACGACGCCAATCCAGCCAAAGTTTGCGGATGAGAAATGTCAAAGGCAGAACATCACATATCTACTTCCTGCTGCTTATTAATTGAGAGATTTGACCACAAACACACACTGCAATGCATCACACTGCTGTGGTTAAACCGTGCTGTCCCTCCAACCCAGCCCACCTAGTTTTGTCTATAAAGAGAGAGCTGTGATTTCCTCCCTGGCGGAAGGGATGACTCTGAACGGTCTATGCTTGACATAACAAATGGTCCTGTCATCACCATTGTGCTGTGCTAATTAGCTGTTAATAATTGTGTGTATGTGCGATGCGTACGTGTGTGCATGTGGCGTGTATCTGCGCCACTCCAGCTGTGCCCTGGGCTGCTGGCACATCAGCATTGCTGCCAGTGAACTCTGGCCTGCTGCAAGGGAGCGCCGGATGTTAAAAATGCAGCCCAAACACAACAGCCCACGAGACTTGAGAAAGTGCGTGGGGGTGTGCTAGTGCACGCCTCTGTGGGTTTACGGGTGGCGATAGCAGCAGAGGCACCACATGTTTTTAAACAGCCACAGAGGAGCAACAGCCGCGGAAAGTGGGACAGAAGTGGCTGTGAGGCAAAGCTGCACAACAAGTCCAAGTAAAATGTCACGCTGCTGTTGTTTTTTTCATGTATCTGCTCATTGTTACAATTTCAATAGTAAACACACATCTGTGATATTACCGTCGTGGAGTCTGCTGGGATTCAAAGTGTAAACAACGTGTGCCTGCAAGCATTGCACAGAATAGAATGAAGCAGAACCAATCATTCATGTTCTATTCTACTCGGTTAGAGTGCATTATGTCCTTTTATGACATGTTATGAATAGAACGTAAGAGAGTAGAACACAAAAGAATAGAACAATAGGATAGAACAGAACTTTTTTTTCTGGTATGATCTATTCTATTGTATTCCATTCTATCATGTTCTGTGTATTATCTGTATATTATCTGCTATTCTATTATTCTGGTCCGTTCCGTAATAGAATAGAATTGAACAGAATATAGAATAGAATAAAATAGACTAGAATAGAACAGAACAGAATGGAATAATAAGAGCAGGGAGAGCAGAGTAGACCTGTTATTATTATTATTCTACTCTATTATTCTGTGATGTTAGATCATGTTATATTCTCCTCTGTTCTGTTCTCTTATGTTATAATGTATGTAAACAGGATAGAACAGAACAATAGGATAGAGCAGAGCATATTTTCTATGTTGTTCTTTTCTACACTGTTCTGGTATGTTCTATTCTATGTCTTGTTCTATTATGTTCCGTATTTTATCTGTATATTATCTTTTATCCTATTATTCCATTCCATTCTGTAACAGAATAGACTAGAATAGAATAATTAGATAGGCAAAGCAGAGTAGAACTTATTATTACTCTTATCATTCTGTGATTATGTTGCATTTCTGTTCTGTTCTGTTCTATTTGAATATGTGACATTATGGTGTATGTAAACAGAATAGAACAGAATAATAGGATAGAACAGAACAGAATAGAACACAGTAGAGCAGAGCAGTAATCGATGGCCCTCAGATGACGTACCTCCAAAGTAGGAGCCGTCCATCAGCTTCATGCCCATGTTTCCTTTGGTCAGGACGCTGACCACCCCGTGCTGGATGAAGAACATCTTCTTGCCGATGGTGCCCTCTCTGACGATGTAGTCTCTGGGCTGGAAGACTTCAAATCTCAGTTTTGTCAGCATGGCCGTCACAAAGTTGGGATCGGCGTTGGCGAACAGGGGCATGGAGGCCACCAGCTTCCGGCAGTTGAAGTTGACGATTTCCTAAACGGTGATAGGAAACAGTGTTGGATTGTAGCGTCGTTTTGGATGTTGTAAGATTGTTGGGAACATCAGTGCAGGATTGTTTAAAAAGTCAGGGGGTTGTAGTGACTAGTGGCTAAGATTCACTTTGATTTGTTTTGGGGGTGTTCTGCATTAACATCTCAGGATCAAGATCTACTAAAACGCTTGTCTCCATGATGGATTCAAGGTAAACACATGATGGTTAGAGTTCATTATTACTGTTTACTCTCAGAATCAGATAATAAAAAGCACCATTTCCAGATCAAACACTTGCATGTTGGGCCAGTTTTGTTATTTAATTACTATGAAAGACCCTGGCAAAGCTCATTTGACTATTCTCCCTATTTTACTCTTCATTTTCGATTACCTGAAGCCTTTGAGTTGTCCTTGAAGCAGGAGGACCTTGTTTACTGTAAACTGCAGTAAACTGTTTGTGCTGGCAGCAGGTGAAACAACTTCAGGGTGTGTGGGAACATAAAAAGCATGTGAAAATCACTCCTAACCCATCTGTTCATTTCATTTAAAAGCTAATTATCTTTTAGCGAAAACTGGTAAAAACGGGTGATTTCATTGCCTAGCGAGTGAGTAAATTAAGTTTCATAAGGAAATCGATACAGAGCCGTTTTTAAATGACCAGTTTATGTTTTTCAGAAAAAAAAGACCATAGCTGAGCATCTTTTCTGGTCCATTTACTCTGTGGACAGTTAAGAAGTGTGTGTATCTGTGGGCGAACCGGCACATTATCGTGGATGCTTGGCTTGGCTGTTTTCATACCTCGCGCAGAGGCTCATTAAGCTCCTCCAGGATGCTCTCCTCATCAAACATCTTGCCCTGGTATCTGTGCTCGTAGTAGTCGTGGATTTTCTGTCGGAAGTCGGCCGGCAGTTTGTGGAAGGACATGTACTGCTCCACTTGTTTGTACTGGAGGACGGAGGGAGGCGTCAGAGGGATGGCGTTGAGGAGAAACAGAAGCATCAATGAAAACAGGATTCAGCAACACTTTTGTTAATGGGGACAGGAGGAGGTTTGCCTCAAATTGCAGCATCACGGCGAGCTTGCCACACAAGCAGCTGTTCAATACTCAAAACGACTTTTTCTCTCTATTATCATCAGCTCCAGCTCATTCATGTGTGCAGTTATTAAGATGCATGAAGATCCTGTGACCCATTTATACCTCGTAGCTATGAGAGGAAAGCTGTGATGAAGCTGTTAAGGAAACATGACAGCTCTGTTAAGCCCACGAGGATTCATCACGCTCTGCTGTGTTTAGAGAAGAAAGGTGACGCTATTGCACACCTTAACCACACTGAGGCTCTCTCGGGTGGTCGCGGTCTACAAAAAGCTTTATCTTAAAAGGACAAATATACAGGAAATACTGTCATGATTGGTCAGTTTCATTTTTCATCAGAAAAACACATGAAAAAACTTTTTCATTATTTATGAAGACCTATGTCCAGATAAAAAAGGAAGACAAGAGTAAATAATGAATTTGAACCAGTGGGCATTTGTGTGCTGGAGTTACTATTCTGAGAAAGTATGATCTCTGTTATTTATGTTGGAACTGATAAATATGTAACTATGTGGCTAGAAAAAAAAAGCTGAAAATGGAGGTTGTCTTCAGCACTTTTCTCACCGAGATGATTCACACCATCACAAGTTCACCTCTGTTGTGTTTACCTACAAATGCAGCCTGAATGTCCACTACTCTCGACTCATTATGACGCTCCGTCGCACATTTCATGCCTGGATTCCCTGTGAAAATAGCAGCCACCGGATCTACTGTATAGCTTCTCCTCTAAGGTGGAATTGCATGGCGCTGTGTCAATCGGGGAATAAATCTTGCTATTATTCTGCAGTCACTGTACACAAATGGCTTTTGGGTTTGTTTCATTTATACCAGAAAGATGGGAAATTGTATCTGGTTTCACGTGTCACCACCTTCCTGTAAAAAAAAATATATATATATATATATATATAATATATATATATATATATATAAATACACCCTTACTTGCACGCACAACAACACCCTGAGGGTGAAGTGCGACCACATGACAGAACAACGGATGAGCCCTGCATCTAGAGAGCCGTTCACTTCCTGTTACATCAGCAGCAGACCGGCTAACACGAAGAGATGCAGAAAGGTGCAACAACTGGCACACAAACATAGCAAAATCTCATTAAGTCAAAAAGAAAACGCACCAAAATATATGAGTAGAAACAATATAAATGAATCCGCTTCTAATGGACCCAAAGCAAGACAATGGTTAACTGAAACCAAGCTGAAAACTGAAATTAGATGTGAAAAAACTTTTTACTTAACTAAAAATGGCTTTAATTTTAGTCAGTTTGTCAAAACAACAAAGAGGAGGCATTGGTGCAAATGCTTACTGAGAGACAGAGTTGTGGTTGTATTGTAATAACTATTCTGAACTGCTTAAAGCTTGCCCCTAACCCCATAATAATAATAATAATAATAATAATCTAAAACCAATACTGCAACTAATAAAAACTAAAACTAAACATTTTAAGCAATAAAACTAAACTGAAACAAGTTCAAGAAACCAAAAAATTAAAACGAAATAAAAAACAAAAACTTATGAAAAATTCAAAGCAATAATAACTCTGACCCAAAGACAAAGAAGCTGTTTTAAAACGGATCAACTGTGTGCGAGAAGTCCACGTGGCCCTGATGTTGGAGTGGCTTTAAAGCGTTGCATAAGGTCTCCCAAGTGTGTGTGTGTTTGTGTGTGTCGAGCAGCGTGAGTCATCCCCCTGTGGAATAAACTGTCAATTGGATGAGTAGTAGATTTCTAGCGGAGGGTCAAGAGAGAATCTCCCCTGTCCGACACCACATGGGGAAAAATGCATCAAGACGCAGCAGCTCAGCTGTGATGGCCGGGTAAGAACTGCTCAAACAGCCTTGGGTAATAACACTTTGAATTTCTACTGTGCCACTTACTGCCGGTGAAAAAGAAATTGATTGCAGCCTGTCAAGCAAAGCCGTCGTTGCCTGCAGCCTACCTGCGTTTGTGCAGCAGCTATGTTAATCAGCAGATTTGTAATTCTTTTGCTTTCCACCTTTGAAGTTCGAGCCGTCACCACTGTCGGTTTCCACTCAGCTGAAGAATCACATGTTAGAAGAGCGGAATACGACCAAAATCAGAAATTTGGAAAATCAATTTAGGAGATAACATCAAAACATCTGTTTTTGACAAACTAAATACCTGATAAATTGAGGTTCTTCATCACAGGGATGAAATATAACATGCATTCATACCACATTATAAAGAACATAAAGAACATTTCTGAGGGCTGACAAATGTATGTTTGTCTGTGTCTAGCAGCATATATCCTGTGTTGAGCAGCTACACGTTCCTTATTGACGTGTCATAGTAATGTGATTACTTTTTACAGTAACGACTACAGAGGACTTTGTGTATCTATCTATGTGTGTCCACTACAGTAAGTAAATGTGTGTGCGGAGTCTTTAGAGTTGTTTAAAGGCAGTTTTTTTTCCTTTAAATTGTCACCAATCTGCACCTCATTAAGCCACTGGATTGCCATGTATGTAGTGACTAAGGTGTAGAAACAGTGCGGTAGATAGATGATTATCTTTATCTGCCTCTGTGTGTGTACATACATCCTGCACGAATCAAGAGGAATCCAGTCCTTTCATTATCTAGAGTGCTGATACTTTCCTGCCTGCGTGTCTTAAGCAGACAGTCACGATTTATTAGGACACGTATGGAGGACCAGCGGGGGCGCTGACAATGACCTTGCTCGTAACCGTCGATGACACACGCACGGGATGGGACGGCTCGCTGTCCAGGAAATTACATTTTGTCACACTGTAAGGTGACATATGGGTTGGAGAAGAAAATGGAGGCTTGACCCTGGTGGATTGGGTGACACGGCAAATCACAATATCCTTAATACAGCACATACTGGCTGTCATGGTAGGACATCATTAATTTTGTTTCCCTACAGGAGGATTTTCTCTCCGTGATATGAAGCTGTGAGTGTTTTTTACAAAATGGGAAAAACGTCTGTGGAAGACTGACAGTTTTCCCTCTTTTATTCTGATTTTTTATCCTATTCTTGTTCTCTGCACAAACAAATACAACATAGACATGCATACCGTACAGCACCGCCGTACACCTGACGAGATGAAAAGTGGGATCACTTACTTTAATGAGCCATATAATGACATCAAAAACAATTTACTGCATCCCTTTCTTTATTACATGAACCAATTTTTTTGGTTCATGTCTTATTCAGGCTTAATTAATTGCCTTCAGCCATGGTTCATTTAGCATGAAAAGCCACGGCAGCACTAAATGAAAATCTCACAGGTTGTCATCATCAGTCATCTTTTCAGATTTCTTGGAAGTGAAAACAACAATCTGAATTTTCTTTTCAAATGATTACGATGTTTTCATTTAGGACATAAGATGGGATTCAGCAAAAAGAACTAACAAACCCAATAAAACAAAAAAAAAGGAGGACGTGTCAGTAACAATAAAGATGCATCCGACTTCCAGAGTATTCAGCTCATTCAATCAAGCATGGGGATAAACTTGGATGCTCCTATTAAATGTTCCCTGTCTGGAAATTCAGTGTGTGACAGTCTCAATTAAACTGAAATGACATCTCTCTCCCTCGCTCTGTGCTTGTTGGAGGAGCTGAGTTTTATTGACTCTCTGGTTTTCTCAGCATTAGCCTTAGATTAGTGACCATGTCACTCAAAGTCAGTGGAACGGTGTGAGACCCAAAAGGCCTCATCTTTCCAAAAAAGATAAATAAATCAAATAAAAATCTGCTCACTTCTTAATTACAAAATTTGAAGTAAGACACGGTTGTAGCAAAGCTGACTCGCATTTCCCTCATGAGGGAAATATCAAGAAAATATGATGTGGAAATCCATTATGCACGCTGTGTTACCACGTGGCCAAGTTTTTTTGCTTTTTGAGAGAAGATCAAAGGGGAGGACGGGAGAGATGGCAGATGTCAGTTAATGCTCTGAATCGCGAGACATATATATGAACAAATTCCCATGTTTATAGCCAGAGACACAGGCAGGTTTACAGAAACTGAACTTACATTCTCCAGATTCCACTTATTGTATAGTAACTGCATTAATAATGCAGTGCAAATCTCATAAAATCAAATGTTGTGGCCATGAATGAAGATAAAACTGGACTTACTTCCTCCGGCAGTACTTGTATAAAACTAAAAAATGCATTACATATCTTAAATCAAATCTGCTCCTCTCAGCCTGTGGACTTAGTTAAGGGGGGGGGGGGCAGCATGGAGGTTTTTTTTATGGGACATAAAGCCTCTAGTTTGTGGCTTGTGAGCATGATGCATGGCTGTCACTGTAAGCCGCCACAGAGGGAAGGGAGAAATTGAATTGGTCCTTCTATTAATGGGCCGTGTCACTGAGCGTCAGGGCTCAGGATATGACAAGTCTTATATCTGTGTGTGTGTATGTGTGTGTGTGTGTGTGTGTGTGTGTGTGTGTGTGTGTGTGCGTGAAACTCAAGTTGACTTCAGCACCATCCTTTAGCTCATTGACTGAAGCGCAGAGACAGATCAACTGAAATAAACACACAAATGTGAACACACGTAAACACACCCTCAGGCACACACATGTAGGAGCGCATACACTCACCACATAACAAGTGTGTGTGTGTGTGTTGACGATGGCGTGGAGGGACTGAAAAACATGTCAGAATAGACTAGTAAAGCTAATTTGCATTTTAACGTGTATCCTTTTTTCATTATGCTTCGCCAATATTTTGCAAATATTAGAGACATTTAAGTGATGACGTAGACCCAGACAGCTTTTACCTGGATTTTTTTGCACAGACAAAAACTTATTCTGTTCAGATAAATTTATTAGATTTAAAGAACCTCTAATCAGAAAAATATGAGGATCTAACCACAACAACACAATTAAGTAGAATAAATTTCAGTTGAAGCTGAACGTGAAACTATATTCTTGAATCTGGAAATAGCGTCTGACAATACAAAAATCTTAACTTATGGTCCATTTATTAGCTATTTCTGGAGCTTTCAACCATATCTGCCTCCTTTTCAATTATGAGATGTGGCTGAAAGCTCCAGAAAAAAAGCATGTAAGTGGACCTTGAGCTCAATTTTATTTTTTGTCAGTCTCTAGCCGATGTGTTTAATCTATCAAATCTAATTGTCAGAAACCCGGGTCGTCCAAGTCAGGTCCACGTTATGAAGTCGCTATTTGACGTGTCAAGGCGCAGTGGATCAGTGCTCATCGCCAGAGGCCCCAGGAGTCACATCTACCTCCTCTCGATACTGTTCGGACACGCTGCTCTAGGAAGTGATGGGGGAGGAGGAGTGGGAGTGTAGTTACATAATGGCTAATGCCCTCTGTCCATGTGCGGTGTCCGCTGGCAGATGGTGTATTGCCCAACAGTCAAGGACGAATGGACAGATGAAGAAGGGGAGGGCTGGAGATGGGAAGAGTGTTGTGGAGAAACGGGATGGAGGCACCAGTCACCTCAATGATGGTAGGATGACCGCTAAGCTGCCGCCATGCCTCATTCATACTGTAGTGTTTGTGGAGATTGTAAGTCAAATGTTACCATTTACAACTTCACGTCAGTGCCTGTTCAACTCTGACCACGTCATCACATCATAATCCTACATGTTTAGATAGGTAGTAAAGATGGTTAGCTAAAAGCTTAGCTGAAAGAGAAAATTACAATAATCTGCTATAAGTAATAGATAAATGACAAGGTAACAGATCAATGGTTGAAACTAGCTAAAAGTACACAACTACAAGTGAAATATAGCCAACAGTAATGGGTAAACAGTTCAAATCGTTAGCGAAAAGCACAATGGTTGAACTCGCTAGCTGAAAGCTAATGGATAAACAGGTGAAATATCTATGAAAAAATAGTTAGCTATAAGTAATGGATAAATTAAAAGTAACAAATCAATGAATAAAATGGTTTGGATAAACAGGTGAAATAACTGATAATAATAATGGATGGTTTAGTTAGCTAAAAATAATGGATAAATGGTTTAAATAACTAGCTAAAAGTAATGGATAAATGGTTGAAATAGTGAGCTAAAAGTAAAGGATAAATGGTTGAAATAATTAGCTAAAAGTAAGAGATTAATGGTTGAAATAGTTAGCTAAAGTAATGGATAAATGATTGGAATAGTTAGCTAAAGTAATGGATAAATGGTTGAAAAAGTTGGCTAAACATAACGGACAGAAGGTTGAAAAAGCTAGCTAAAAGTAAAAGATTAATGGTTGAAATAGTTAGCTGAATGGTGAAAAGGTCCAGCTTTTGCCACTTAAAATGGTGACAGTATGAATGTAAACTTGATCAAAAACAACCTAAAAAAAAAAAACAACTGTGCCATTTGGGAACCACTGCTCTACAGGCTTTCTCATTAACATCTTCTCTTTTCTCACACTTACTGTGTGTCTCTATCTATATTTGTGTATATGTCGACCCTCTAAACACACCGCTAACCAAACAACATGTGTCCAGTCTGATAAAGCAGTAAAAATACCGGTATGCTCTGTTTAACTCTTGAGCCTACAGTAAACAGAGTTCACATCTCTTTTTGGTCAGCGGGGTCTTTGCCTGCAGACTGGAGAAGATGCTTAGTGCTGGAGCTATTATGACATTTCTGTCTCAACGCTGAGCGTGATGCTAACTGTTTACTCTGTGTTATGTCAATACAAGTCCACGCTGTCGCGAGCATTTACTCTATCTTAGACAAACCTTGTGTTTTGTCACAGCGGCGAGTTCCAACCCGTAGCTCTGTCTCCTGCCTGTTATCTCATGGCGAGACTTATTGTGGACTGCAGTGCAGCATGGTCCAGTTCATTGGTTAATGATAAACAAGCAGTCACGGGGGACCGGAGAGGCATGTTGGATGAGTTACCTTAGTCCTGCCTGACAGGCCGTGGCCACTTTGTTCGTTATTTCACCCATGTGCATAGAAGAGGAGGAGAATGAGAGTGACAGCAGGAGCTGATTGCTGCAGACGTCACATCGCTGACAGAGTACAGCGACACGTAGCTGACACAGAGCAGAGACTCCAGCATAGACTCAGCAGCTCATTTACCCTTTCCCTCAATTCTTCTCTTTAGTCTCTGTGCTCGCTGCAAGAGGACATCCTTCAGACTTCTGCCATTAATGTCAAACAGCCCATCTGGAAACCAATTACAGAGTATTTGTAGAGCAACTTTTTCCAACTAAGTTACAAACCACATTTAGCGAGGACTGGATGAAGTTTGTGAGAAGGGTTTAAAAAAAAAAGGGAAAACTGGTGGGACACCAAAAAATCCAGGAAGTAAGTATTCCTCTGCGCCTCTACGAGTTATGAGGCAAAATGTTTAATGCCAAACACTCATCACATCCTCCTTGGAGGAACGATCTAGCTTTCCATCAACTTTTTGAGAGGTGTCTGCTAATTAACAGACAAACACAGACTGAGCCAATAATATAACCTTCTTTGCGGGAGGACAACAAAAATGAGAAACTTTGTTTAGTGCTATTTCAAAGTGTGCGAAGGTCATCGCAGGAAAGCATAAAGGCAAGAATCAAATGATAAAAGACAAAACAATAAAGTATAAAACCCATTTAAGATATAAAAATAGAAAACATGATCAAAGCAGAAATGACTTTAAAAAATGAAACTGGATTTTTAAAAATGCACGGGGAAACAACACAAGGTTAAAAGTTGGCAAGATCAAAAGGCGATTACATAAAAGCAAGTCTATGAGAGTGTATTTGGAGGAGTGGATTTAGAAGATGGTACTGAATTAGTGAGTCTTTGGGCAGTCTTCAGATCTGAGGCCTCTGACTGAAGAATCCTGTCTTGTCTGAAGGTAAGATTTAAATCCTGTGTAACATGTCACACGTATGTGATAAGCAGGACTGACTCATTTCAGGGGTGAGTTTACCAGAAATACATTAGTAAAAGCATTAAAACTCTGGATAATCCATTGAACACAATGCTGAATTTTTAGTAACTATTTATACTGTAAGCCCCATAGACTTTCATTCACCTCCTTTGCATTGTGATGGCAGCAGAAATCTTTTGAATTTTCAGTAGACTGACCCTTTAAATTCCGCCTTGTCTTCGACCACCTTTGCTGAAACTGGGGTCACACAGCATGCACCGTGGATGGATCTATTAAAAATGTATCATTCCCTGCTGCATTTAACGTGTTCACGAAATCTGACACATACACACAGCAGCTTCATCATTTTTTAAGACCACTACAGCCCGTCCCACAGGACAGTTGGCGTGATATGAACTCAGCATCATCATGGATACTCGCTGATATCATGACCTAGAAAATAAAGCAAGATGATTATCCCTCAAAAACGTTGCACAACCAAGCCACAACAACCAGAACATAAGCAGAATGGAGCTCCACGTTGAGGCCAAAGCAGCATTTGCTGCAGAAAGAGAGACGTAAACCTGATCGCTCTTGTGCACGCAGCACAAGACATCTCCACATCACCCAGGATCTAAGGAAGCTAACAAGACACAGAGCAGCGCTGACACCATGGCCCTATAAAGCAGGAGCGCTCCCCTCCCTGGCCCGCGGACACAGAAAGCTTTGATCTGCCGCTGCACAGAGATGACAGACAGGCCGAGGCCCAGCGAGCCGCAGCCATGAATATCGAACTAATGGAACAGATGCTGTTCCTATCAAAGTGTGTTGGAATCAAATGAGCAAACCCTCTCTGCTCATATCAAACGTGATAACCTGATCCACATTGTTGTAGAGGACAAGCACTGTAGATTAAATCTCTGCATGCGGTCTCCGTATGGTGTCTTGCAATACTCTAGACAGAGGGGCCACCTGGGTACAGGTAATCCTGTGGCTAACCCCTTGATTTATTTCACCAGTGATCTAAAGATAATAGGCCAGTAAAACATCGCTCCTTTTTTTCTGTTCTTTTCCCAACAAGATCTCTGCTGATAGGTTAAGATTTATTTGTCCAAGTATCTGACATATGCTTCTCTGAGATTTCTGCCACCGCCTCAGCGCAGAGCTGGCGCTCACGCCAACGAGGAACGAAATTAAAAAAATATCAACACAAACATCTCTTGTGTCCCAGTGACTCTGGATAATCCAAAGAACACAGAGTCCGCAGTTCTGAGGGGGATTAGCTCCTCGGTGAAGAGAGGTGTTGCTGCTGGATTTATCTACAGAATGGTTGGAAATTGGGAAATACGCCTGTTGGTTCTCTTTCCGGAGAGCAAGACATTGATACCGGTGGCAGGTCGGTCCAGTAAGTGTGAGCCAGGTGCAGATTATTTTATCTTTGCAGACTGGAAACAGATATGGAGCGTAACTCCCTGTAAAAACACAACTTGTAATAATTTTTGTCGCATATAACGTTATTATTTAGTGAGCTGCAAAGCTGCTAGCAGACATATTTTTTAAACTTTGGACAGAGCCAGGTTAGCTGTTTCCCCCTGCTTCCAGTCTTTATGCTAAGCTAAGCTACTTACCCCCGGCTCCAGCTTCATACTGACCGCAAACACACGTGAGTGGTATCGATCTTCTCATCTAACTCTCTCTCTTGCAAGAAAGCAAACACCACAAGCCTGAACACCACAAATAAACATCTATTTGCCATTGTTGTATTGCTGAAATCTCAGAGACAGAGGTCTTAAAACCTGGACAACTTAAAACCACAGCTGTCTGCATGTCTACATACTGTTTTTCTTTGGTAATTTGGATAAACAAAATCAACATAAGCTTGATCTGCAAACCCTGCCTGAAACACAACAATTCCAGTGAAATAGGGACACCAAAAATTAGCCAGATCCTTACCTTTTCTTGGTATTGCCGTCGGGATGAGTCCAGAGACTGGATGAGTGCGGTTGCGTGGCCGATGAACATGGCGTAGCAGGTGGCTCCGACGATCATACTGAGCATGGTCAGCCAGATGTCCGACATGCTCTCTGGGGCTTGTCTTCCGTAGCCAATGCACAGCATGTGGCTCATGGCTTTAAAGAGGGCGAAGGAGTAGAGCTCGCTCCATGAGTCATTCTGTAGGGAAGGTGGAAGAGATGGGAGAGAAAGGAGGAAAATGTGGGTTATTCTGTGCTAGAATATCTCCTTGTTTTTAAATTTTTACTTTCATGCTACAATGATTTTGACCTGATGACCCAAGCCAAAGGTAGACTGTTAAAGTTAGAGTGTGATCAAGTGAGTATAAGAATAAGAGGGCTAAAGGGTGAGGCTGTCCTGGTGAAGTCTACAGCTGTGTGTCTGGTGATTGTTTCAGGTTTGGTGGAGAGCCTGATCATCATCACCGAGCACCAGGCAGAAGAGGGAGGAAAAAACAGCGAGTGTTAATGAGCAGCCTCCACATCTGCCTGCTCCAGTCTGCCTTTGATTGGTGCTCACACACTCAGTCAACCCTAATTCTCCCATGTTAGATTCATTAGAAAGCCCTCCACAGGCACAGCTGAACCTCACATCCTCCCCTCCAACAGCTGTGGTTCACACACTGTCCGGAGTTTACCGCTGGGGGTGTGTGTTTCTCCTCCAGCTCCCTCTCTGGGCGTCTTCAGTCACTGATTTGACTGGTTTGTGGTGTTTTTCCAGGGGGGCATTTGCATTTCATTTGAGATTCAAATTTGGCTGGTTTTGGAGGAGGTGAAAGAGGACGTACAGGAGCGTTCATGGAGGTGATTCGAGGAAGAGCCCAGACGGGTGATTTTAACGGCACTACGGCTCACTGGGCAGGATAACCTGAAACCCTGGTGTCAGACTGTGAGCTTAGCTCCGGCCCTGGAGCAGGACTCAAAGTTTTGTATCTGTTTTGAGCTGTCAGCTTCATCAGTTTGTTAGATTCCTTTGAGGAGATAGACTGGACCCCATAATCTTCGATACAAAACAGCTTGAAGCCTTTAAGATCACAGGCACTGTTGTCACATCTCTTGCTTTGTTGTCATTTCTATACGACGCAGCCTTGCATGTGCAGTCCTTGTCTCGCTGTCATCTGCAGCCCTTAAGCCCATTATAACAAGCAACATTTCCCAGAAAAACCCTGACAGAACATTTACATGAGCCTCGTCCCCGCTGGTGATAAGACCCGTAGCTGAATCCCTCCAGTCAGCCATCAGCATGCCGGCCACACTGCTGGTGGATGAGCAGCAGGAGTGGAGGCCCTAACCCGGAGCTCAGGCACAGAAACAAACACCTTCTCACACATGGCTGCATCTGTCCGTCTCACACTCTCGCAGACACACATGCACAATATTGATATCGAGCCTTTCAGAGGACAGAGCACCAGAGAATTTACTCTAAATGCACCCCACGAAGGAAACTGGATTACAAAAATACTAACAAAGATGAAACGCGGACTGCTGCTGAGTAGATGCTGTACATAAAATCAAGAAATAGCCCTCGGCTTGTCTGTCTATACAAACCAGGCAGCCTACTACTGTCACATGCTACTGTGGCATTTATAAGACAACATTACTGTAAAACCACTGGCGTCCTGCCAGTAACAGTATAACTCATCTGCGGGTCGAAGATGCATTACTCTTCGTGTCTGTCCGTGTGTCTGTGCGAGCGTCGGTGAAAGCCTGCTGGTATGAATCAGCTCCTGTGTTCCTAGAAATGATTATGTTGACGTCAATGATTTCCATACAAATACACATGAGGCACAGCCAAGCCTACATATTGAACAGAACACTTTGATATTTGGCGAAGTGCGCTAGTTGCATTCTATGCTAAGTATGATGCTACAGCTAATTAGCATAGCTTGGCATTAAGGCTGGAAACGGGGGGAATACGCGAGCCTGGCCACTTGTTAACAGTCTCTAAAGCACACGTTATATCTTGTTTGTTAAATCCAGGGTTTTATGTGCCTTCGTGGAGTTTCCGCTGGTTGCCTGGCAGCTTGTCAGGCTAGCTGTTACTTCCTGTTTCCTGTCTTCATGCAAAGCTAAGCTAACCGACTAGCTTCATATTCTGCAGAATGGATACATTTCTAATTGATCATAAGTCTCAGCACGAAAGGTTTCCGCTGGTTGCCTGGCAGCTTGTCAGGCTAGCTGTTACTTCCTGCTTCCTGTCTTCATGTGAAGCTAAGCTAACCGGCTAGCTTCATATTCTGCAGAATGGGATACATTTCTAATTGACCGTAAGTCTCAGCACGAAAGCAAATGAGCGGATTCCGCCAAGCGTTTCCGAAACTGCTCTTCACGTGTGACTATATGAGCAGGAAAACCCTCCGAGGCAGACGCCGCACACCCTGAGCAGCTCTAACGGGCCGGTATGTGTTTAAGCTTGAGATAATAGCTGATTAAAGCTGACACAGTGTACAGCTGTCTCTTACTGTTGGAAATTACAGCCTTCATAGTAACACAATAAACTAATTGTCCAGAGATACCACCCTGTGTGAGGTGGTGGTGGGGGGCAAATTAAATTAGCTCTTGTGTGTTCATCTTATTTGCCATCAGTCTTCACTGAGCAGCGTGGATGATAGCTCATTGTGCATAATACATTTAGGAAGGAACACAAAGGGTGCGTGGGACATCTATGATGCATGATGGCGTAAGTATAGAATAGTGAGTCTACGTGCGTGCTGCCACGTCCATCTGGGTTTACATGATGTTTAACACTCAGCTTGTATTTGAGTGTGTGTGTGTGTGTGTGTGTGTGTGCCAGCCATGCTGCTGAGCATCTCTTTGACAGGGTGCGCCGCCTCTCTGGTGGTCTAAAACTGACATGGTGAGTTTGGTTTGCTTGAAAGGACTGACATTTAGATGACACTGACATTAAGAATTTTAATATGTAAACTGCCATACAAGACCTCGTTAGCGATGTTGAGATTCATTATTCAGAAGCCGCGGGTTCATGTTTGTGTTCATTATTTAAAACCAAATGAGTATGGAAAGCTGCAAGACGGCGTGGAGTCTGCTGGAAGTACTTGACAATACATGAAGAACGCTGACATTAAAAGCTAAAATATTGCTCTTGATTAAAAATGCACAAGCTTAAATTGGAGTGTGTGTTGAAGTAAGAAAAACGGACTAACAAGCAAATTTGAAAGGCGTCATGGTGTGTTTGCAACATCACAAGTCTGAATTCGTAGCTTGAGCTGCAACATCGGATCCTCTTCTCTTTCTCTGAAGTAAATTATTAGCTTTTACTCAAACTTAAAAGTGGTACCAAATCATTTTTCTGGGGGAGTCGATCACCAAAGTCAGTAAACTATTTCATGGCGATCTTTTCAATAGTTTTTGAAGTATTACACACTACAACCGGGGGGGACCAACAAACAGACCAACACTGCCGGTCCGCAGAGCCTCATCATTAGCATAGCTAAAACACACAGTGCGCCGTACATGAAGTGTGCTTGATTTTAATCTTTCAGTTCCCTCTGGTTTGCGGAAGTCTTTCCTCGCTGACTCCTGTGTATCCGTAATTGACTTCATCAGATGTGAAATTCATGCTTGAAAATCATGTGGCAGGATTTTAATTGATTTGCAAGAGGAATTTGACTCAGTGGATCATAGCTCGCTGCTCAATCAGCTGCTGTTATTGGGTTTGAGCTCGTTAGCTTTAATTGGTGTTTCTCCTTTGACAGATGAAGAGGAAGAAGTTCGACATTGCATGTTCAACCAACTTCCACATAATGCAATAGATTAGATGAAATCATATGTTTACGTGTTGGTAAAACTAACTGTATGTCATGTCTTCTGTATAATTACAGTAGAGACTCAGCAATGACATTATTTATCCTTCACTGAACTGTTGCATGAAAAAGTTACAGCAGCTAACAGGAGAGTCTGAATGATTTTTGAGTTTTCAGCACTTCCTCTAATGGTCCATTGTGCTTCTTTAAATACTGTTAACTTCTCTCAATGAGATTTGTTGCTTTCATCGTCACATCTTTGCATTCACTCTGCCCTATTAGGCCTTACTCTGTATTTAAGTGCACCGTTTAGCTCTAATGATAAAATAAAAGAATGTTGTGATCAGGCCGCCATGTTTTGAGTGTCTCCTAAACTTCGGAGACTAGTTACAGTAGTGCACCTGTAATTTTTATTCCTCTAAACACCTCGTCTGCAAAAAGTTCCACTTGCATGGCTGAATGTCTTGCAAAAGTTGAACAGTTTTCAGTATTTACTTTCATCATGTGGCCTGACCAGTGCTGGCTTGATGCGTAAGTGAACTAAGTGCCTGCTTAGGGACCCCATGGCCACCAGAGGGCCCCCAGGAGCACTTGAAAAGAGACGTTTACAGAAATATGCTATTACTGACACTGCCAGTTTAATCATTTCCTGCTGCCTCTCTTAGAGGTGGTGTCACATTCCTGTGCACTGTAATGGCCGTTAACTGTGTTCTGATGCAAGCACAAGGAATTGGACTAAGTGGTAGTAGTAGGTTACAGTCCTGTGGACAGACCAAGTCAAGACAATCAGCCTCTCCATGTCACTGGACAGATCATGTCAGTGGATGGATTTGATTGGCACAGGTGCTGCAACAACTGGCCAATCAATCATTATGCTGCTTAAGTATGATGATAAAAGAAAAAGAAGTACAGTAAAATGGCGCCTATTCCTGAGGCATTGCCAAAAGAAAAATGAAGAAAACAAAGAGAGAGAGAGAGCAGAAGTCAGGATTCAGGAGTGAGCTGAATTTACAAGAGGGGACAAATAATTTGTCAAAAACAGCAGTTCACAAAGTTGAAGAAGTTTCTCAACAACTCAGAAAAACCCCGGCAGACAAAAGATCAAATTGCAGTTAGTTTTGTAATATTTGACAATTTTACTGTCATTAAAAAGTCCACTTTTTTCAGAAAATATTGTAAATGGTACAACTGTAATAATTTTGCATTATTATTTGATAATCATTACCTGTAATGCAACCAGCCACCAGGGGGCGATCCAGATACTTTACTTTCCGGTAGCTGACATATCATCTGTCTTCATAAAAAGTCTGTTTATGCTGGCCTGGCTGTGGTATATTCTTATTTAAAAGTTAAATACACGGATCCAGACATTTTTCCATCCTAAATAACATTTACCAGCTAAATATTTAACAGTAAAATATTTGTGTCATAGTAGTGTTTTTATGTAAGATTTGAAGGCAAAACTTGTTTGCAGAACACAGAAGATTTATCCTATTCAATAAGACTGCCTACCACTGCAAAGCTAAATATGACAAGAGGGCCTTTCTTCTTAAATTGAGGTTGGTCTCAAAGGGGCAACTTGCCCCACAAAGACTGGAGCTCCAACTAGGCTGTGCAGCATTTTCTTAAAGTTAGCTAAAACATGACTTGACCCAGCAAACACAAACTAACCCAGATAATAATGATAATAAGCGTCTTCAATGTATGTATCCGTATGTCCACATTCAACAAAGCATCATTCTCCAAACACTCTCCAAAGGCTTCAGGTCTCTGCAATAATTGCACCATTTGGGACAGCAGAAAAACATTCAACCCCTGTGGTCAACTAACCCACATGTACATTAAAGAGAGACAAAAATATCCTGAGACCTCCTGTATATGACACACAGAGCTGCACCGCCCACTTTAAATGCTCTTCTCTGAAAAACGAAGAAATTAATGTTTCTGAGATTGGTTACACTTTATCATATATGCACCATATGAGCCCTGAAAGAGGCTGCTGGAACCTAACAGGGAAGTGTCGCTCGCTCACATGCACACCAACACCTCCACACACAGGCCTCGCTAACTGTCCATTATTCTCATGCGCGCTGACAGGCCTGCCCGCCATTCAGATCACTTCAGTAATTGAATGAATGGAGGATATCCTCATTAACTTTCAAAGCAGGAGGGTTTCTTGAAGTGCACCTGTGTGTGCGTACGCATGCATGATAAAGCCACACAAATGGTGTACTGTGTACTATTGCAATTACAGCAACTCTTCTGCTACAGTAAGATGCCTCTCAGCAGCTGAAGTATTAAATACAGAGAGCGAAGCAGAGAGAGACTGAGAGGAAGAGAGAGGCTTTATCCTAATGCCACTGATGTAACAGCCAATCAGGCTGATGTACACGGGACAAAACCACCTGTCATCCATGTAACAGAGAGCCCCCCCCTAAAAAACAGCCATGATGATTTGCTCTCTTGTGCTGCAGGAGCCTGATTGTCAGGCTTATAATAAACACCACCGCCTGCTGCGTGCATATCTTTCACAAGCATCAGATATTGTTTTTGAGTGTTTTGAAGCAGAGCTGCATACATTCGAGGAAGGAAAAGAGTTGCAAGGAGACTACGTTGCTTATCACTTGTTTGTAGGTTATGTATTCTCACATATGCACAAAGACAGACGCATGGAAGCAGGTATACAAGTGCATATGAGAGTGCCCTCTGAGGGAGTCAATGAATCAAGTGCTGTTTCTATCAGGCTGTAAGTGCATGGATGCTGCGAAGAGAAAAGCAAGGTGGAGTCCGGTAAATGTCCGGCGAAGGCAGACATCCCGTCAGCCTGAGGTGGAGCACGAGGACCATTTAACACTGCATCTCTCATTCAAAGCCACTCTGAAGAGGATCTCTGACCTTGATTACCCTGAGATGAGAAAGCGGCGCAGGCGCAGCAGGCGGCCGACTGGCACTGTGGCATCGCGCTTACATTCATTTTCCCCGACGCCACGCCTCGCTCTGAGGCGTCGGGGAAAATGAATGTAAAGGCAAGGGAGGAAAGGAGCGCAGGGAGAGGGGAACAAGAGGGGATTCAAGGATGACAGCTCTGAGAACAATGTGTTTTCTCTGCGTTAATACCCTTTGGTGATAATTAACTTTGTACACAAAAACGGAATTGTGCAATGTAAGAGCTGCCGTTTTCTCTGAGGTCAGAAAACAGAGAGATAATAAGAGATCAGCACATTTATATTTGCAACTGTGACCTGAGAAAACAAGCCCAGATGTCGAGGGCATCGGCATGTTTGAGCGCTGTGGGCTGGAAAACAAGTGGAGGCCAGTAAAACCCAAACTGTAGTCACTTTATTCCTGAGTCAAAGTCTGTGATGCTGCAAATGTTTACTGTCAGGCAGACGGGACGTACAGAGCTGAAGCACCCGGGATGGAAAGTAGCAAATTACATTTACTTAAGTGCAATTTTGAAGTACTTGTACTTCCATTTTCTGTTATGCTCTACTACGCTACTAGAAGGAAATATTGCACTTTTTACTCCACTACATTGACTTGATATGTTTGGTTAGTATTACTTTGCAGATTGAGATTAATAATACAAAATGTAATCAACAAATAAATTTGTAACTTGTACCAGAGTGCAACCTCGATTCCAAACAAGCCAGGCTCCTGTGTAAAGTAGTGGAACGCTCCAAAAACACCTGTTTGGAACATTCCACAGGTAAACAGGTTGATTGGTAACAGGTGATAGTATCATGATTGAGAATGAAAGGGGCATCCTGGAAAGGCTCAGTCGCTCACAAGCGAGGATGGAGCGAGGTTCACCACTGTGTGGACACATGATTGGATAAAGGAGATTAATAAATGAGCTCAGGAACACTTCAGAAAACTGATGTCAGTAAACAGAGTTTGTTTGCAAATCAGGGTTGTATTTCTACAGTGTGGTATTCTTCTTCCACCACTGGCAACCACAGACACAGAAGAGACGTGAGTGAGTGTGTGTGTGTGTGTGTGTGTGTGTGTGCGCGCGCGTGTGCGCGTGTGTGCGTGTGTGCGCGTGTGCGCGTGTGCGCGTGTGTGTAGAGAACTGAGAAAGAAAGATGGCCAGAGATGAAAAGAGACACTAGAGATGGAACGACAGAGAAGAAACAGCGATGTCCCCTAGGGTCAATGGGTGTGAGATCCATCTGTTCCTGGAGATCTCAGGCACACACACACACAAACACACCCCTATACAAGCAAGCATGCACCACAGTGAGTCACAGTACACAGTGTTTTTTTTAGGGGAGTATTTTCGAGGCCTGAGTGTCACAAATCTATGTGCCAAAATTAGAAGGTTCATTCTCTGCACATGAAACATTTCTTAGCGACAGCGGCGTCAGGCGGCTCAGGAAACAACCTGCGCCTGACAAAAGCACGAGGGAAGAATTATCCAGTCTGCTGAACTTCCTCAGACACGACGACGATGTGATGTTCCCTCCAAGAAAAAGTTTAAACTCCCTCGAAAGCCAGTGAAAAATTATTTGCAGCTTCTGATGCTACAGCAATAAGTAGCCACCGACCGGAATCTGCTCGAACTCCTGATCCAATTGTCCAATTAGAGCCAACACAGGTACTAGAGGACATGTGTTTAAATGTGCACATGCATGTGAAATACAGTAAGAAAGAAAAAACACTGCTCATAAGCTCTGGCTGCTCTAAATTTCTCAAACCCACCAAACTCCATTTAAATTCTACTCAAGTAAAGTTTCTACTCAAAGTTTCCAAAGACACCAAAATGTCTCTCTAAGTTTTGGGGAAATCTGAAAAGATGCAAGTCATGGTGAACATCTCTTACTTAAGCATTTAAGGATCTTCAGTTTTAATAGTGTTGTAACAAGCACATCCAGAATACATCCTCACTTGCCAGGTTAGGAGCTAATATAGTCTGATGCAACAGCCCTGCACTAAATCCTGCCTTCATTAAGGTTCTAATGTTCAGTATTCATTGAAGCTGTTTTAGAGGGATGCTGATCCAATTCTATGGCCATTTGGGAGCTGTAGTTTGTCTTACTGTTGAATTTTATTCATGTGTGTGGATTTCTTGTAGTTCTAAAGCTACTTGAGAAGGGATTTAAATGAAATATTAGGGTTCAAAGGTTGACTGAGCAAGTGATGCTCCTGTTTGGCAAAATACTGGCTGGTTAAAGTTCGAAATGAACATGCTTTTAATAATGACTATTCGTGAGTTTCCTGGTTCGATAATTGTTTTTCATGCAGCTTGAGTGTTGCACCACTCGCTCTCCAGAGAGCTATTTTCTCTCGTGCCAGCACTCATTTTGGAGAGGACCTCTCCTATTGGTCTGTCTATCAGCAGATGGTCAGAAGCTACCTGCCAGCGGGAAGGAAGGAAGGACATCTGAGAGCAGAAGTAAATAAGAGAGGGATGCAGTAGAGAATGGACGGAGAACAAACCGCGTGACGGGCTGCACGAACGGACAAAAAAAAAACAGGCTCTTTTTTTCATCCCTCGCTTTGTGTACACTGGCATGTCTCCTGGGTTTAACTAGAGAGGGCTTAATTGAGGCCGGTCCTGTGTGTGTGTGTGTGTGTGTGTGTGTGTGTGTGTGCGCGCGCGCATGTGTGCATGCATGTGTGCAGGACTCAACCTTAAATAAATCCCATTTCCCCATCTGCCTGCAAATAACACACCTTTGTGCTCCATGGAGGATACTCTATGCTGTATGCTCTGCTGTGCAGTAATTGCTCGGCCGAACACTTTTGCATGCTGATGTTCGTGTGATTGTGTGACTTGTGAATACCTTTAACCCCTGCATACACACACACACACACACACACACACACACACACACACACACACACACACAAACACACACACAAACACACACACAGAGCGTTTTGCTTACCACCATCTTGTTGAGGGAGACCCAGCAGTCAGACGGAAAGTCCTGCAGCATGGGAACCAGGAACTGAAGACATCCATCCCAGTGACACAGCAGCAGCATCATACCAATCAGGTTGAATATTCGCATCACAGCGCTGGCCAGGTCATAGGTCATGTGGAAGATCTGTCAGGAGGAGAGGAGACAAGCAGAGAGAGGGTTATAAAAGTGGAGAGGAGGAAGGGACAGATAGATGTGCGAGAGAGGAATGAAAAATCAGTTTGTTTTTACAGACGGAGGTAAAATGTGCAGCTCTTGACTCTGTTTTCAGAGACGGGACGTGCAGCGCGTCGTTATAATGAGGAGAGAACAGTCGAGATGCAGCTGTTGTGCAACTTGTGCATATTTTTTGACAGAACAGACCCTGATCCACTCTGTGGTTTGGATTTTAATTAACAACCGGAAAACATTTAGTTCATGTTATATTTGCAAGAGGACGTCATTACAGCCACCTCAAATCAGCCAAAGTGATTTTTTATTCCTTAACGTCTTACTGTTCACTCTACAGGAAACAGTTTGACTAACATGCAGTTAAAGCAGCATTAATTGATTTTTTTTTTTTTTTGCCACTTGGACAAACTGTGAGCATGACACTGATATATTATCATCTTATAAAATGCAGTTCCTTATTTATACATTAAGCAGTTACGGAGCAACATTAACATCCATTTGGAGTTGTGTTTCTGGCCACCGGGCTAATGTAAGTCCAGTATTCAACTGTGCTATTTCACCGTTTGATGCTGGGCAGGTCAACACGGTGTGTCTATCAAACTTTTTCTTACCAAAAACAGCCGTCTGTGAATATAACAGGAAACATGAAACACGGTATGATGGCGCCACAGGTTTTGCGAGGCGCGCTGTATGTCATTCCTCCTCCATCAGGAGTAGAGCGAATCGGGCCGAGGCTCCACATTATAACCAGGTGGAGAAAATGAACCAGCACAGAGTCTGTGGTCTGTACTCACTCGTGATAAAAACCTCATCGGACCTCTAATGAAGCTTTGATCAGCGGCCCAGGCCGACCTCTCTCTACATTTACTCCCCCTCAGGTGAGGGGGCTCATTTGTGTGGAGCTGGTGTTGCGGTCGCAGCCTTGTAAACACCTCTCGCTGTGGCTTCCCTGGCTGCTGGCTGCCGGCCAGGCCTCGTTACCAGTACGTGTGTCGGTGCATGAGGGTAGATGCACGTGCATGTGTGCGCACTGGTGTGTAATCCTTGCTTAGCTGGGCCAACTGGAGGCTTTGCTAAATTGTGAGCAAAGCATATTCCCCGCTAGGGACAGAGAATTTTTCTATAAGGGAAGTAGGCCAGTTGCTGCATGTTCTGTATGTCTGCATGTAATATACATATATATTCATGCATATTGGATATCCCTGCTTTATGGGCTAATTTGATGGTTTCTCAAAAACAAAGGCTCATGTCTCACTTCAGACAAGAATTCAGGATTATCCCAACACACAAAGCACACACACACACACACACACACTCTGTTGTGAGTTTACAGTTTGGGAGCAGCCAGGTCAGGCCATTCGGTGACTCATCCGCACTTCAGAGGCCTCGCTGCCCTAAACTCGCAGCTTTGCTTGAATATCAAAACCTGCTCTCCTCTGAAGCCCCGGGGTGCCGATGTCTCATTTTAACTACAGTGTCAACACAAGAGAGCCAACCGGTCTAACGCATTCCTCCATCCAACCCAACCTGCTCGTGTAGCTCTGGGTCTTTTCTTACAGTCCGTGTCTGGCTGCACAACGATACGTTTACCGAACCCTGCGGATTTAAACGCTCACAACACGTACGTATTGTGTCTATGAAATAAACATCTCTTCATTATTCTTCATACATAGAAGATCTGCATGTATTCAGCATCAAGGTGCTGTTCCTACTTCAAATATGCATGAAATATATGTTGAGTTCTCACCATTCTGCATATCTTAAGACCAAATGCAAAGACACTACTGTCTAGACTTTTTTGGACTGCTTCCTATCATGGCTAATGAGCTTAGCTAATTGGTAGAAGGAGAAAGGGAAACACACTGTAAGGCCCTGCCCTGCGATTAGGAAGCGTTCCCATCATGATTAATGAGGCTCCAGGACTAATGTTCCCCCCGACACCAGAACGGCACCTGGCCATGTGTCACTGTCAGACCACAATCTGGGTCAGGGCACATTACTGTGACCACAACTCACAGCCTGATAAAACACAGATAAAGTACTTTCTGCTGCACCTGATCATGAACACGGTGGCACAGAAAACTGTTTGAACCTGATTAATATTACTCCCACTAACAATCCCCACTCTCATGCATACACTCCCGCTGCCACCCATTCACCATCATTGTCTCGCTTATGAAAAAAGGCCTCCTCTGAGGCATGTCAGCAAGGGGAGAGCCTTGATACGGGCTTCCTGCCTCAGGAAATTGCTCCGGTTAGTCCCGACAACGCTTATCTCTGCTTCACACCAATATATTCATGTCAAAAAAACACTCTGTTGACTTGCTGTGTCTTTTTTTAATTTCTGAGCATTGTTGTTGACCAGCGTTCTCAGCCTAAAGCTGAGCCGGACAGTGAAATCATCCCAACAGCAAGATGATCTCTTAGGAAACCCCCCGCTGCAGCTGAGCTGAGCTAAGCCGAGCAGAGCCGGGCTGAGGGGAGCCACGTTTGGATCGAGCTGAGCAGACAGAGCTCAGCTGAACTAAGCTGATCCAGGGCAGGGCTGAGGCGAAGCAAAGGAGCGTTCAAGCTGCGAGCGTTTGAGTCGGTTATCAGGGTTCTCGTCAAGCTCAAATTACCCCTCCGTAATCAGGAGAGCGGTGGTTATTTTCAGAGTGAGGGAGCGCACACGTTTGATTCATAGATGCTAGATGAGCCCAAACAGGGATCCTCGTCGATCACGTGCACACAGCAGGCCCGGTCTAATTGTGTTTACGCAGGGTATCGTTCCATGATGGATGGTAATGCATCTATCTTTGGACCGACATTATTTCCTGTCACGTCATCAGAAAACTTGCATTAGCCGGGCTGTGATCAACTATTTCCAACTGTTTGATGCCTCGACCGGCTGAGACTCAACATTAGAATAAGTAAGAGAAAGGTAGCTCTCGTTTTGAGAAGAAAAAAGTAATTAGTGTCCCCTGTGGTTCATTCCTCGGAAAATCCCTTTCCACTCTCCCACCAATAAGCACAAATGAATTTTTCATGAATTCTTATTATGATGTTATGATGAGCTATTCGGCTTATTGTTATACAACATGGTAAAACCTAATTTTTGTGTGTCGGGAAGTAATTATACAGTGGAGGACTGATTTGATGTACAAACAGAATGAGTTGTGCACTGACAGAAGCCGCTGCACTGGAATCCAATATTTTATTATTAATTCCCCACACAGTCGGACTTGTGAATCTTTTTCTTTGCAAGCAAATGCAATTAAACGCAGAGGTGAAATGCTTTGTCATAATACCCAAACTGGAGCTTACTTCTACACTGGCACATCAGGGACGATCAATACAGCTTTGATCTGGAGTGAAGCTAAAATTCATCAGCAGGATTCATAATAAACAACCTCCTGTGTGAAGGCTGTCGTACAGTCTGCACAGTGATGCTGCATCGCTGCGCTGTCTTAGTCCTGACACTAATTTAAGATGCTTCAGCATGTTGAAGGAAATGGAGAAACGTTCGGAATATCGTCCTGAGAGGCAACGGGCATGATCTCATGCAGTCCGACTGATACTGGGTTTTTGAGACAGATACCGATATCGATATTTGGCAGCAAAAAAATCATGATATATTAAACATAAACACTTAACATAAACAATAATCTTGATAGGAATCCCTTAGATTTGTTTTTTTTTAACGATTATGACAGAGACACATACTAAGCGGGACGTTCGACAGTTGAAAAATTAACTTGTCGGCGCCCTCTGGTGGAAAAACTGTGTGATGGCGACACTGTTTTTGGTCTACAGACACGTCGATAAGCATATCTGCAATGAGCTAAAATAACAGCTAATATCACGGTCGAGATGCGGAGGAGCCTTAACAAACCAGCATACCCTCACTTTAACTAACAATTAGGAGGAGCACGTCCGTATCTTAGCAAGCTGATATTATTGGCTGATACTTGCTTATCAGATGGACACCCCAGGTGTTCAGGTGGGCTGAGATCCAGAAAAAGCCCTAGCATACGACTGACAATGATGATGACGATGATGAAGAGAGCACTCCAATCAGGATAGAAATGTTGGGTGGAACAATTTTGCATTGATTTGCAGTGACCCTTGCCTCTGAGGGAACAAGTGGACCCAAACCATGGCAACAAAATGCAGCATAACAGAGCCACCGGATCCCGGCGCTGTAGGGGTCAAGCATTCAGGCCTGGCCTGTCCCTCTTGGTGTACGCCACACATGCAATCACACAATTGTCAATGATGTAGTGAAGGATGTAGATTGGTGCCTGTGTGGCTTTTGCACCACTCAACTCTCAAATGTGCATTCATCTTTGTAACGAGGCGTTTACGCACCTCAACCGTACTTTATGTAATCACTGATGGACTGTTGCCGACACAGTCTGATCACGCCCTGCATCGACATTCTCAGTGACCTGAGGAAAATTTTTTGCACGAGCATCTCGGCTATCAGACGTGGCCCGTCGACCACGGTTTCCGACCCCGTTTACTGATGTTTTTCCCATAGATCTTAATGCAGATGTCACTTCAGCAGCTGTTCCCATTGATTCACCAGCCAGTGGAGCAGCCTCTGTGACAGGAGCTCCTGCCGTCCGCGCCCCAACAATAAACCTTCTTTCAAAGCCACTTAGATCTTTCTGTCAACATGATTGGACGTTAACTGTTTGATTGTACGATGTGATACACCTGTGTGGAAGCACCTGCATCCCTTATGTTTCTCCACTCATTTTGTCTGTATAGTAAAGAAATGTTAGTATCTGCATCCATGCTATGCAAAGATTAATTGAAATACAAGAGTGTGTGTGTGTGTGAGCATTTATGTTTTAATTACTTGTTATTATGCAGACTTAGCAATTACCATTTTTTTTGCTCTTATACTACATTGACATTTATGGTTCAACTGTGTAATATTAAACACATTTCTTAAATAATCAAATCTGCCACATCATCACCAAAAATATCTGTTTACGGAATATCGGCCGATGTATCATACCGTATCAGTCAGGTCACAGCTGCACACACAGCTGTGCCCCCTGCTTATGTTCTGTTTTCTCTTATTATTTGTGTCTTTTTCATGTACCACCATTACATGATTCATTACATGATCAGAGCAACGACCAGCCTCTTATCTGTCCCTCTCATTGGATTAGAAAAGTTGAATGTCAGCCTACCTCCTCCCATTGGTGGATGTAACGGATGAGCCTGGACAGCCTCAGCAGCCGCAGCAGGCTGAGGATCTTCGTGAAGCGGACGATGCGGAGCGCCCGGGCCGTCTTGTACACCTCCGAGTCGATCCCTTTCTCCACGATGAGGAAGATATAATCCACAGGTATGGAAGAGACAAAGTCCACCACGAACCAGGTCTTCAGGTACTTCTTCTTAATCTTGTCGGGGTCGAGGATGATCTCGGTGTTGTCCTCGAACACGATGCCCGTCCTGAAGTTCAGCACCAGGTCCATGAGGAAGAAGGTGTCGGACACCACGTTGAAGATGATCCAGGGCGTGGTGGTCTCGTCCTTGAAGAAGGTGATGCCCACGGGGATGATGATCAGGTTGCCCACCATGAACATCAGCATGGTGAAGTCCCAGTAGAACCTGACGGGGTAAAGAGAAACGCTCTGAAATATGAGGGGGACCAACACAGAGAAGTGCTAAACCTGAGCCACTTTCAGTGTGTATGAACTGAAACGCTGAGCACATCAAATGCTTGCAAATATGCTGATGCTATCTGATCTATGACAAATGATTTTTCTGCTCTCTGAGAACACAGCGCCACTCCTGAACACGGCGACAAATGGCTGCTCGGCCCACCAAGTGCACTGCATCATCTCCTGGTGAGGCAACCTATACCATCTGACCCAAGACAAGGTCAAACCAAGGACAAGAAGAGAGACGGGAGCGCTGCTGGAAAGATAAGATGGGTGCAACTCATCCAAAAATCAAAGAACAACAGACGGTCCAGACGCAGGCAGAGGATGTCTCAGCAGGAATCAAGCGCCATTTCAAATCTGATTCATCGTGTTTACGTTTCCTCCAAAACAACCTTTACACAAAGCTCATGACACAAAATCCACCACGGGAGCTATGAATTTTAAGCCCTGCCTTATAAGAGCGACGCCTCTGAATGTAGAGCTGAACTGATTAGGCAATTAAATGATTAGGTTTGGATTAACATAAAGTTAATTAGCAACTATTTTGATAATTGATTAATCGATATTCAAGCAAAAACAACAAAAAACAGCTTTTCCAATGTGATTAATCTCTGCTCTTCTTTAACACATTAGAAGTCGTGACACTGGGCTTCAGGAAACTAATTTTTCACTACTTTCTAACATATTGTCCACCAAATGATAAACAAAGAAAAGAACTGCCATGCTAATCTATAATATAAATAATGCTTAGGTGCAGCCCTGTATGTTTCTGTGAGGGTTGTTGTGAAATCCGTAGTTACACTGCTGTCTGATCAGCTGAAAGTGAGGGGGAGCCTGCAAAGCAAAGGGAGGAACTGACTGAGAATCGGTGCTGAGTCACGACTTGAGCGCTCTCCGTTTCAGAAAATTGGTCAGTTTTGATATAATTCCCCACAAAACCACTCATCAGCACTCTGGGAAATAACACGTTGATTGAAAAATTTGAGTAAAAGCCAGTTAAGAGCTCAGGCGGATGGCTGACTGACAGCCTGCTGCGGTTTTACACTCGAGATAACTGGAGGAGCTGCCCTCGGTGCTGAAACAGATGTTCAGGCACCCAGCGGCAGAACTTTTACAACTTCATCATTAAGGCGAAACTCATTAGAGGAAGCCTGCTTTCAGGACGCTCGCTTGTTCCAAACACAGGAGTCCCAAATGCATCAGTTTAGCCAGATGGTCTACAGTGCAGCCTCAAAGTTGAAACCAGTATTCCTCTGAGGAAATACAAAACAAACAGAAACAGGGTGGGTGTGGGTGGTGGTGTATTTCATATGATCCCATTATGCCTCTTGGGGTTTGCACTGCTGAGATTAAAGGATTATTTGCTCAAGTTTAACCTATTTGGCGTCAATAAATAATTTTCATAATGCCCTAAATTTTAAGAACAATAAAAAAAATACATAAATATCCCATAGTATTTGTACTTATTTGTGCTTTTATTTTTTATTTTGTTTTCATCTTGGCTGCAGCTTAAGTACTCTTTAAGGAGGAGTCTCCCACTGCCTTTCAGATACACATGAATATTCTATTTTCAGTCTTTTCTCATATGAGGTTTGGTATGCAGGAGGAGTGCAAGGGAATGTGTTACTACCACATCCATAGTGTGCAGCGCTCATGAGCCTGACTCAGTTTGACCCGTACCTGAAGTCGCTGTATGGGTGGATAATCCAGTTACCCGCTGACTTTACGCGCTCCTGTTCTTTCTCCACCGCCTTCTGGCTGCCGAACATGCGCAGGGAGAACTTGTTAACTCCGGGCTGGAGCATGGAGCTGAACTGCCGCTGCATGTAAGTCTGATTCCCTCTCGAGTCTCCATCATCCGGCACTATCTGAGAGCCATCCTCGGCTTTGGAAAATGTGACAGAGTTTCGCGACTGCTGGCTTGGGGTCTGTCCTTTACTAGTCGGGGCGTTGGAGAAGGAGACTCTGGAGTCCTTTTTCTCCATCGCTGCCGCGGTCTTGACCTCGGCCCCCGGCCCCTGTGTCAGGGGCCCCGCTGAAGTGACAGAGCCGTCCATGACTGCAGCCTTGCCGTCTTCAGCTGCTGCTCCTACTCCATCTGCCTGCTTCTCCTGCCTTGAGATGAGAGAGGAGAGGCTCCCAGAACTGGTCGGGTCCCTTCTACAGTCTCCGTTTTTGTTGCATATCATGCCGATGGCTCCCGCTGCGATCACGCCTGCCTCTGAGACGGTGTCCCCTCCACCTCTGTGGTCCGCCTCTGAGCCGCCGGCAGCATCCCTCTGGCACAGCAGAGCAGAGGCTGAGCTGCCGCTGGCGCTGACAGGTGCGGAGTCCTCGTCCTGCAGGAGCCACAGCTCATTGTTGTTGGAGTTTTTGCGCGCAACGGACGCGGCTCCGCCTCCTGGCGTAAATTTCTTCATCTTGGCCCCTCCGCTGCTCCCATGCTCCTCGCATCCGACCAGGCTGGCCACTCGAGGCGGTCGAGGCTGCTGGAATTTGGGCTCCTCCTCGCCGTCCTCCGCCTCGTCCATCACAGGCAGACAAAGGCGGACTTTGAACCCGGCGAGACTGGGCGGCGGCCGAGGAAGGAGTGTGGGGTTCAAAGCAGCAACAGCCCTCTGCTTTCCATCCACACGCCACTTTAAGGATAACAGCGCACCGGTGGCGTTGCTATGGCTGCAACCTGGCTCCTGTTATTGTGTGTGTGAGTGTGTGTGTGTGTGTGTGTGTGTGTGTGAGAGAGAGAGAGAGAGAAAGAGAGAGAGCATTACCTCTAGGCTGCAACCACCGACAGGTATCTTACGTAAAAAAAAAAAAATGTCAACAAAAGAAATAATTTCCTCAAAGCAGGACACACCCAATCACCCGAGAGCGTGACTAGAAACAAAACTCTGTTTAGGTTATAAATACACATTTAAAATATATTGTTAAAGACCTGAATAAACTCACCCAACAGGAACAAGTAACAGCAGGACAGAGGTGAAAGATGAGGGTCACAAGAAACCACCAAGTTCTCCAGTTCCTGTCATCCACAGTAGATCTCAGGTAGATTCAAGTCAGCCAGTGATCAAAACTGCCAGGGTCAGGTGATCCATCAGCCGTCAATCTAATAGTAGATCTTTCTTCACTATTTGTGAGACTGTGAAAGGAGCGTCTGCCTGTTGCTTTAGGTCAATGGTCTGCGAATATGGTCGCGTCCTCCCATTCTTTGGTAAATGGCTCCACCTTGTGGTAGAATATGCACATTGCACTGTGTCCAGCCTCCCGATAAACCAGTGGGGTTTGTCTTCAGGCACTCAGACGCACCAATAATACATTGTGCAGAGCTTGCTGGTTTGGGGCTCGACCAGGCGAGACTGCAGGGTCCTTATTACAAATGTTTGCCATATTTTACAGTCATACAGGCAATCATTAGAGCTTTTAATATTTAAAACCTAAAGCTAAATCTCCTCTTTACTGTGAGGAAGCACACAAGATCATCAGTTATACTAATAAAAAGGGGGTCACAAACAATGCTATTTACTGGCTTTTACTGAGCTGGGCTTGAAGCTGGAATTTATGTGGGGTAAAAATCAATGCTCTACCTAAAGCTTGAGCCTTGAGGTAGAACATTTAACGACACGTCTGAAGTTTTAAAAATATTCTTTGTTTGTAGCCCTACAACTGCCACATTGGATTGTGTTTGAATCATGCATGTATCTGCAGGGAACCTCTTAGATTCTCTGACACGTTCACTGAGGTTTACTCTGCATGTTTAAGAATGATAGCAATCAACATTTCAATGAGGTAAGGTTTGAGAAACACTGATCTCTCATTTTCCTGTTCATCACTTTGTATGTCTGTTTAAGCATGCAAGTCTACAGTGATAAAGCTACTGACATGCTCAGCCTCAGTCTTCATCAGCCGCATACTGGTAACAGTAACAGACACTTTGATGTCATGCTCAGTCAGTACACATTTCTTTTCAGAACACCTTCCACTTGTTTTAACTGTGTTTTTTATGACAGTTATACCTTGATACACTGATGGTGTTTGTTTGCTGGACAGAAAAGCCAACAAAAGATTACGCTCTTCTGTGCAGGTATTTGGGCCAACAGGTCAAGGCTTTGTGACCTGCTATTCTAGGCCACCCTTTCATCATGTTCAAAACAAAACTACATAAACAGATGTAAAATCCAATATTTATTCAGTTTGTGCAAGTTGTACAGATGGTGTCTCATGTATTGGGAGGTACAACAATTAACACAATTCTGACTAGGTCTTTTTTTTATTATTTGCAACATCCAATCACAACACTACTCAGATTTCATGGAACATATGGCTTCTGAATCATCTACACAATGAAAGGAACAGAGACGACGGTTCAACAATCGCACACGAACGTTTTATCTCTGATCACATCGAGTGAGAAAGAAAAGCATCTTATTAAACTTCTGTTGTGTTAGATTGAAACATCAGTGCGCAGTATTCAAGTTGCCTTCAACAGACGCGACAGATGTTACATCACTTGGTCCTCAAGAATATATTTGTATTAGGATGTGACGCCGGCAAAAAAATATTAGTGACTAAAACTTCCGATTTAAAATATGTGAAGAGGAAAAGGAAATAAAAGCATGACTTAAAGGGACTAAAGCTCTCCTACTACAAGTGTAATTTCTTACGGCAACAAAACCAAGCAGACACTGAATCTTAAGTCATTTCTGCATTTAAGTGTCACATTTAAATCTTGTAACAGGTAACAAAATGCAAAAAGACAAAAAGAAAAATGGCGCTTGTTAAGGCAAAGTATAAAACTCTGCTATGGGAGGTTTGTGGTGGTGCAGGGAGAGATCAAATGTGTGAATTCCTCAAACACACTCCTGTCGTTGCTTTAAAAGAATGGCAGTGACGCATCGGGATCAGAATTGTCTCAGATCCTCTAGACACAACTTGTGCTGCTTTACAAGTGACATATCCATATCAGGGGACATAAAAGCAAAACTGACAGATGTGAGGGTCAGTGTAGGAAGCATCAGCATCAACAGAAAATAACCACAAACTAAGCATTCCTCACATGAACTTTCTAGTGATTTTACAACACACACTTTTATAGAACAGCATTTAAACTCATGCAATATTTGCCCCACGGCCTCAAGCAGAAATGATTTCACGCTATGTTCTCTGGCTGAGTGATGTGGAGAAGAATAGAGAAGAAAGGAAAAGAAGATGAAATCAGTCAACTTCTTAAAACATTAACACCCAAGCACAAAAAGGTACTTAAAATTGCAGGGTGCACAGTATAATGTGCAACACATGGGCTGAATCCCGGACTGCCGTCTGGACATCCATCTAGGAGAGAAAAAAAAGCTGCATGAGTGAAGAATTACATTTGTTTCAAAGCATTCAAACGGATTCAGATTGTACATTTGGTTCATCTCCTATAATTCTTTTGTATAGCACAACTGTATCCAGAATTTCCACCGTACCTCCTTCAGCTTCTAGTTAGAATTCCTTTGCCTCACATTCTTGTCTTTGTGATTTGCATTCGAGTTGCTCTTCCTGAAAAACAAATGAGCAAACATGAGTTCTGTAAGAAAATAAATAAATAAAAACCTTTGGTGACAATCAAGGTAGTAAGCTGCTGACTGTACTTACAGAGGAGCAGATCCTGAGTCGTCATCTGGACAGCAGAAATGATCAATGAAGGGAGGGCAAAACAAAAAACAGTCAGTCAATAGCAGGCTACATGTCTGTGACTGGTGCAAGCATTACATGCCAACCCCTCCCCCACAATATGACGGTAGCAAATGTTAGAACATGACATCCTCTGCAACAGGATTCCAATGAGGTTATGATCAAATCTACCATGACCTGAAGCATGCCCACCTGTTGCGTTTCTGACAATGAATGGTAGAAATAAACCTTAGAAAATAATTTATCGGGCGATTCCACATACAATCGCTGTTTGTGTTCTATAAAAGACATGTTGCTGAATGTCATTCAATAAAGTAATGCAGGTCTCTTTAGGAAATCTGTCATAAGATTTGAAAATTGCCATTCATGAACATTTTTGTACGTTGTCAAGAATCACCCCTTAGCATCACAGAGGCTCATGCAATACAAGCAAATGACACCAAAAGAACACTGCAGTGGCTGTATTAAGATACAAAAACAGTCAATGCCTTTAAACTGGCAGAGCTAACACAACCTAGCATGTATAGTGGCAGTAATCACAAGGTAAGGCGAGAGTACATCACCTCTGTGGCCAAAGGGTGAATGAGAGAAATGTAAATGATGTACTGGTCTTGAGAATAGGGTTGCCTAGCATTTATCATGCATAGAGTACAAGATGCAGAAAGCATGCAGACAGAATGCTGAAACCTCTCACTTTTCAACCTGTCCAATTTCATGTCAAACCATTACACTAGCTGACGTGTCTCATGTGACTCTTTCAGTGGCTCAAACACAGTCATCGTAAAAAGACCAATACGTGAAGTGGGAAGGAAAGATTTTAAAGCTTGCTCTGATGGCAGGGCCAGTGAAAGAGTGAGCAAATCTCCGAGCACATTCCTCTCAGAAGTGGCGACTATGAAAGCTGTTCATTCAGACTCCCATAGCTTTGTCCACGCGGTCATCTCAGCTCAACCACTTCAGTCTGACATGCAGTTTTGTTCACTTACCAAAATGCAAAATCAGCAGCGAACAGAGAAATAAAATGTAAATAAAAATAATAGTTTCTATCACAGATTGTTTACACACAGGGTGAAGCCAACACCTGATCTTCATTTTATTTACAAATAATAGCAAAACCAAAGGGTTCATATGGAACGCATGCAAGCACAGTATATACACATCTCCACCTAAAGAGCAATGCTTTGCCTTACTCGTCTCCAAGTAGCCACTGGAGGGGCGCTAAATCTCAACTCACAGCTCAGTTAACAAGGCCTACAGTTTGAGGTTTTTGTCCTGTTGGAAGTTTAATGACTCAGACGAGGCGTGTGTTCTTTTAGCCACACATTATGACGGAGAGGTTGAGTGCAGGTTGGGAAAAGACCGTATCTACCCTTAAAATTTCAGTGTGTGTTTTGCTGGACATTTTTAGACCCCTTTGGTAGCCAATTATTCATGATATGAGGGTGCTGTAACATCAGTGTAATTAGCAAAATAGCAAAATGTAAGTTCTGGAATTCTCCAACCACTGTGGCTAATTGACAAAATTCTCAGCTCTGATTGGCTGTTCAGACCAAAAGCAGCACAGTGTTAAAAAGGGAAAGCACTGGTGGTGGCGTGTTTCAGGTATCATGAGAAGATTAAATATGACATAGTACTGTCATTAGTAGTTTACAGTAGTAGGACTGATTTTACAACATAGTGCTGTAAAAGAATTTGAACTTTTACGTATTTGACCAGCAAACGCAGTACCATGCCGGATGACGTTCAACGTATTTGCCAGTGACCCGCAGTTTTGTTTTTTTTTCTCTCTCGCTTGAACTCTGACAGTGAGTCAACACGGTGGGCTCATTGAAATGAATGAGACGGCAGTGCTTTATAACGCAGTGCTACTGTCGGCCTGAACGCGACCTACGAGTCGATATAATGTGTGGTGGTGGAAGCAGCAGCGGGGTGTACGTACCGTCGTTGACCTCATCGGGCTTTCTCCTCTTCTCGTAGATAAAGATGATGGTCACCAGGATGATGACCTCGGCCACAATGCCAAGGAAGGGCCAGAGAGCAGCCAAGCGACTGCGCACACGCAGGTGAATTTTGTCGGAGGCTGTGCCGAGTTCATTGGTTCCAGAGCACATGTAGTCTCCAATGTCGTTTTCGATGCTCAGGTCATTGATGGTCAGAATGGTCTTGTTAGGGGTGCTCTTGATCTCATATTTGTCGCTTGTGCCATTGATGATAGGCTGAGGGTTATGTTTCAGAGTTAGTAACGCAAACAGCAAGACAGGTGTGAGCATAAATTCAGTTCAATGCAGGACACACATATTTGTAGTTCATAAACCACCACAATATAAAAGGTGACTGGGTAAAATCATGTCCTCTGGATTAAAACTGTGCGTCAAAAACATATCATGAATAATTTCAAGATAATAAAAGTTACAAGCCTGAGAGACACATACCGTGGAGGCGCCATCTTCCTCTTTGAACCAGGTCCAGTCAGTGGGCAGTGGATAGCCATGGCTCACACACACCATCACACCTTTGTCCTTCTCATTGCCGTGCTCAGAGTGCTTGTAGGCAGCAACATGTGGGAGAGCTACAGCAGGAAGAGGAACATACATACAATCCAAAATTACCGCTGTGCAGCTGTATGCCTCCACCAACCAGTCTACAATCAGCACAGTTGTGAAAATATTAAATATGGTGAAAATCTTTCCTTCTGTTTTGAGTTATGGTGTTGAATGTGTTTTTTGCAGAACATTATGATGTCACAGCGAAGTTGATCTTTGACCTTCTGGATAAAATTTCATCAATTCTTCACTTTTATCCTATGAGACATTTGTGTGAAGTTTTGTCATAATTAGCATACGAGTTCTTACGTTATGATATAGTGTTCATGAGAACAGGATGAACGTGAGTTCACAGTGACAGCAACCTTTGACCACCAAAATCTAATCATGTAATCCTTAAGATGAAGTGAAAGTTCCTGAGATATCACGTTCATACAAATGGGACAGACGGACGGACGCTGGCGTCAAGGCATTAAAACTAGAATGCGGGAGTTTGTGGACTGATGAACTGAACTGCCCTCATTTAACCCGCAGCAAGAGGCACTTCAACATGAGAATTCAAAACCATGAACCATTGGAAGGTCTCCAAAACTACCATCATAATAATACATTTGTTTATTGATTCCCATAATCAATTCCCAGGTTTTTCGGTTTAAACATTTCCTTGATGTTGAACTTTAATTGACATTCATTATCAAACTGTCATCCGCTTGATTGTTCCCTTCTCTGCTGCATGTGCAGGTGACACTCAGATTTCAATAGTATCTGACACAGAACCATTTTCCTCAATGATGAAACGCACAACAGCACATAGACAAAAACACCAGATGAGATCAGGGCTCGTATCCACCAAGTATCTTCCAGTAAAATTCCAATATTACAGATCCTCAGTTAGTTAAAACATGAAATGACTGATGAACGGAACATTGATTTGTGATATTCATGAATGAACTTACTTTTGACTTCAATTGTCTGTTTCACCTCTGGTTCAGTCAGGAACACACATTCATACTGTCCACTAGAACTGTAGGTGATCTTGTCCAAACTATGGAGAGAGAACAAAGTAAGGCTTTGAGAACACTCTTCATGATAGAAATCAGGTGTATGTTTCTCTGCAGACCAAGTGACCGAGCATATAGCAAGTGGTGACTTCAAACCAATTCAGCTGAAGGCCCATTAATGACAGTGACTATTTTTTCACTTAGCTAAGCAGAAAATTCACAGTGGAACCCTGTTTATGCTCGGGAGCTGGGGATAAAAAAAAAAAGCTGCTTGTCCGTGCAACAAATATTTCACATTTCCTCTGGTAATTACAATCCCACTTTTGTTTGGCGCTTCTGTCCCATACAGCCCTGCCTGCTCTCTCTAATGGGGAATTAAGGTCAGGGCAAGTGAGCACACTGCTAAGGGCGCTTATCCCTGCTGCCAAGACTACTGGCAAAGCTGCATGACTGCACGGCCCATCTCTCTGCTAATGAAGAGCAGCGAATGCCTGAATAGCGCCCCCAGCTCTGCTGCTAATGGAGGCAGCCAGGGAGGACAGTGAGGACGGGAGGGATGACAGACAAGCAAAAGGCAAAGTAGGAAGGGGAAAAACCAGTAGAGGATAAAGAAGGCTACTGACGGTAACAAAGCAAAAAGGAACAGAATAAGAATCAGAGCTAAGAAGGGAGGAAATAAATACTAGAGCAAGACATGCAAGGCCAGCAGCTCTCTTTCAGAATAAGAAGTGGTAAAATGTCTTCCAACATCAGTGATGCTCAGTCTTTCAGCCCATGGGACATCTACAAGTATTAAAGCCGACTGGATTTGCCATTTTCTTACATAGTTCTCTCAGTACTGCTTATCAGTGAATTATACAGTCGTACAAAACAGACACAGGCCTCTATGGGGAAAAAGGAGTTCTTCTGCTTTACAAAACAGCATATTTTATGTTACTATCAGAGGCTGAGTGCCTTCATTCTGCCATAGTAACTGCAGGGCATATCAGCCCATATGGCACACGCAGGGTGGATGTAGCAACTTACCGGAGGACCGTGAATGGAGCAGAATCGGTAGACTTGGAGCTTTCAATGACTTTGCCATTGTGTAGCCACTGGGAGCCCTTGATGGGAAGGCTGGACTCTGTCAAGTTGCAGCTCAGGATGGCAGTGGTCTGGTTGATTACCTCAACAGGGTCAGTGATGATGTTGGGTGCTTGAGATAAACAGAGAGTGGAAAATAAATTATTATCCATTTCTAAAAAGTAAAATTTCAGAAAAACTGCCAATTCTTAACACCTTCTTATTCTTAACTACTGAGCTCAAGGTATTGCCTTGAAATGCATCATTATTCCTCAACACTCAACAGTTGTCTTAACAGAAATACCATGTACATGACAACCCTACACCCTATGCCCACACTCATTGATGAGCAAGGTGGAAGAAGGGTGGAAGAAGTAAACTATGAGAACACAGCACTTAGCAGTTTCTCAGTTATTCCTCTTGCTGTCACCGGGGTGTAAATACTAATTGAGATACAAAGTAATTTTATTTTTCTGAGACAATTGTTGAGCGTTGTGGTGTCAAGCAGAAATCAAAGAAGAATTACCACCTAAGTCCTTTGCATTTTGCTTCAACTTACCAAGTTTGAGAAGGAAAAAAAATGTTTTCACAAATTAAACCAAGAAAACACATGACACAAGTACAAGTTCTGAACAAATGCACAGATGTTTTCCAAGAAAGGTGGAAAGAGCTCCCCAAAAAGGGGAGATCTGTCCCACCAACAGCAGAATGGAGGGAAGAATAGGAGTTGTACTGGAAATCTATTAGGCAGTCTACAACAAGGTCATGGGGAAAAGATGTTTTCATAAGTACTTGCAGAAGAAGCAACAAAAAGGGATGATAAAAAAAAGTTTAACTGCCAATCACACGATAAAATCTAACAATCACGTATTTTTTGCTTCAATCAGGTGAAGAAACTGACCAATTCTTCCAAAGTGACAAAAAATAATACTGGACCACAAGGCAGAAAGATACCCCATGACTGATCTTCTATTTTCAATAATTAGTTGCCATCATGTGTGCCTACCATTCAGTTGGCTACAAGCCACAGCAATGGTCTACAAGCATGAACAAAAGGGGCATTGCCAATGTTAGTATCAATTAAGGAAAAGGAGCAAAATAAATATCTACAAAGAAGCAATACTACTCAAGTAATCTGACACCCCTTTTTTGTTTTTCTCAAAATTATTAAATATTCATGTTTTGCTGGTATACAAAAATTTTCCTGCAGGAGCCATTTGCAAATTTCCAACCTTATGACCAGTATTATATCCAAGAAAAAAATCATAATGGTTCCTAAGCCTTAAAACAGGGGAAAAAAAGGCATCAGATTGAAGGCATGTTGCGTGACAGGTAAATACAGGATTAGGGAGCGGCCCAGCCACCCTTTAAGACCGGGTTTATGTCTTACTACGGGACAACCTTGGAGCTTTGGGGACAGGAAAGGGAGAGTGTATACTGGGTGAAGCAGGATGGACAGGGTATTGGACCGGGAAGCATGGGAGTTGAGTGTAACAGGAGCTGAATGTCCAGGACTTCACTAATGAGGAGAGAACAGCCAAGCTACTTCTCCTCATGCTTCCTCTGCCACTCACTTTCGATCACAATAATGTTTGCCTGCGAGCGGATCCACTTGATTTTTGGCGTCTTCTTCAGTTCATTGCGGTCAGGGTCGTTGGAAGCGCGGCACTCATACGTGCCCGAGTCGTCGAAGGTGAGGCGAGTGAGGTGAATGGTGCTAGTGGCATGTGCTATATATGTGGCATTTATCTGCACACGGTCATCCCGTGCCCCGTCAAAGAGCTGGGTGAAGGTCTCATTGGGCTCTTCACCCTCTACAAACCACCACTGCACCTCAGGGATGGGGTTTCCTATCACCTCACAATGCAGCTGTGCACTGTCACTGAGCAGCTTCATCTGAGACAGGGGAGACTTGATAAAGCCAGCTGAGCGCCGTTTACAGTCAGCCCAGCAAACAGATTTAACAAAAATTTTGAATGAAGTGGGTTTAAAGCAAGCCAGGGGATTTCATGGATGATAAAAGGCAGTGATGAAAGACAGACAAGCAAATAGGAAAAAGAAAGAAAAAGAAACAATGTTAATAAAACACAAATGAAATGAAAATATGAAAGTAAGCACATAGATCAGAGTAACATTTTCACCCAATTATTGTGGGAAATGTTTTGATCCTGGTACAAAAATAAGAAATGCAGCATAAAAAGCAATTCGGGATGACCAGAGCTGATCTGTGAGCACATCATGAAGCCATAATCTTTATTATGTGCATCAATCTTAATCTAATCTAATACAGCGGCCTCGCAATAAATCCTACCTTTGTGAAGGTTATATTTCATTCTTCATACCAGTTTAGAAAAACATTGACTCAATGTTAAAGTCATTTTGGAGGCCGTGATTTGTGTTGCAGTTAAACTGTATTGCATGACAACTGGAACTGTTCCACTATTTCGTCCTCCCCATTTTTATCACTGAGTGTAGATTTATTAGGTTTGGCTCTCTGTGATAGGCTGAATCTGTTATCAGTGGACTTTCACATCAATTTAATTTAGCAAAATAAGTACCTTCCAACAAAGGCTTAGTGTGAGCAATTACTCAGTAATGAATGTTGGGAATGTTGGCAAAATGCTTGGTTGAGGCATCCCTAAAGACACTTAAAGCAAGAAAACCAAAACAACAAAAACATTAAACGCATATAATAGCATTCCCATGAAATCAAAACAATGTGCAATGAGTTAAACAGAACATGAAGAGAAAAGCAGATGAGGCTGAAATGAAAAATATTTCACATAATAAAATTAAATTAAAAATCCATGAAAGCCTCGGGCCTTTGGGTTGGTGCCTTTTCTCTGCTGTGCCGAGCGTCAGCCAACAGCGGTTAGTGTGTATAACTAGGTTAACACATATTTTTCAGAACATCCTGCTGATGATTTAATGCAGGGTCTGCATGACCTCAATGTAGGTGGAAGTCAACATGATCAATCCCCACTGAGTTCAGCAGCTGCCACTGATGCATTCGCATGGGAATAACACTAAAAACACTTGTTTTAAGTGGTTGTGGAACTGACTGTACCAAACAGATTCTCAATTCTCTCTTAAAGAGCAGGTAAGTTTGATTATACTGTCAAATTCTGAGTGCGTATGGGTGGCTGTGTCAGGAAACTTATTTTCTAGCTATGCGTTTATGCTCACCAACCCCCGTCTATGTCATACAAACTCACTTTCTGAAGGATTTACTTTTTTAGGTATTTGATTCCTTCTCAGTATGGCGGCTCTCCGCATTCATAGTGGGCAGGGCGGATTTGTTTGGCCACTCAGTGTTGGTCAGCAGGGGTTAAAAACTTAGGTGGGCCCAGGGAGGAATAACATTCTCGCGCTACTGGCCACAGCACAGCGAGCTAGTTCCACTCCTCTCGGAAAAATCCTAGCACAGCAGAAAGCAGAACAAAACCAGGGCTGGGCCCAGGGTACCAATACGAAAAACAATATCACGACGAAAATTAAGTTAATCCTCGATATCAAACTGCAAACTTTTTAAACCTCCAGAAAAAGATGCACAGCCTTTCCTCTGCACTTCCTTCACGAAGATACGCTCAATACTATGTTTGGGAAGATCTATTTTCAACACACTTCCACTCAAAACTGTCAGTAGATGTAATTTAAAGACAAACAGGCAGACTTAGGGTTGGCTTGTACAACTGTATATACTGTGTGATGGTAAATGTGTCCACCAGTAGAGATGTGGTAATACCACTACAGGAGATATGCCTTTAGCCATATTTACACACAGTGTTTGCACTGCTACCCTGCCATACAGCGAGCAAGTGGGCGTGTTGATAACATTGTACCGAGTGTAGCGGCTTTGTATCTTGTCTGCATGCCTGTATATTGGCTTCCACACTTTCGTTGATATCGTGGATAAGGCCAAATACATGTAGTATTGATGTAAACACAGTCATTGTGGAGGAGTTCTTGTCTTCCTCCTGCAAGCTCTACCTCTGCACCAGCTCTCGCCTAAATAAAACTGAGCATTTTGAGTACGTGAGAATGCGTCTGACAGGAACAAATGCCCTACATGTGTGAAAGGGCAACTCTGAACAATGTCTGGTCCTGGTTGCGTGGTTGTATGAAGAAACGGTTTTATTGTTTCAGCTATATATTTGGGGCACGCAGCATAATGTAGCAATCGAGCTGCCTCGCCAGGCCACGTGATCTGGGCAGCAGGACTGCTTACTACCTTCTCACATGACCTGAGATCAACAGTTGGTGGCGATAACACACCTCCATTGCATGTCTTCAAGCTTCCATTCCATTCTTCCAAAGAAATTTAGTTTTACTGTTTTGAGTATTTTGATTTTAAACTTGTGTTGTCTCATGTAAGGTTGTATGGAAGTTTCAAATAAAAGTAGAAAATAATCAAATGTGATGAAGTATGGTACATTATGGTTATTTCAACCATTTCTTATTTGAAATATCCTAACAATTATTATACTGTGACATATACCGTTACTGTGATATAAAATTTAATCATGAAGATTTTGGCCACATCGACCACCCCCAGGCAGACTTGTGAACTTGTCAACACGAGCATTAGTCTCTACATGCATATAATATAAATTTTAACATAGAGGGAAAAGAAAAAGATTAAATATTTGATGCCATACAGAGTTAGCATGAGATTTGTTAAGCACAAAAACAGTAGTGTGGAGCAAATAAACCCACACTATGGGGAAACACCTTTATCTTCATAGAAAGCTCAATTTCTCAGTAACCCGGCTGGTTGAAAATTAACAACCCAAGCTTAAATTTGCTCAGCATTTCAAAAGACAAATGGTATAACAAAGACTAAAACACGCTATCCTGACGCCACTTTCAACACTCACGTGACAAAATATATTGAAATTTGCTTTCTGTACAGGAAAAGCTAGTACAATGCAGCATCCTTTCCAACAGAAGATGGATGTCAATGGTTCTAACATGATGAAAGCAGTGAGAAGCATTAGAATAGACACATTGTATAGAGACCATAGAAAGCTTTGATTTTTATTCTATTCTGTTGTATTCTTTGGTCAAGGTCACGGTTTGGAAATTAATGCAGACGGATGAGGGGGAAAGCACCCGCAGCTGCGGTAGACGAGCGAAAACTTGTCACCAGTACAAGAAGGATGTAACACCCCCCGCAAAAAAAGAGACAAAACCTAACAGACTAAGCTTCTGCTTAGACTGCAGGCTATCAGCATAAAGATTCATAGTAGTCAGAGCAGGTTAAGCTGCTGGAGTCTCAAAATGGTGGTCAATAACGAGTCCATACTCAACACCATTTACTAAATTACTGTGACTAAACATCAAGTTCTGAACATACACAGGGGAAAAAGGGCTTCTTCTGCTTTTTTCACACAAAGTAGCTTTACCTTTGCAACTCGTAACCCACTTTTCACACCAAAGTTAAGCTAGAGAAGAAGCTGAAACTCCAGGGAAATCTAATTTTACTTCTGGTCTACTCCACAGCTGTCATTACCAAAGCAAAAAACATTGAGAGGCATGAGGGCTCCTTGTATGTGTTAGACTAATACGCACATGCGCACAACTTTCAGAAACAGTCTGGTTGCTGGTACTCTGTGCAAAATAAAAATGACCTTGTTTTACCCATGCTTTAGGAAACCGCGCCAAATAATGTGTGCATCCGACCTGGGTCCATAGTGTATATACTTGCTAATTCAATTTTAAACAAGAAACACACACACAGTCTTTACACGACTGAGTGCCATATCAACTGAATCAGCACCTACATCGTGTATAATGTGTGGAGTATTGTTATGTTTTAACACTAACCTGCTCATTGGGGTGATCATTCTTTGTCAGTTAAGACAATAATTGTGAGGTAGCTTTGTAATAAAACTGAAACACTGCTGCCATGCAACATAATTTTGCTCCCATGTAATTCCTTAGTGGGCTTAAGTTTTATCAGAGATTGTTCACAACAGAGATGCCTGCCCTTGTGCTTGTTAGTTACCATAACAGCTGCTAAAGCAAAAGTTGACACGTCACGTGACACATTCAACGCATAATTATTAATTTCTGTTACCAAGCCAAGAGCCATGACATGAATAAAATGGAGCTCTTTATCGAGTAACGTGAACGACGATCTAATGGGAACTAATGGGAGACAGAAGGGCTAGAAGCAGGTCATTTAAAGCCCATCAATAAGGGTAGATTCTCAATCCTTTAATAGCAAACAACAGAATACTTGAAATACTGGCTCGCGACAGCTGACACAAATCACGTGGATTGGGCCAACGGCTCATTTAATCAATGATAACATTTAACCGTTTAACCAGAACAAGGCACCGACTCAAGCAGTTACTGTAGACATTACAGGAAAGGTCTCCGGTTCCTTAAAGGCAAGGATAGACTAAGATCCTTCGGGTTCTGGAAAACGCTGGCCAGAACAGTGAAAACAGCTGGCCTTAATAACTAACATCAATGCATAGCAACCCTTCGGTTCAGTGGACACGGCAACAGCAAACGTTACTAAACCACCATACGTTTTAAATTAACGTTTGCGTTCATGTGACCACTTACATTTGCTAACGTTTGACATCAAAATCGCTTTCTGTAACTCAAAACAGTGACAGACGGCGACTGGAGAAAAACACATTCGACGTTATTGCTATTTAGGAACGAAACGCTCGACAGGATTTTGCGACTGCAAATTAGCTAACGTTAGCTAACTGTGTCGCTAGCAATGACACTACGCCTAATACAGCTAGCGTCACTATGTTTCTTACCAACCCCGGATGAGCTGGTTAACACTGTGCGTAAACGACTGCTGTAAAAAGGAATTCGACATCGGATAAAGGCACAATCGGTATTAACCGAAAAACATTTTAGCCGCTAATGTTGGCTATCAGGGTAAAGTCTACATCTTCAACCAACATGGCTGACACAAAATACTTACCTGTGGACGCGTCGGCTCGCCAACAGCACAACAGAAGGGCACTGACAGCCCACAGTAACTTCATGGTTAACAATTTAGCGTTTACTAAGTCGTCGAATAGACGCGATGTTAGCTACGACGTGCTGAATCTTCTTCCTCCTTTACTTGCGAACTTTCTGACGCGATGTAACAGCCGAATGTTCCACAGTCGATCCGGTGGTCGTCCTCTAGTTGCACCTCACGCACACGCCCTGATCAGCACGTACACATGACGTACCATTTGGAGGCGTGGTCACGCCAAATCAGTTGCATTAGTCTTCAATAAAAGCAATTTAAGCTTATGTAATGATTATACACTTATGTAATGTGACAAAACATTGATTCAATTTAATATCTTTCAATAAAAACGGGAAAGCATTCGCCAGCGGCGGTGAATGTTTCTTTACCCGCGGATAATTAGGCGTGTTTTAGTGAAGGAAGTTATTTTTGAAGGCTACCAAACAATATGTAATGAAGCATGGGGCTCGGACTAGCCTTCATGTCAGCCATCATAGCATCAAAAGGTTGTTGTCAATGTTTGTTGCAAAAATTCTCCAAAGTGCAGGGACATGTCTGCAGTATTCAAAGACTGAGCTATAAGGTTTTAGCTCCTTGGCTAAATTCTAAAGAGGAGGGTGATCGCACGGATCTGGATTCGAACTCCAGCAAACTGCCACAGAGAGAGAAAATCCTAATTTTGATCAGGTAATCCACTGGGCAGGGATGGGAGCTCAGACTCATCATAACACAACTTTATCAACCACATCTACCTCCTTCCATTTGCACTAGAAGGTATTTTTATATATTTCTATTTTTTTCTTGCATTCACTGTACATAGACCTTATTTTTTGCACTGTTCTCATTTGCATCTTTGATTACTATTTGCACCCCCGTTGTGTGTTCTAAAAAGCTTCTGTAACAGTACATTTCTCCACTGTAAGATTAATAAAGTCTCTGGTGACCATATGGTTCACTGCTGGAGTTTGGAAAAAAAAACACCAAATATCAGCAAAAGTATGGTGATGGTAGGAATCTTGCTGAGGTGGTATTTGTCAAATGGAGACTTAAAGAGGGAACAGGAAATCAAAAATCACATAAGACAAATTCCTGACATGTTTCAGAGTCAAAAAACAACTTCAAGTCTGTCCGTGTCCAGGTTTTAATCCTGTTTCAATTTGGTGGAATTTTTTTGATTAATCCAATATTCCCTATCAACTCCAAGTACGTAAATGTAAATGTACAGGAAAATATGTCGGGAAATCCCTACATCCAGATGGGCCATGCCAATATTTCTGAAAAAATGCCGATTAAAATCTATTGGAATATTTCTACTTTTTCACAAGACATTTTATGTAGATTCACAAAACATAAACCCACGTAAAGTTCAGGCTGCAACCCTGGAAAAAGATGCTCATCTACATATTCACAATTTTAAAGCTTGAAAACAGTCTAAACATTGAAGCTGTAGTGACTAAACACTGAAACAGCTTGCCATGTTTCAAGTACGTAGTTACAAGGGCACACATGCAACAATAAACTGTGAATATGAATGAGCAATTTCACATTGTGAAGTCAAACTCACAGCCGTAAATCAAGTGTATTCATTCCATCTGTCCACAACAACAATCCCCTCAGATTAAAGGCCTTTGAACCAAAACCCCAGAGGAGAAGAGAGGTACAATGTAGAGGAAATACACCCACGGGGCTAAACAATAAAAGGAAGCAGAATTTATTGGCTTATTGATAATATTTAACAGGCAAGTACCCCGTTGAAAGACATAATATGAATTCTGTTTACTATCTGCACATCAGGCCTTACTTTGAAAGTACAAAACAATCTCAAAACTGCATTATGCATTGAAATCACTTCCAGCGGTTCTGCCTCATGTTATTGTTCCCTGGTTGATGCTTGTTTGGTTCTCAGAACCTGCACAGTGTCATTAAAGGGACAAATAATTCAGACCGGCATAGCTCAGAACTTGACCATTGAAAAAATGTTTACCATACTACTATTTTATTTATTTGGTTTTTTTTTTAGGACAAACAAGTGACTTTTTTTTGTTCAATAATAGCTTATATGCTGCACCAATGAGGAAATTCTGGAAAATGTCCTGCTTGATTTACTTCACTCCCATCTCGTGTTCAACCACAGCACCACACAGTAAGTGCAGAAAAAGAACACAGACTTTGCCCCAGTGGTTGTTTACATACAATTAAAACACATTTGTTTGCAGTTACTGTCAGTTCTTGAAACAAGCTCAATTTCACCACTGTATCTAACTCAATTTCATGACGACTGTTGCTCATGATTAGACTTTCAAAGAATATCATACATACACACACTGCGAATGCTTTACAAGAGTTTTGAATGGTAGCACTGACACATCTTTATTTTCATAGCAGTTCATATTTTTGGACACAATCATACTGCAAATCAATATTTTTGTCAACTGGCAACTTTTAAAAATGTTTAATTTACCTTAAAGTTAAAATGCACAAATGCAGTTTTATGTTATAAGCTGATCCACATCGTAGGTTGAAGATGAAATTAAATAAATCCTTATGTGTGTAATTTAGCACTGATTATCCACATCAGTATCCAAACAGCACAAAAAAAATGCAATTCTGCATAATTTCAAGTGCAAACAATGGTACCTGTGTCATCAGGTAATCTTAAAACTGTGACAGGATCTTGATGATAAAATTATTTCATAAACTGTCGTTTTGTTTTGAGAGCTAAAGGGATTGAATGTAATATCCTTCCAAACCACGAGAAGCTTAAGTGCACACTTTAACAGTGCACTCCAGTGCACTTTGAGTCATTCTATCTGTGAGATATGAATGCCACTTATAAAAGGAATAACTGTACATTTCTTTTTGCTTCATTGGCAAAAGTGGATCATTTTAAATCATACAAGGCTGGAGATTAAAAAAAAAAAAGAACAGCAACTGTCTTGTTGTCGCGAGTCTTCTACCTTTGGATTCCTCTGTGTTCTCTTCGCGTATGAAGTGACTGAGGCAGATCGAGCCTTTTGAAGTTTACGTGCTTTTCCACACATCCTCCCTGACAGAAGCTGCAGTCGAGGCCTCCGCCCCTTCCTTTGTTCAGATTCCTCGTGAAGGTGGGAGCAACAGGTCGGGCAGAAATACACGGACCTCACGTATCACTTACCCCTGAATCAGGCTCGAGTGCTCCTGGCGAGATGCATTCAGGTCTCTACCCTACAGCAGGGAGAGACTGGAGGTCACCGCTCTGAAGTACAGCAGCCTCGGAGCTATAAACAGCTCATAGGGTGATAAGGACAAATGGTTCTCTATGAGTTATCGGTGGAGTTCTCATTGCTGGTCGAACTTGAGGACTGAGGGGTAGAGGAAGATGAAGAGGAGGAGGAGGATGAGGAGGAAGAGGAGGAGGTAAAGTTCATCCCTGATAGTTCTGGAGGGTTCGTTGCTGTGTTCTGACCACTCAAGCTTTTCCTGCACACTGGACAAGTGTCGTGCTGGTGAAAAAGAGCGGCAAAAATACGTGTCAGCGTCATTCTTACCCCACATCTTCAGATAGCAAGTGCTGAATGTCTATGTGTCAAAGAGCATTAGGTGGATGGTGTCGGATACCTGCTCCAGCCAGGGGACTATGCAATCATTGTGGAACATGTGATTGCATGGGAGCTGCCTCACATTTTCTCCAACGCTGTAATCTTCTTTACACACTGGGCATTCCAGTCCAGAAGCTGAAAGACAGAACATGTTTATAATGTAAAATTGTTAAATATGATCTGTCGGTTGGTTCGGGGTTAAAGGTTTAACAAAAGAGACATTACATTATTAAATGTTACTTAGAAAAACATGGTCTGCAATTGCCAGCATGAAATATTGCAGATCTGTCAGGGCTGGATGCTACTGGCCTGACTTGCCTTAAGCTATGCAAAGTGACAGTTGCACAACCAGCTTTCTAAAACCTTCTGTGACTTGTGCGTTGAATAACTAGAATAATTACATAACTAGCAGAAAAGGACGGGACATTTATGATGCATGTTGGAATAAGAAAAAGATGCCGTTTACCAGCTGTCAGATGGTGATGCACTGCTTGAGTTACCTGTGTCACCAGCATTTTTCTTTTTTTCTTTTTACAGAATCATGCCTAACCTCATTTATTAAATCCATGACATGACACTTTAAATGAAGCATTCTTATAATGTTACAAACTGAAGCCTCGTGAAATCAGTTCATCTGGCAAAATGGTACTTGCATGAAAATTAGACTGCAATATAATAACAGCATGCAACCATCTGCTGTAGAGAAAATTAAACTGCTGTCCAAATGTGCAAATAATTCAGTCTAAGATATCAAAAGAAAGGAAACTGGCCATGAAACAGTCTATTACACCAGTGGCGATCATTATGTTCCAACTTACCAACATGCTCATCTGTAATTTGTACTGTAGGAAGACTTTTTATTTTATCCCTATCAGCAGGCGGAGGCCCCGTGTTCTCAAACTGGTTTAATAACTAAAGACAAGAGAAAAAAAGATTAGAAAAGAAATTAAATTAAATACATTTGCTATTCTAAAAGATAAAAACCAAGCCCTTCTCATTTTGATTAAGTACAGTAATCAGTTTAAAAAAAATTTCAAAGGTTTCTTAGAAATACCTGAGTTATAATTGCGTCTAGTCCATTAGCACCCCAGGCATAATCCATAGGATTTGAATGAAGAACACCCCTTTATTTAAAAAAAAAAAAAAAAAAGTCACTACAACAGTTAGGAGTCACATAGCAAAATTTGGTTTCCTGCCTAAATATAATTCTCATCCAGAAACTTACCAAGGTCCAACACCAATATTTGGCATTGCAGTAGGTGCAATTATTCCATTCACTAGTTGCTGAATGATTCTACAAAAGAGAACAAACAGCTATGACACAGACGTATTGAGGGCGAAACTAAACTGGTTTCAAAGTGCTAAAATGTGCCACAACTAACTTAAATTCCACAGTTAGACTGTGCTCCTTACCCCTCTAAAGTGGGAACTCCCTCATGCCTCCCAGCTTGTCGTCTTGAACCATGACGACTTCTCGGTTGCCTGGCACCGTATCGCTGTCGTGATGCATTTTCCCTTTCCCGCCTGTTTTCAGCATCCCTGTTGTCCTCTGCTCCCAGTCCCGCCCCGAAGTCAAAGCGGTCATCAAAGACACCCAGGGTAAACTGGCCATAGCCCGAAGGGAATGTAAACAAGTGCTGGTCCGCATTCTGGAAGAAAAAAGTTGAAAGCATTTGGTTGTTGTAATCTTGATGGTAGGAAGCAGCCAAGCTTTGTGATTTCTCTACAGGACAGCAGATATTTATGTTTTGTTGACAGGCAGGTCAAATTTCAACCTGATAGAAACCTGAGATACGGAATTTCCCTGTTTACTGTAGTAAAAGTACAGCCCAGTATTCTTTAATAAAAAGCATAAGTAAAATATGAAGATAAAACTTCCCAATCATTCAATGAAATGTTTCTATAAAGAGCAAGACTATGGTCAGTGACAAAAGCAGAAGTGGAAACCCTAAGACCACTTCTACTATGTCCAGTGCTTGATCAGCAAAACACGTCAATGGAAACTATTTCAGGAATTTCTGACAATATTATGCAATAGTGTAGTATGACAGAGAGAGGTTGTGTAGAAAAGAAAGGGTTAGAAACCTCAAATGGTTGCTGGTTCTGGGGCCCGCTGGAGATGGTAGACATGGAGCCATTGTCAGCACTAAACAGGGGATAAACAGTTGACAAAAGTTGTGTCTTGACTAGTTATATTAAAGAAAAAATATTTTTTTTCCACCACGGCCAAAGTTTCTATCATCCCTAACAGTTATGATATCACATGTTTTTCCGTTATCTTTGCCCCTCCACCCTCTGATTTCACAATTTTAACTGTAGCGCCTTAAAATACCACGAGAATAGTTGAAAATAGAACATTAAGCTGACTAAGAAAAAGATTGCAATCCATGCCACTGCTGTCAAGTGCTTAAAGTTAATTATCCTTTTTGAAGAGCCACTCCAGAAGGAAAACAATCGTTCTGCTCTACACAGCATTACAAAGGCAACTATTAGCACAAGCAACAAAATTTATCATACTAACACTTAGAATCGGAATCACTTATTTGAGAGACAAATCAAATGTTCATGTTTAAAATTGTCACTTGGGAACTTGGTCACAATCACTCATGTGATAGGTGCTGGTGTAGAGCTAAGGTTTGCAAGTTGCTTTGATTCTACATGTCAGCTACTGTATGCTGGTGAGTAACACAACCGTTAGGAATGATGGCCAAACAAATGAAGGCCCAGAGGAAAATTATGTGTTGTTAATGTATGTTTAGGACAGGTGTATTTAATACACACTTAATACAAACCTTCTCTCCTCCAGCAGCTCCTCAATAAACCCTGAATCACACCTTGGACATGTGTAATCCTGTAAACATACAAAAAGTAGTAAGAACCAACACATTAGGCTCTTTATAACAAGCTAAACCATGTATTTTACACACTTGGATGAACACTACAGCTACAGCCCATTGGTGTATCAATGTGTGGCATGTGTAAACTGCAAATCAGATATGTCAAGCACAACTCTACTAATGGTGTGGCTGAACAGTGAGATAAAGAAGACAGAAGATGATAATCCTTTTCACATGACCAAACCTAGACCTGACCTCGAAAAGCAAAGAAAAGCAGTGTGAAGTGTCTGGAGGTCTGACAAAAACACTGTAGCACAAGCAACGCTCAATTGTGCCATTTCCTGTGGCAAGACAACACCTGAGTTATTTGAGCACACATTGCAGATGATCTCTGCTGTAACACCACCAATCTGACCAAGAGGGCTCACTAGAGGATGCTGACTGAAGACTGAAGCAAGCAAGTCTTCCCACACCATGCTTTTTTTATGTTTTGGGGGGTTTTCTATCCTGATCCTGGGAGAAACATGATGTCATTCAGCTGTATTTTCTATGATTGAAATGACAAAATAAAAATAACTTTATTATAGGGTTTATTTTAAATTGTAAAACAGCAGGTGCACAGCTCAATGGGGTGTTGATGCGAGCGCAGGTCATTGCCAGCAACCCACAGAAACCTACGGCTGATCTTTACATTGTGAAGGGCACGTTTACAGCTCTATGGCAGATCATTCTAGCCTGTGACAGACATGCCACTTGTGTGCCTTACTGAATAGCAAAACAAGAAAAGGACGCAGTGGCATTGTTGCCGCCAGATCATTCACAGAAACCATTAACAACCTACTACACAAAGTCTTAAGGCACACGGAGTGTTAACAGCTTTTCAATAATAAAAGAAATACATGAGGTCGATCATTAGACGTGATTAAGTGTTGCAATTGACAGTAAACGTTATTGCTAGCCGATATAGCTAATATTCCTCATAAACTCTGAGTAATCAACACATGATCCCACCAAACGTTGCAACAAATTGTGCAAGAAAGGCATCCGTATTTGGTTTGTAACGTTAGTGACTAAGCAGTTGGTGTTTGCATCCAGATGGATCCACGACTTAGATAACAAGCTAACACACACAGGGTAGCGTTAGCAAGACAAAACGGGACTTCGTAGCAAGCCAGCTAATACCGTTAGCATGCTAACAGTTGGCCGCGCCGCTTCAACGATTTCTACTAAAGTAACGACAACACTATTGTGTTTTTTCTTTGTACAGAACTCTCTATTTTTAGCTTCTGTCTATGGTACTTACGGGAAGCCGAGGACTAATCTCTACTGAGCATCTGTGACAGAAGAACCGGCTGGGCCATGGAGGAGCTTCAGCCATCTTTAGCCACTACACAGGTAGAAAGGGGGAAGGACTACGGAGCACCGCAGAGGTCAATGTTAACATCCTAGAAAATACGACAACCATGTGATTGTCACGACTGCGCTGCATCATTGTAAACATTAAACTGTAATAATAATAAAAAAAGGTAATGCCCACCTTGATTAGAAGAAAGTAAAAGTGGCACATTACCGGAAAGATGATACATAAGCTATTGTACAATTCCATACTAACATTAATGTGAAATGTTAAAATGGATTATATTATATTGATTAATTCTGCACACACAATGCATTTTTTAAAAATGCTTATTGTGTTGGAAAGAGTTAAATTTTTAACATTTGATGAGAACCATTAACAATTGTGTGTCTTATAAGATATTGCCACATGGTGGTGCTTTTGTGTATCAAGTGATACAGAGTTTCACTGTATTTCACACTGTAGCCAGGGAATAAGGATACAACACACTCTTGGTAAGACTGCTTTGGACTTTATGAGATCTTCATGCCATAACCGGGCTTTCATGTTGGGAAAGCCGGGTTATGGCATCCTATGGTACACTGGCCTCATGTCTTACCCCGGTGGGTTCAGGCCCCCCTGCTCTCCCCATCCACATGAAAACCTGAGATGTGTTTTTGCTATCTGGCATTGCACTGGATTTATTTTGACACATGTTACTTTTCCATTGGATTCCCGTCAACCACCACTCGAGCCCAACAGACATACCTGAAGTGTTCAGAAGCTGTGCAGCATCTGGTTTCGAGCAACACATCGTGTCAAAGGTAGATTTGTTTGTTGTCCGTATTATTTGACAGTAGTAGTCGGAACAATTTATCAAGTGTCAATTCTGAGACACAAATCAATAAATAAGCAGCCTCCCACATGGGAAAGACATTGTCTCCTTTAATATGAACAAAGCCAAGTTCTTGCTGGCAGCTATCTGGTGGCACTGAGATAGCAGTGAAGGTCTCAGAGATCATTTAGTTACATAAGCACTGGAGGGGGACATGATTGATTTTATATAGTCTGTTTCAGGTCTGTTTTTATTTTGGGTTAAGTTATAAATTAAAATTTCCCCCATATTTCTTTTTTTTTTTCTTTTTTTCTTTTTTACAGGTATCCTTAATGCGATTACCATAACAGCAGATTGACGGCTATAAACATGTCACACAAGACTGGAGTCTATCTCTCCACATGTTGAGAGTTAAGTAGGAGTTCCCATCCGACTGCCCATCAGCCAATCACATCTCTCAAGCTGTCTGGCCTGATTCTTATTGACAAATGTTCACTTTTATGCTCTTGCGAATAGCCCACGAATGCAACCGGTGCCGTTTGTTCAAGCCATGTGTGTCCTGCTTTGAATGAAATACATTGTATGGCTTTAGCCTTGTATTCATATTGTTATCAACTATGCAGCTAACACACTGTGTTACTTTGTTTCAGTATTATGCAGAAAAATCTGCTCTGTTGCATCTTGTAACAGCTTAACAGTGAAACAAATGCAACATTGCACTGCCACCATGGCTTCATTTCTCACTTATATGCATGATCACTTACAATAAGAGTTTCCTCATAGCAAAGCTCACACTGTAACCTATTAGGTCCTATTATGACACTATACTCGCACCACACTGATACTACTGTCCACTGCTGCCATACTTCTACTATACTAATTGGGACTGTACATACATATTCTACTGAACTGGCTCCACCTGCTTACACACTTAGTTACTTACTGTTCACAACCTGCTTACATCTCGTCCTATATATCGATTACTACCTGTTTATACCTGTACACATCACAGTATACATGCTTATTTTACTACCTGTCTATAAACTGTTTATCATCAATGTGTGTATTTATATATCATAGTATTTATATATTTATGTGCATACCTTTATACAATCTGTTGTCATTATGTACAAAATACTGCGTCACTATGCAATCTGCTTACATTGCCAGTCTATACATTCTACTATTACCCACCAGGCTACCTCATTATTATACTTGACTTTATATTTCATATCATATTGTATTTTATTGCTATATTTTAGATGTTGCGCTATTTTTTTCCTATATGTTTTCTGAACTATATCTGTAAGGCCTAAGAATCACATTGCCAGCGACTGCTTCACTGTAACTGTTGTTTACGTGACAATAAAAGAACTTGAACTTGAACTAATGTCCTCACTCTCAGCCGGCGTTGTGTCTGATCGGGCCTTGTGGGAGCAGGAAAGATACAGCTGTCCCATGGGCTGAGATTAGAGAGGGTCTGATAGCACTGAGGTTTGCTATGTCTGCCTGGCTGAGGTAAGCTATTGTCTCTCTGCGCCCAGTGCGTCACTGCCATCCCAGTCGAATGCTCACGCAATCTGGGGAGTGAGTGACTTTGGGTCAGAGACAGGTCATGTGAGCAGCGGAAAACAGCTCTACCAGACAGAGGGACCTTCTGCATCATTTTGGGACACCACTAATCTGGATTTGGAAAACGGTGACCAAAAAACATATTATTGTACAAGTGAACCACGTTGCTTTGAGGATGTATAAAAATAATAGATGTTTTCTTGCTGCAATGTGGATTGCAACACTGAACACATGCTGTAAAACACTGCAAGGGGTGGAAGTAATTAATTGTATGTCTTCCTGCCACTGTAATTAAGCTTTTAGACTGCACATGCACACATACATCCACATACAGTGACGCACACAGCAGAATAATTGTTTTCTTCAGCCTCATTTTTACGGTTTCATTTCTATCACACTCCTAAAGGAAGTAAAGCGTTGCAGCCAAGGCAGCAGACAGATATGTTGCAAGGGACACTGCTGCTTTTGTCACTCCATAGAGTTTTTCCAGACACTCCAGCCGGGACTGCCCCACACAGTCCCTCTGGGCCCCCGAATCGCACTCACACACACGCACATAAACACACTCGCGGACACACACACCCACACACTCAGCAATAACAGCCGCCTGCTGGAACTTCCTGGGCCTCTTAGTCATGCGTCACTTGTTTTCAGTCCCACCCATCGAAGACTCTCTCTCCCTCCAGACGCACTCTGTCTGAGGCCATGTGTCACAAGAGCTGTGCATCACACACACACACACACACACACACACCTTAAGATCCCAGGACAAACAGCAAGAAGGCTGTAAAGGTCGACATTAGTGATGGACAAAGCTGTCTTTAAAAAAATAAACCGAACACGCCCTCGACATGTACGGTACATACACATATTTGAATCGCAGGAGGTATCCCTTCTGTTCTGTACAGTGTTTTTCCGCTCTGCTTGTGTCCCAGAGCAAAATCCCTCCATAATACATTGGTACATAACTGTTTGGGATTACATCACTGGGCAGCTAACAAAATATAGATGCTTCTAGAGGAACATATGTGCACAATTAGCAACTTCGGTTCGACCACGTTTGCTGTAGCGGAGTGTTTGTGGTCTCTCGCTGCAGATGTTTGGGCAGAGTTCGACTTTATCTGCTTTTACTGACCCATCGCCGATAGAAATACTGTTGCTTTCCCACTTTTAAATCCTTCCTTCTCTGTCAAGGTCTGTTTGTATTTACCCACAGGGTGACTTGTAGTGTTAAACACTTTTTAATCATGCTGGCAGCATGCTGGGTCGGTCCACCACCTTGGCCCGGACTCCACAAGCATTGGATGGAACGATGTGAAATTTAGTACTAATGTTCATCTAACACTCAAAATAATAGTGTCATGTCTCGTCAGATCTGTTAAGTGTTTTGTTCACGAGTGTCATGTCTTGTCTTACACTTCCTGTTTTATTGTGAAACCTAACTCTCCTCTCGTTTCAGACCCTTGACTTCCCGGTGTGTTTCCCGCCTGTCTGATTGTCTACTCCGCCCTAGTTGTCTCCACCTGTTCATTGTTACCTCGTGTATATATATTCCGCGTCTCCCTTTGTCCTGTGCCAGATTGTCTCGTGCCATGTCTTTGTACCAAGCCGTGATTTATCCAGCATTCCTAGATCCTTGTCTCCTTGTCTGTTGTTGTTCCTAGTCTGTTTTGTAAGTACGTCCTAGTTTAGTAAAGTATTTTTCTAGCGTTATTCTTTATTTTCATTTGATACTTTAATCAAGCCGATTGAGCCCTTTTTGTGTTACATTTCCAAATTATTCCTTAGCGTCTTTTGTTGAACTTTCTGCCATACTTTGTATGAGCTGTAATTATCCTGAGCACCTTTTGTTAAATAAACTCTTCATTGATTTTGAAACCTTGCTGTGGTGTCTGAGTCTGCATTTCAGTCCAGAAACCTCGTGCCTCCAGGCCTGTCAAATAGACCCCTTAACCTTTGATTAGGTGCCTTCAAAAATTGGTAGTTAATTAGCAAATGCTAGCATGCAAACACCCCATACTAAGCAGTTAAACATGATAAACATTATACTTGCTAAACTACAGCATGTTAACATTGTCATTGAGAGCATGTTAACATGCTAATATTAGCATTTAGCTCAAAGCGCTGGTGTCCCTTGCCGCTGTGGCTGTACACTTTTAGTCTCGCTAAATAATAAACACTCACTGCTTATGTAAAAGCCATTTTGAGAATGTCAGAATGGCCCAAGTCTTATCTGTGATAGCACATAAAACGAAAGACACAAGAGACGGCGTGCTGGAAAGACAGTGTTATCTGTTCTACCCAGCCGATCCTACACAGCAACACCAAGCACAAACCTCCACAGGAGACGAGAAGTTTCATCTCGACAAGAAATTCCCCAGCAGGTGGCTGAGTGTGAAAAAAAGACAATTACAAAGTGTGTTTGAGAAGAGGCCTGTGTAAGATATTCCCTACAGGAGTGTCTCAACTGTTATTTTTGGCACGCACTGTGTGTATGTGTAAATCTCTGTCTGTTTGTGTGTGTGTGAGTGTGCTGTTTGAACATTTTGCGTGCAGACAGTATGTACAGTATGTGTGAGCGCGCGCATATGTATTTGCTCACCCAGTCGCACGTCTCATAGCCTCAAACAGTCCACACCAAGCAGCGCTGGGGCTAACAACACAATGCATGGGTGCAGTCACTCCTCGACCGTCTGGAGGAATGGATACCACATGGGCCTCCCGAGTTCATTTGTGGTACACTGTCCCACTTCAACAAGCAGGGGATCGTCTAACAGATGATTTAATTACATGTGTCCTAGTGGCTATTGTAGCTGTTCAACTGAGAGAAGCTGTTGATAATAAGCGGATAAAATCGAATGAAACCCGAAACCGAGGAAACTCACTCTCATCTTTGCTGAATTTGCATGGCATACCGTAACGCATGACGGCAAATTAAATGTTCAACAAACTTTCCATGATAACCGACCAACTTTCCATTATAAACAAGTAGGTATCTGGGCCAAGGCTTATAAAAAAAAAGGTATTTGTGTCTTGCTCCTATGTGAGAGCCACCTGCAAAGCTGATGTGAAATTATGGTCATGGCCTGGTAATTTTCCAAGCCTCAAATTGCACAATTGGACTCAATTTGAGTCAAGTTTGGGAACTAAGTGCAGCCCAATTATCACACTTCATTGACTTTTTTCAGTTATGTGGCTTGATATTTCAACATGAACTCAAACCAGAGTTAATTCAGTGACCTCGTCAGTGCCAAGACAGGGCAGGCAGCAATCTCACACTATACTTGTCTCAGACACACGCGTTCCCAAACACTTTAAAACCCCTGAGGAGTCTCTGGCAGTACCCACATACTGACTGAATACTGTAACCAAGTGACCTCATCTTAGATAAAAATTCATATGAACCTTACAGTATATTTTGTTGTATTCCCAGCACTTTGTCCTCGCATTGCGGGCCAGACCACACACAGAGCCAGAAGAGAAGCCGTCCCAGAGGTCATGACGAGGAAGTGAAACAATTCACCAAGAATAATTGGGGACAATTAGGATTTGCACAACTTCCTAACTCTGCTGATTTGTTGGTGGTGATCTGATCATGACCAAATCGCTGACAAACTCTGCTCCTTTGCAGAAAACCTGCCTGGATTTTCAACTGTTGCTTAAAGTGGTGACAGCAGCCTTTGCAAATGAATCACTAGCCTGGCAAACATTTCCACCCTGAGTCTCGAAAAGCATGAATGTTGTCATGTCTGAGAACTGTTAAATGAGTCTTCATCTATGATGACAGTTTGGATGATAATTCGTCTGATACGCCTCATTAAAATATACATGAGCTCAGATCAGAGATCATAAAAAGCATTTCGGAGAAATCCATCGTCTGCAGCAGTATAAGCTATAAGACTGGAGTGTGGGCTGTTGTGTCAGTGCAGTGCAATTGTCAAAAGTTAAATGTCAGGCATGTGGAAAATTAAAAGACTCGCTGTGTAACAAAGCAAGTCTGGGAAATAATGTCTGAGGCAGATAGATTGTGATGGAGTGATGGATCTGATATCTATTAGTTTCAGCTGTGGGACCGAGCTGTTTACAATCCAGTGGCGCGATCCAGAGAGTGGGTGGTCTCCGAAACACTCCGCAGCGCCTGGTCTCATCACAACATCATTTCAGATCTAAATGCTGGCTGTTAACTTACTGGAAGTAGTAAGGCAACTTGGCGGAAATGATACCATGTGGACGTGGTTGAGAAAGACGCTCGACATATCAGGGGCAGGATGATTACGCATCCCTGAAATGTCAGTGTGGGCGTCACATTATAACCCCATGTGTTTGCAGGGATATAAACAACTCAGCCAGAGGTTGTGATGTAATGTGTGTGTGACTGATCCCATGCTTATAACAGGTGAGCTCCAGCAGGAGAGAAGCACCCACAATCACACCCACGCACTCAAACAGACAGACAAACACACACACACACACACACAGCTGTGCTCCAGTGGAAGTGAGGCTGACCCCTCACTGGCCGCACCACAGACCATAACATGTAGAAAAAAGGGATGAAATATGGAGCAAAGTGGGCAGAGAATTCCTGAGGTCTCATGTTGAGTGTAATTAGAATAGCTTTGAAATGGCTCATAGGTTCACTCTGTGGTTATGTCATTACCACCAATGGTGTGACACAGGCGCATCATGTCGTGCATCAGTCACGGGGCCGTGTGTTAATGATATACAGGTTGCTCCTGGAGAAGGTATTACACCGTCATACTGACAACAGCAAATGGGATTTCATTTATCTTCTATCCATCCGGACGGTTTGTCCAGATACATGTACCAAAAGTGCTGCCTCAGCTTATTGTTCAGTTGTGTATTTTACTGGAAGACCACAGCCATTTCAACATATGCGCCGCAAAGTGTGGCAAATGCTTTATTGTAGTGGGTGTTCACTGCGAATTCCTGTGGAGCTGCCACTTTTTTCAACTATGGCAAGGAACACTGGTTTGGTGGGTTTATTGTGTGGGCGGCAGAAGAATTTATAGATGGCTCACGCTCATAAAGGTATGGGAATTATTGGCTTTCACGTTATATTTTCCACATAGTGAGGTGTAGATTGGGCAGTTTAAGGCTATCGCTCTTAGTGCTGTTAGTTTAAGGCGAGATGGAATATCTGGGATATGTTTCTATGTATTAATCACAAAGATGGAAACCAAACTGGCAAGACATGCCTTATTGGACAGATAAGTCTGGTGGGCCGCACTGATGTCATGTCTGACCAACATCCCTGTGTGGTCAAGCTAATTTATTTGGATCGATCAATCATATATAACTTTACCCACAACACACAGATAGATTTCTGAAAAAGACAACTTTGAGTGTTTCACGTGTGGGCACAGCAACAGCCCCTCGTGGCATTGTTATTTGCCCTGTTCGAACTAACAAAACATCTAATTCCATTCCCAGTGTAATAAAAGGGTACTTGGACAGGAATATAAACATCTCCCTAAAGTTGAACCAGATGCTGCAGCATGACGGAGCGCAGGATTCAGAGGAGGGAGAGAGAAAGACAGAAAAACAAGGGAGGTACTTTACGCAGGAAAGTGAGTCAGTACCCAGGCCTCGGAACTTCGAAGCATTCATTCCTCCGTCCCTCTATCCCTTCGCCCTCCATCCCCCTGTCCCCTCCCACCTAAGCTAGAGCGGGGGGATATCCCTGAGGAGAAAAGCCACCCAGCCTGGATTTGATTCCCCGTCGCCTCTCGCATGAGGCCTTGAGAGGCCTGTCGGAGAGGCGACTCGGCCACTGCACGCACAGGAGAGGAGGTCTAACCACCGCACGCATTATCTAACTGGCTGCTGGAGCCTGACCCAACACTCCAAACCCCAGCGTGAGAGGAAAGCTGTCCAGTTCCCTTTACAGTGCGAGTATGATCTCATTTGGCTGAAACCGGCGATGATTAAGACTGTGACACAGTTTAGAAGAATCCAAATATTATAAAATACACGTCAGAGGCCGTTTCACAGTTGTAAAGTACTGCGTATTGTTAATGAATGTGTTATAATAGAGTGCAGACAATGTGTTGAGGTGAGCTGAGTAAGAGGAGAGGCAGGTTGCAGGGGGTGTTCTGTGGCCACGACTCAAGTATGTTTGAAAGAAGAAAGAAGACACCTTGTGACAAATATTAAACTTTATGTTGTTTTGAAATGGCAGTATAAAAATACAAAAATATGTTGATGCATTCATCATTCAAATTTCACAGTAAGTACACAGGTAGGTACACATACACGAGAGTCGTCGAAATGTTCCATAATACACTGAAAGGATTACTGGAAGTATTTCAGACATCTGCTTTGAGTTATAAGATTTAACTGGATCTCTTGACTGTTTGAAGTTGGCCATTTGTATGGAGATCTACCAGGTTTACCAGCGTCAACAGCAAACAGGCTGACTCACCTCTGATGGCACTATAATCAGGTATGTTCAATTGGCCTAAACTGCGGCCCGTTCTCAGACAAATTAAATTTTCCTTTCACTCAGACGATGCTAATTACATTAGTCTGTCCAGTAAGTTCTTGAAAAAAAATCCATTGAAATGAAAGCAGCAAAACAGCAACGGAATGAACTAGCATGACCTACAAAAATGCATTTAGAAAACAAAGCCAAGCGCTCGACAGAGGAGGTATTGTAGAGGGTTTGGGGTTGAACCAGCAGTCCTCTGGGACTCCTACAAACACAACCACACTGTTAATTTGAGTGATCAGCGGGTGGCCGAGAGTTTGGATCAGCATCCAGAGTAAACATGTGTGGGGGGAGAGAGACTATACAGGTTTGTTTAGGCTGCGCCCCGTCCTCACCTCCAGACAAAGGGCACACAGCGCGACTGCAGTTGTTCTGTTCTTGCTTTCTGGTGAGATGAAACCACACTGGCACGCTCTAAAGTGGTATCAACTTTCCAAACAAATTAACATTGTTTTCCATCAGCTTATGAGGGAAAACTGTTTGTTTGTGGGCAAGAGAGGGAGACCGTAAAACTGCAATAAAAAAAAGCTGTAAAATGCCAATGCCAGTGACCGCTATTGTACATACACAATAAACAAAACACAATAAATACATTTTTTTTGCATCAGCTTTCCGAAGGATATATGGATTTGTTACTAGGATAAAAACATAAATAGAGATTGATACCTTCTCCAATAAATAGTAATGGTATTCTATTTACAATATGCACACATCTCCCAAAGAGCTCATGAGATATTTCTATCCCGAGAAACGTGTTCACCTGCCTCTTTTTCCCAAACTAACACAAGATTAACACAAATTGCTTCTGTAGCTCTTTTAGAGGCAGTTACACTCACGCAGTTACTGTAAGTCTTCCATATCAAACCTATTGTCATTCTGTGTACAAAGGGGAGGGGCCGTCATGGGAAGCTAGTGGTGTGACACTTGGAAATGTTTGTCGCTGAACTCTTCTCTTGAAAAACGGCTGTGTCAGGAGGCGCCCGTCTAGACCGCGTTTTCCTCACTGCCTTCCAGATCGTAAGCTTTCCGAGGGGGACCTGCGCAAAAGGAGAGTCAAAATCTATAACAGCCCACATATATTGTTAAAGACAAAGTAAGACAGATGCAACGAGGAAGCGACAGGTGTTTTTGTAGCCTTACTGTTGCAGTGGCCATAGTGGCGGACTCCTATGGAGCGGCCGAGGAAGCAGGTGGCCCGGCGGAGGTGGCAGGCGCTGGGGTAAGTGATGTTGTCATTGCCACAAATTGCCTGCTCAGACAGCATGGGTATTGGGCAAGGGGTTGTGCGGCACATGACGCAGTGGGCGCTGTTGGTCTGGTCAGTCACACAGGTGTGGGTACCTGGACACACCACGTTGGAGCACGACTCTGCGCAGGGCATGAAGAAAGAAGAATTATTAGTGAAGAAAAAAACTGTGTGACATTTTGCTGCTGTGCATAAAACTTGATGAATCTTGCTTACTTTTGCAGTCTCCCTGGTACATGACCTCCAGGTCCGGGTGTCCCATGCAGCGGGCCATCAGCAGAGAGCACTCATCCTTATACGACTTCCCATCGCTGCCGCACACAGCGTGCTTCCGGGAAATGTGAGAGCAGTCTGGAGAGCACACACACTGGGGCCTTCCCGTCTTCATTTTGCAAACCTTCCCGGGACTGCATTTGACTCCCTCGCAAGTCTCTGCAAAAGCACAGCGAGCGGTTTCATATGTGCATACGAGCACTGCGCAGTGTCAGTGTAATGTTACTGTATTAACAAGTCTGCAGACATCAGGTGATCCGCAGGCATTTTCATACAAAACAAGCTCGAGATCTGGGGTTTTCCCAGACCATAACACAATTTTCACCTTGCATAATATTTACAATAATCACATCTCTTTATTGACCATTACACACAGGGGTGTCTCGCCTGGTGGAATGTGAGGCTGGCGTGTTTTCATAACAGATCTATGTGTACGGCTGCACGCAGACTGGGCTAAGCTCCTGCGGAGGGATGGAGGGGCTGTGAGGTAGACGGAGTTCAAATAGCTGTCAGAGAAGTTTACAAGCTGAGAAATGAGGGAGCCCCGGGCTGCTCTGACACCCCATAATGTCAAAGCGCAGGAGGAACTGTAATCCTACACAGTGCAGAGTCAACATTAGACAATGCACACAGGTCTCTTCCCAGGACCTTTCAGAGTCTTTAGAGATGATGCCTGAGTCCTGAGGATTCTGTCAACAAAAAAGAACTTATTTCTTATTTCCTGTCTCAACCAGCGCTTCAATATCCTGTTTTATTCCTGAGCTGCTCCTTTTTTTTTTCTCTTTTGGTTGATTTCCATCTTTCACTGTCCGTTCTCGTTATACATTTTCTCTCCATCGCCTCCGTGTCTCCCAGTGAAGGAATGCAAACGAGGTATGATGTAGGTGTCTTGAGTCTGAATTGACAAGCGACCGCTTAACTTTCATTGACATTCATGAAACTGACATTTTCCTCCCACAGAATTCCAAGTGATCAAGATAGTGTTGCACATTATGAGTCCCAGACGTCTGGGCATGTGGCAGGCATTTATTCCAGCCTGCAGGAATGCATTTTCTTATTTTGCTAATGGAAACAAACAGGGCTCCTTTTTAACTAGCTGTTTATCTTTATGTGAGGTGCAGGCTGTTAGGCTACCTTTGACTGTGGCAGCTTTTTTAAAATCTAAACACAATCCACATCTCGGCTTCTCTAAGCCGTGTGACGAGGGGCTGCAGTTGCCAGTAGCTAGATTTTCGCTGGGACTTATCAGCATGGAGAAATTCACATTTTTGGCCTGTGATCACTTGGTGTAATGCTGCTTATGAAAACAGACTTTATCTGCAAGTGAACCTGAATGAACCTTGTAGAGATTCCAGGAGGGGAAGCTTCTCAGGACAGCTGGGTGGAGTTATGTGGAATGCCTCTCCTCCATCCACGTCTGCATTCTGTTAGAAGGCTGCCCCGGGAACCCATTGTGTAAATATCTTGATTCACAAATGACGTGGTTTCAATTAACTTTCACTAGCTCCCCACAGAGTGTTATTGTGTGTTGTGGCATAGCCAATTTTGTCCCTGTGATATTTCATGATGATATCTAAGCAGTGATTAAAACAAATACTTACCTTAAAACTAGCACTGACAGCTTGAGTCCAGTGAAATATATTTATTATGTTTATTCATAGCGTGACTGTTGTGGGCTTAAAGCACTTTAGTACATTTAACTTTTGGGTTACATGCAATGACGTACTATGCTCTGCTGTGATAAAACAAAGCGTGAGTAACTGATTCCTTCTACTTGGCAGATTCAGTGAACTTGCTCTTTAAAGGTTTGTTTGTTTACCTTTGCATGGTTTACAGGAGACAATTCCCAGGAAGCCCAGCAGGCTGACCTCATTCATGGGCAGGCTGGTGTTGGACCACGCTGTGTCCAGGCGTCCCCCGGCACAGCACTCCTCCCTGGTCACCCCTCTCATCAGCACCATGTCACACCTTTGGTCTTGACTCTGCTGCAGCCAGCACATCCCAGCTGGAGATAATGACATATTACAATATATAAAAATATACAGTAAATAAGTTCAATTACACATAACACATAAAAAGTGTATCACAGCAATGCGAATTATTCGTCAATATTAACGAATAAATGGCTAATTATAAAGCTCAAGTATTGTGTTTATCTATTAGAAAATGCTAATATGTAGCACCTGTCTGCTAAGATGTTTTCACATATATTAGCTGTGTATATTCTTACTAAGTAGACAAAGAAAACACATTTAAAACAGAGGGATAGGCTATTTTTTTTCCAAAAGGCTGAGGTAAATGACGCATAGTTATGAATTATGGGGGGGAAAAAGTACCTCATCCTTCTGGTAACTGCAGGAAGATTCATTCATTCAGTCATCTTAAAAACACGTTACAACAGGGTCTTAAGTTTTCACAAGAAAAAGAAACAAAAGAGTCCACTCACCACTGGCAGGATTCCTCCCAATCTGATACAAAGTGAGAATCACTCCAAAAGCATAGATGAAGAAGCTCATTGTGTTCTCTGGTTGGTACAAACCCGTTTTCTGGAAGCTTGTCTAAGCAAATACCAGCAAGAAGAAGTGATGTTCCAAACAGAGCGGATCACTCTAAGTCCACTCTGGAAGTAGCTCTCCCTTATGTGAATGAACGTGTTGTGGATAAGTGATGTCGTTCCCCCTCTGTATAAATATTTAGCCCAGATGGAATTATGCTGCTGGGATGGGCGATCCTCTCAGCCAGTAATAAGCCAGGGCAGGACACAGTTTGACTCTGACTCAATTTCCAGAGTCGGGAAATGATCCATGCCCTCCAGCGCCAGACGCTGGGCACTTATATGACCTCACAAAACATTTTCACACCATATTAGACTAATTAAAGGCTAATTAAGTCCTGGAGAAGATTTAGAATGGGGTTTAGGTTAGCCTTTTCATTATTAAACTTTAAATTACCTTTTTTTCATTCAGCTTATTGAATAGACTAATTGAATTAGCTGCTCAGGTATTTGGGGAAAAACTTTATTGCATAATAACCTCTGAATGTGACCTCATAAGACACAGTTATTTTCTATTTGCGTGGTGGGTCCTGAATGTTTTCTTCTGTTTTGTCTCATCTCTGTCTTTAATGTGGCAAAGCTCAGACGTATCCATTCGCCTCATAAATAACATACTGTTCAATTATGGCAGTTTTCCGTCTGTAAGCTGCTCTGTGTGGTTTCGGAGGGAAAAGTGGCCTATAGAAATTCCATGCTGATATCTCTTCTTATCTCATTATTGTGTTCAGAAATAATCGTTTGAGGCAATGTGATCCAGCACTGACCAGAATTTCTGTTTCTCTGTAGTGCAAATGCAGGAGAAAGAAAGGGCCACCGCAGCAGAGCGGTTACAGTAACTTCTGAGGCTATTCTAAAATGGTTTCTGGCCATATTATGCTAAATCAAGTGAATTTCAAGTGTCTAAAAATATGCATAATAGCGGTCCTTGAATACATAAAGCCTTTCACCTCTCCGACACTGTCATTCCTCATTTTTGTTGTCAGGGTTAATCAATGAATGCGGATATTTCTTTCTGCAGCTGTGGTTGGAATGATACTGAGAGACGAGGGGTAGAGTGGGAGTGAAGGTGGTCTGCCCTTGAGCAATATATCAAGTTCAATAAACACGACTATGCTGGAGCTTATCAAGAACATTCATGTCTGCCCCCTCATTTTTAGTCTATGATCATACACAGGCAGCCACAGTGAGCGAGACTGAAAACATTGAAATACTGTGGATAGATATACAGTTTCTGTCTACCAGAGGGACAGGCATGTTTGTTTAACACCATCCAGTCTTCAAAAACCAGGTGGCTACAGGCGAATCCGCATTATCATCATGTTTGATCAGAACATCTGCGCTGCTCGTCTCTCCTCCTGCACTCATTCACCTCTGACACTGAGAGGTATGCTACTGATGCCAAAGTAATGTGAGTCTGCCCATCCGTCTGTCACCGTTTTTTTCATGTTCCCTTTTGATCGTTGGGGGGGGGGGGGGGGGAAATGATGGTAGCATATGCTGTAGTATCTGAGTCTTTGTGAATGATGTTCCCTCCTTCAGCGGAGATCCCCAGGGCACTGAAGGAATGCTGCCTGACCTAGGAGGGGAGGAAAGAGAGCAGTGAGGGATGGCTGTGGGTGGCCTGCCTCTCCACTGGGTCTCTGCAGATCCACTCAGCTCCTCATATGGTTTGGATCATCACTGCTGAGCCATACAAATGAATACAGCATGGTGGGGACTTTGGGGCACCCACTAATGTATGATCTTTATTAGGGTGCAGCTTACTGCGTCCTATCTTTGAGAAATATCTCTCTTTCTCTGTTTCTTTCAAGTGGTCGGGCTCTGTGGGGTAGCATGAAATTGAAGGAGCCCATGGTGAACTGTGTCTAAAGTGAAATAGACTGACTGCATCTCTGTCAGGGCAGGTGTGGAGTTTTGTTGGTTTGACTGTACATTTGCCTGTTAATAGAGCAGAAAAGGCAAAAACACCACTGCCATCTAGTGGCGAATGTGGGCAGGTTTTTTGCAATGGGGTTTATTTACTCTTTTATCAATTTTATTTCCAACTTGTGTTAAGTTTATTTATTTATTTATCTAAACTGCTAAATATCTGGCCACAGTGTACAGGGCAACATGGAGCCGCATGGACAAATTTCAACAGACAGGTAATCAAGACGTATCTCTTCCGAGCAACGTTTTTCCAGTTCCTCCTGGGAGGTGTTGCGAGGACCCTAACCCTAACCTTAATCCCACAAGCCTGTCCTGGGACTACCCTTGGGTCACGCACCAGTTGGATGTGTCCAGAAAACCTCCAAGGGGAGGCGCTTAGGAGGCACCCTGATCATCATCACAAGTCTGATACTAGGTCCACATTACTGCTGACGCCCCACCAATCCACCTGCTCATCTCATACTCCATTTTGCCCTGATTGGAGAACTTGTGGACTCCTTCGCTTGGGGCAGCAACTCACTCTCAACCCAGAGAGAGCAATCCACAGTACACGGCACAGAACCACGGCCTCAGATTTGGAGGGGCTGATCCCTGCCGCTGCACACTTGCATGCAAACCGTCCCAGTGTGTGCTCGGTCACAGTCTGATGAAGCCTGCAGAACCACATCATCAGCAAGCAGGGATGAAATTCTGAGGTCCCCAAGCTGGACACTCTCCTCCCCATGGCAGTGCCTTGAGATCTGTCCATGATGGATGGCAACCCTGGCAGAGGCCAACAAGTACTGAAAACATTGTTGACTTTGTGCCAGGAATATGGACACAGCTCTCACTTTGATTATAAAAGAACTGGATGGCTTGTAGCAATCGTCGCCATACCCATACTTCAGCACTATCCCACACAGGACTCCCCAGGGGACGTGGTCGTAGGCCTTCTCCAAGTCCACAAAACGCATGAAGGCTGGACGAGCTAACTCCATGACCCTCCCAACAGGGTAAAGAGCTGGTCCACTGTCCGACGGGCAAGAAGGAGTCTACATTGCTTCTACATTGCTCCTCCTGGATCTGAGGTCCAACAATCATTTCCAGCACCCAGGAAAAAACTTTCCCGGGGAGGCTGAGCAGTGTGGTACAACTGGAGCACACCCTCTAGCCCCCCATTTTAAAAATGGTAACCATCACCCCAGTCTGCCACTCCACAGTTCCCTACCTCCACACAACACCAATGAGGTGTGTTAGCTAGTACAGCCAAAAAATGTCCAGAGCCTTCAGCATCTCAGGACAAATCTCATACACACCCGAAGCTTCTTGACCACCTCAGAGACCTCTGCCAGAGATATGGGCAAGGCTTCCCCTGAGTCTTCAAACTCTGCCTCCTCCATAGACATAAAATGCTCTTTCCACAGCTTGGCAATATCCCCAATCAGGGTCAGGACTGCATTTGTTACTGGTAATTTTGCATCAACCCACCTCCACACATGTTGCTATATATTCAGCCAGAATACTTAACTTTAGATAACATAATACACAGTATCAGCTGCATTAGCCAAGTAAACATTTAGATTAGCCAGGTAGTTAACTAAAACCCATGCTAAAACAATTACATCTACAGTTAGCTAACATCAGTTAACTAATTGGCTAGTAGCAATAATGTATATTACGTAGTTAAACATTGTGGCAAAATACATATAGCATTAGTTAACTACATTGGGGGCAGTGTTTAGGAGAAGCCACTTGCTAGGTCCATTTGATATTTATTATTAACATGTTAAAATTGATTTTTATGTCCAAAATTTGATTGTGCCCTTACAATTTTCCTGTAACAAACTGTGAGCTGGGCCTAGTGAAACTATGCAAAACTTTGACATTCTGCCCTTCTTCATGAGAATCATGAAACATACTGTTATTAAACCACTTGAGGATATCATAAACAGTCACTGCGACTCATACATACACTGCTCTTATCATATGTAGCATAATACCAGTTATGCATCTGCAAACTGCAATGCTGCGAGTCCAAGATGTACAGTCGCAATTGCAATTAACCTAAATGACCAGAAGGGGGCGCCCCTCACTAATCTCTCAATTTACCATCTTTTTTTTTCGGCCAGTGTTTGTTCACCTCTGCAGCCTCCTTAAGTCACCACATGTCCTCACTTCATAAAAAGGTCATTAGCCTTCAATTTTGGACATCAGAGCAGCCCTAAATTTAATTTGTACTTGTTGTTTACCAGACCCATCTGTCATCCTCTGGATACGTGAGTGATGTCTGTTGTCACAGTGCCTGCACTGAGGAATGACAGCTGACGCTTCAGTGAGGTGCTGAAGCTGCTACATGGCCATTAGACCTTGAGGATAGGCCATATGTTTCCTTCTTTGGTTGCAGTCACACTAACAAGTTGCTTCGCTTCAATGTCGACATATTGAGAAGCATCTTCTCATGTTTGGTCATGTACAAAATTGTTTGTATCTTTATATTTTACATTTAGTTTTCTCAATCTCTTGAAATATACAACTACTCCCGCTCCATGACATTATCCTGTGTCTATTGTGTAAACTACATTCTTCAGTTTACAGGTGAAAGAACTTGCACTCCTGTCTGATAAGGGATATGAAGTCTATATCTTGGTGCAGAGCATGAAATAAAGCACTTCCTTTATTGCTAATACAGCTACCAAATCAGTTGAGAAAACAGAACGACTCCCATCCCATTACAATCCACCCACTGGCCTATCTGAAGTCATAGCGTTGGTGTATACGTCACACGGCTCTACAGGGCTCAGCAGTGGTAATTGCTCAGTCTGCCCCAGGCTGGCTGAAAGCAGCGTCATCTATCCACTCAATTTACTCCTAATGTGTGTTACTGATTGAACCGGCAATGACAGCAGGAAAAGTGACAAGGCCGGATTGAATCACCCCCTCTGTCCCTCTGCGCACAAATCTCCAGCTCCTCGTCCACCTCATCCTCTTCTTCCCTGCTTCCTTCCTGTGTTTAGAGTTGTCCATGTGAAGTCCCTCCTCCCTCCTTCATTAATGGGGAAGGTTAATGTCAGCACACGCGCTGCTCATACAAACAGCCCTCCCCCCTCTGCCCCCACGTCACCTTTTCCACTCTCTATCCCCCTCTCGTTTTGTAACCAGAGCAGGGCGCCGAGGTGGTCGTGACTAAGGGTCTCCCTCTGTGTCAGAGTGGCTGTCATTCAGCCACGTCCGTGTGCCGCTCCGGCGCTCTCTGCTCGCCATCAGTGGGCAGGAATAACCCCTTGTGCTACTCCTCTATAGACGCCTCATTCTCCTGCATTCATTCAACTTGCATAACAGAAGTTATCCAAAGTTGCAATTTCCAACATTTTGGACAACAAATATATAATAATCTGCATCAAATTGTTGTTGCGTGGGGTGATGAAAGCATCCAATTTGTCTTTTTATGACTGATGACTGGAACTGAGATCGCCTCGGTCAATACTTCTAGTATGTTCATGGCAATACGTTAAGTGGTAATTTCCATAACTGAGTTATGTGTTGATGGACTATTGAGTGCACAAAATGCAGGAAAAAGTGAGAAAATGTTTCCTGTGTATTCCGTGCCTTGGTGTGTAATTTTATTACTGCGTATCAATAATTTTCATTATACAAGCACTGCCAGCAACACAAGTGCTCAATTCAAACGTCATGCTGGGTCTCTTTTAGTTATTTCTGCAAGTTGCTGGAGTACCTGCACAGCGAGGGCAATGATCACAAAGTTTTTTGTTGTGTTTTTGAAGTGGTTTGCAGCTTTCTCCTTCATGGGATTCTGCTTTAGAGAGCTTTTAGCTTTTTGAATGTCTCAACTTGACTCTGATTTGTTATTCTGTGTGGTAAAACAGCAGTTCTCTTGTCGAAATGAATGATCCCAGGCAAAACGTCATCAAAAACGAACAAAATAATAATGTTTTACACTTGAGTTTTGTCTGACGTGATGCTTAACAGTGGAAGCAATTAATCGCATTAAACATCAACTTGATTATTCTAAACTGCATCACTCAACCCCGCTGTCTTAATTCATCTTAAATGAATCAAATTAAAGATTCAAAAGCATCATTAAACATTCTCATTTGATGAAATTCTTTGTAAAGTTAGTTTTGCATAAACAGTGGTGAATTCCAGCTGTGTCCTGATGACAGCTACACCACAACCACACAGGTCTACATGCCTTATTGTGATAGCGACTGATGCCACAGGAACTATCAGCGGTCTTTATACTTCTGCCTTGTATTGCCCTGAGAACTCACTTATACAAACAGTGTCTGTCAGACCTCAGTTAAGGCTGCCACATGCCGTACTGCTAATTGGTATTCAACTCAATATGACTCACTTACTGTAGGCAGGCAGCCACTAGTTACTGTAGTCGCTTCCTGGACTGCTGGTGCAGCATTCCCAGACACTGCAAAATGATGTAATGTGGCAAAGGAAAACACAGAAAAGTTACTGGAAAAGGAGAACAGTAAGCTTAAATTGACTCTTAACGTCACTTGATATATTTGCTCAACAACAACACGAAAAATAACTTTTTTGAGCTTTAACAGAAGTGTTAAGATTTTTTTTTCCCCACTCCTGATAGAAGTGAGCATAATTGCAGGGGAATATAAGATAAGATTGTGCCATCTTATGAGGTGCTTCACGCTTGTTTTTAACAGTTCAATCACATAGCGAGTCAAATGATGAGTAAAATAATGTTTGTGCCATGCCTCTTCTTTCAGAAACATAACAACCAGTTTGGAAACATTTGAAAAGATAAGATTCACAAGCTCTTTGAGATCACAGTGGACGAGGAAAACAGCAAGGTTTTTCTCTCTTTAATCTCTTTTATCGATCTCTTTTTGAATCAAACACTGGGTGATCAGACAGAAATCAGGTGTAAATGCATTTATGTATATAAGATGCAGTCACTCCAGGAGCTAGCCAGGAACAACACAGAATTATTAACTCATACAGCAGGTCGTCACCTGCTTGGGAATATGCAGCGAGACAAAAATCTAATTTCAGCTCGTATCAGGAGTGAAAACAGTCTGGCGGTGTCAGCTGTAGGTGCAATCCGGATATGAGTCACAGGTGTAAAACAAGTGTCTGCCAGCCTCTCTCTTGTGACGGCTTCATCCTCTCTTATGTCGCAAGAATTTACCACCGAAGCTTTAGATATCAGTACATTATGGAATACATTTTCCAGGAATACGGAACAGGTATAATACAACACATAATGGCTGGTTAGTTTACAAAAACAAATACACAAGCTAATGTCATCCTTTACAAAATGCATGTGTTGATTACTCCTGAAATCCACTGTGTCTGATGAAAATGCTGCATTATTACAGTTCAAATTCTGAGAAGAGCACAGAACATGTTTGTTGTTTGTCCTTAAATTACACCAGAAACAGCATCCCTTTTCCGTTGTTACAGGATGCTCGAGTATGACCCCGCTGAGAGGGTCCTGATACAACACATCACACAGCATAAGTAAGTAATCATTCTCCTGTTTGCCTCTGAAGCAGCAATTCAGCTCACCTTGATACAGGCCTGAGAGAAAGTGCTCCTAAAAAAATGAAGTGCAGATTATATTTTAGGGAAAATGAAACATCGCTAGTTTTTTTGTTGTTGTTGTGTGCGTGTCTGAAAACAAGCTCTTGTTTTGCCATTTGCATTAAGCCTCGTGTTTTTGGCTCCTGTTCTCTGCAGCCTGTTATGTGTTGGAGTGAAGTGTACTTGTTTCGAAGCCTTTCATCGTCATCTTATGTGTTTGCCTTGCCTGTTTTGTTGAGACGCATTCGTTGGCAGCACAGAGCGAATTGCTGTCAGACCTGTCCTTGTCAAGCCTCGTGCACAGATCACACCCTGCGAAATGGGGCAGACTGTGGCTGGCTCAAAGTAAGAAATAAGACACCAGTCTGTGTCATGTTATCGACTCTCACTGAGCTTTTTTGGATGTAGGAAACACTGACAAAGAGCTGGAGAGAAACAAAAAGCAATGAACAGATTTCAGTATAGTTTCTACAGGCATGATTTTATTAAAAGTTTGCTCAGGTGCTACAGTGGAGCGTCAGCTGTTCAAATAAACAACAGGTGACTCAAAGCTGCAGCATCTACACACTGGAAGTACATATTCACATTAGTTGTCTGACTAGTTAAAAAAACACCTCTCTGTATCATCTCCTGGCTGTCTCTGCGAGCTAGCCCTTTAAAGACTCTTGACTGCACAAGAGCTGATGCTCATGCTGGAAGCAGTTACCATGGCAACAAATGACTGAAGTGTATTTGTTGCCGCTGTTATGTTGAAAGCTGTCAGAAACTGATAAATAAAACAAAACAGAGGAGGGAAAGTTTTGATTCGGTCTTTCAGAACTGGGCGCCATGTGACAGCTCTGCAACCATGTGACTCTGATTCACTGCATTTGGGGAGAAAATGAATCAGTAGGAGATGAAAACAGGCACATTCATGTGTCAAGTACGCACAGACTGATACTACTATCGGTTACTGTCGCCAACGACGCAATTTCACATTTCAGCTCTTGATGTTTGCTGCTGTTTTTCGGTTGCGGGTTAATGTTCGACAAGCTGATTAATGGGCTTCCTTTGCCAAACCTCTCTTTGGTCATTAACAGCAATGAATTATTCCAGAGAATTAAATCAATCTCTCCTTATATGGTAGCTGCTGCCTTACAGTGTCAGGCTGCTGTATAAATATTTAAACAAGCAAAAGGGCAGATGGGTCCATTTAGAATTAATTACCCCGCTCAGTGTAAATATGAACATTAGGGGCGACTTACAATCAGTCGAGGCACCATGCTGGTGTGTATGCAGTATTAATGCACCTCTTAGAGTGGAATATGTTCACTGGGCTACAAGCCTCACCGTGTCACTGTTGCTATAAGAATGAATGAATGAAACTTAACTGATACTCAACAGCACTTGTAGGAAAGTAAGAGCCTAAACATCAGGCCTGAACAGGACTGGTTCTCAAGCTTGTGATCAGGACCCCATGTGGTGTCACTTCATTCACGACATTTTTTTAAACTGACAGTAGGTTGGTATAGGAACCCACCAAGGGGTTAATATCTGTACTGTGTTGGCTGATACTGTAAGTAACAAGAAATCGCAGTACTGAAATGCCAAACATTTGATTGAGGTAGTTTAAAAATAGTGATGCCATTAAGTAGTTTGTCCAGCAGAGAGGACGTTTTTAGACATGGTAGTAGCATCTAGCATAGCGTCTTGGGATGGCAACGTTGGCTGGCTGGTTAGCTAGTTAGCATGTCCACCACCTCAAATATCAAAAACTATTACATAGACTGCCATGAGATTTTGCAAAGACATTCATGGTCACCACAGGATGAAACCTACAATTATTTAGGTATAAGACGACTTTTCCTCTACTACCACCCTGAGGTAAAGATTTCAATTTGCCCAATAAATCAGTTTATACATATAAAACGAATGACATTCCCATTCAGTTCACCTATACTTTCTAATCAATGCTACATAACAAGTGTTAGCATGCTAACAGGCTAAGCCAAGATGGTGCCATAGAAATGAACTACAGCTATCAACAGGTTAGCATTGCTATTGTGAGCATGTTAGCATGCTGATGTTAGCATTTATTTCATAGTACCACTGTGCTGAAGTGCAGCCTTTGAGAGTGGAGTCTAGTGGAGTCATTCGAGCAGCAACCTCCGGGGCAGAAAAATAAAATTAAAATGCTAAACTGTACAGCAGAAATAAACATGCTTGCAGCCTGGTACAAGAAATTGTTTTGGTCTCTATGGCTCGTTTCACTGTTCACGACAACTGTGCAGGGGTGAACTTTTACATAACCCACTCGTTTAAAATATATTAAGGCTTAAAGTTGTGCATAATTATGTGCATGGTCACTTTGAGCGACAGCTAGCGGCTAGGTTTCTGGAACCAGACTTCATTTTGCCCACCTCAGCTCCACCCATGCTCCATGTCTTCACACATTTTTGGATTAGCCTTGATTTTGTGGAGTCAGGCGCTACCAAGATGCAAACGGTTGGAGGCACTGTCACTGAGCTTCACAATGGCTCTTCAGAAACCTTTGGGTGACATCATGGAGACTATGTCCATGTTTTATACAGTCTATGAGTCCTATGTTCAGGGGACGTAATGGGAACATGACAAAGTGTCCTATGTTCGCCAGCTCTATGGTTAGGGTTAGGGTTATTTGACCCGAACACAATCTTCATTGCAATTCTTCTATGCTAATGGGATGTTTATATCAAAAGTCTGCACTCAATCAAGAATCAAGAGACAAGGTGCTAACAACACAAATGGAGAAAAAAGGGAGACTTAACACTTGCTCTTTAAAGAATGCATTATACAGATTTAAATTTTAACATGACATTTTGGTCATAAGGATATGTAATATTTTAATTTGTAAATGGAAACCATACAGTATATTTCTGCTCAAACACTGTTGTTGCTCCTTTTCTTCTCCAAAATCAATATGCTTAAAATAAAGACTCCTTAAATTCATTTGTTGCTCCCTTTGTGCTCTTGAAAATAGCATCCAAAAATATACTGACATTAGCATGACAACTCCACAACTCTAACTGTTGGCAATATGCAATTTAGAGATCTAAAATAGACCAGAGAATGTTGAGAGGATTTGTTATATGCTACAGTTTTTAATGTGATTATTTAATACGATTTTTAAAAATAAAGTGCCCAAACCTCTTGGGTACACCGTGCACCAGCATACGTTGAAAAATCACAATGCTAAAAACATTTCCTGTTCTTTTTTGAACTTGTTGAAAGTCACAGATAATTGCCCCCTTTAATGTTTTTTTATATAACTGCAGTGGTGGAGGTGGCGGAGTAAGATGAGCTGTTTAACATCGGAGAATGGGAGTGGGTAGAAGAGCTCTTAGTCGCGCGAAAAGGGAAGAAAACTCATTTCTGGAAATAATGGATATTGGCGATTACGGAAAGAAATAAAGCGGGGCGATAACAAGTCAGACAAACATGGACCGTACATGTGACAACAACACAAAGAAAGCAATATTTCCCAGTGTGTATGTCTCTAACTACTGTACATGAAAGCATACACATGCGCCTCCCACGCATCACACACTCTTCACTACACTCACACCTTCCACACTTGTGCCCACACGTACACACATACTACTTCATGTAGTTGGGTTATATAAAAAAGCTCTACACACAAACACACACACACACACACACAGTCACTCACAGCTACCTACCTCATGCCCCTGTGGCTCAGCTGGCATCACTCATGCTCTGTGAGCTGTTACAAAACGAAAGGTCTTCAGCCCTCCATCTCAAACCATTACTCACTGCTCTCACAGAGAGGAAGCGTTGTGTATGCAGTGGGCTGTTCTATTCAATATATCTGGCAATAGGAAGGACATGTGGGCCATTTTTGTCTCCTGGACGATACGTAATGTGAGCATAAGAGAGCCACCTACTGAGGACACATGGAGTATCATAGTGACAGTGAATACAACCATTGTGAAACCATCTTTTATAAACTCTCCCTGTTCCTTTTGCGTGAATCCTTGGGATTTTTTCTATTGGCTGAGGGCAGTTGGAAACACATTGAAAGCCAGGGTAATTTTTATGTAATTTTTTTTCTTACATAGTGTGTTTCTGTGTTTTGCCACAGGTGGATTGGAGGGAAAACTCACATTTTCTTGTAGGTGACATGTGATGATTGGCAGCTGACTGTTCATCAGCTCATATTTAGGCATCCATACAGAAACGTGTTTTCAAAATGTAATTTTTGTCTACGCCGTCATTAGACAACAATTATTGATGCACGGGGTGGAGGTCTGTAAGGGTGCAGTTCCATCATTATTCTGAATTTAAAATGTATTTTGATATTCATGAATGGCAAACTTAATATTCATGCTAGTCGGGAGGGTGAATCTGAAAGGGTTTCCACCGGGCCCTAATTAAGACCAGAGAAGCTCCATTACTTTGTGTGTGTGTGTGTGTGTGTGTCATGAGCGGACAGATTGAAATGTGTGAAAGAGACATACTCCATAATGAGACGACACGAGTCACGACGCCCACTTGCCTGCACAACACACACACACACACACACGCACTCATACACATCTTTGTCAGTATGTCCTTTGTAGATCTGTGGGCTTGTTTCATGTCCACTAACAAGCAGTCAGAGGGGTGACTTATTGTCTTTGTCCCTGCTGCTGAGTTGGAGATTTAAAAATGTCAGGATAACACTGTTCTAAAGTGCATGGACAAATTTTAGTTGCAGAAGGAGAGACAATCAAAGAATCATATAATCAATGATCAGACTCAGATTTTCTTCCATCCTTTCCTCTGGATGTTTGCTGTGTTGTGATGAAGAGGACGACAAGGATGAGCCTTTCTCTAGGGAGAATGATGTCATTTACCTCCAGCTAAGCGTGAGCTATATAAGGCAGAGCCCTGCAGAGCAATGAGAGGATACCGGCAGAGGAGGGGCTTAGAGCTCTCAGACTGGCACAACAGAATTCAGTATGTGACTGACAGTAAACACCATTGTGATGTTATTTTCAATTCAAAAAATGTTATTTATCTACAAGGGACAATTCCTGAAAGTAAAATTCTAGCTGTTCACCACAAAAGAACCCCATCCCTAGACAATTATTTTTCTTATGAACTAGATCCATAATATTATCAACAAAACCAGATATTAAATTAATTAAAACATGTTTTTGAAGATCAACTTTTGCGTAACTCTTAATTTGTTGTAATCACATTTGCGCATAACAACCCTTTATGATTTATCATTACTTCTAATCATTCATTGTTGCATGAGAGATTTTTTTTTTACTTAGCTTTGTCAGGTTTGAGCAATTAGGGATGTGCCACTTTGATCCACATCAATTACAATATCTGAATCATGTAAAACTTGAGTGCTGAGATTAAAGAGATGGGGCTAATTACAATTAAGGAGCTGTGTAGGCTGTGTGTAAATAAGATGCTCGAACACTACTGGCCAATTATCACTGTCAAGCTAAATGGAGCCTGTGAGAGACTGGTGTTTGTTGGTGGGAAACCAGCTAGGGATCATGTTGTTGTTGCTGCACTAGGAAGTCCCATTTGTGGGTCATGGCAGCTTTGTGTAGTTTGTTGGCAGCTGGGGTGGGACAGCTTGAATCACACCGTGACTAAAGGTTTGTTTTGTCACTTTGAGAACATAATTGCTCTTTCAAAGGTATAAATGATAGGGCACAGAAATTAACGGTACTGACTGTACTGTACTGTACAAAAATGCTGTGCTGCACCAGTGACAAGCCATTCGATAACAAAGGTCTAACACTGCTCTTTTTTTTAGAGTGCTGTAGTAAGAAGCAGACACCAACTAGTTCTTACCATGTTACTCAAATAAGTTTTTGTTGTGGGCATTTGCATATGTTTAGTCGGCTATTACCTTCCAGTTTACATTTGCTATTTGCCACCTTCATATTTGATCATCAAGAGTTCAATTTTGAAAAAAGGATTATGAATAATAAAATAATCAGCATTTATTGTAGAGATTTTAGATAAATTAGTGAGAAAACATTGTTAGCACACATCAGTAAGTTTCCCAGAATGGTACAATTTCTTGGGAAAGTCATGAATTGATGGAAACTTATTCTTCATGTATGTCAGCAGACCTGCTGTGCACTGACTAGAAGACTCTCTGTTCAAGCTAGCAGTGAATTTGAATCAACTAATTAGAAGCGTACAAACTGAACACTCTCTCTACTTTATAATTAGCCCAAAATTACCCACTTCTTTCCAGGAAACTTAGGTGTAAATTATTTGAAAATTACACACCCTTAACAGAAGTCATTGTGTAGCATCTTCCCAGCATGCCCTACGTAGAGCTTTAAATAGTCTGCGGAAACGTACATTTCAAACTGTTTGTTAAATTCACGCAGTACCACAGAGCTTTGTTTTCTTTAAGTATGACCTGCTGCAACATGAAATAGTGTGTGATGCTGTTCAGGATGATGCTGTAGTTGTGTCAGCAGCTATGGCCTGAAGAGGAATTTGTAGGCCGACTAACAGAAGGTGCTAGCAGCGCTCAATATGTCATTGTCTCTTGTTTGGCTAATTGCAGCATGGTGCCGGTGTCAGCCCTCTAGCAAGCCAACACACCACACATGCACACACATTCACATGCAGACATCCAGATACGCAAACATATTGATCATTCATGGCTGAGTGCAGATTCAAAACACATGAGCTCACATTAATCTGTGTGGGCTAAGAAACAGGTGTGATTTATTCTGTGGTGATAGAAACAGTAAAAGTTATTGTGTTATGCATAGTTTTGCAACAATTCTGCAGTGGTGGACAAAGTGCACAAATCCATTACTTGTGTAAATCTAGATACTCCTGCTGAACTATAACTCCAATACGAGTAAAAGCTGTTCAGTCACATTTCTACTTGACTTAAAGTACTGGAGTACTAGTTTGTACAAATACAACTGTCAGCACATTGTTTGCAATTGTTTACAAAACCTACTGACTCAAACAAAACACTATATGCACTGACTTGCTTATAGAACCTGTAGAATGAAAAGCTTATAGAATCTGTTGGTCACTGACTTTACTCTCTTTCTCTCTCTCCTAATATGACAACTTCAAATCCACAAGGATCCACAAATTTATGTAATTTGACCAACCACCATACCTGCAACTACTACAAGTACAGACAACTTCATTTAACACATCTATCTGCAATAAACAAATGTTTACATACCTCAACATGATTCCTCAGGTCGGACAGTGATCTTTTGTGGCCAGTGATAAAGTTTGCACGTGGTAAACAAAGCAAACATTTAAAACAATATGAATCTTCATTTCAAAAACCTCAAACTTTGACTTCAGGTACAACCATCGGTGCTCTGCTGATGAGGAATCGACGAACACACAGCGCATGCACGTCGCATTTCAGAAATAGATCTGCTGACTTTAAAGCAGCAAAGTAACGAGTGATGGGAGCTGTCACAGAATTGTAGTGGAGCCAAAAGTACAATAGTGCATATGTTTCCAAAAAAAGACATATAGTTAACATACAGTTAGACGAAAAGTATACTCAAGTACAGTAATCAAGAAAATGTACTTTGACCGAGCATCTTCAGTAAGTCCTTCTTTTAGAAGGTCTATACTGGCTTTGTCATTCTTTCAACTTTTTTTCATCTTCCCACTCTTATTGTGGCGACTTCTTGGTGAGTCAAACAAGGTGACAAAGACTACACAAAGACAACAGTGCAACTGCCTCTTTGGAGTCATTTATAATCAAGCCTCCTCTTTCACAGACCCAGTCAGCGTGTTGCTGTGGCAGGCAGTCGGAAGCTGAACCGAATAATTGTTAATCTTTTTATTCCCTGTTATTACATGTTTGTCCGACTGCACGACAGTATACAACCTACTTCTCCTGAAGTCAGACCTGTCTTTGGGGTCACAGGGGAAATTATGTCTACTTATTTATTAGCCTATCTTGTTTTATTGTGTTAGTCTTTGAATTGGAACATTTATTTTTCCATGGTGGAGCTTAATGAGCTGCCTGGAACTGTGACTGTGTCCACACAGGACCCAATTAAATTAAATATGAAGACCATCATTCTTCTCCCTCCTTCTTCTTCTATGTTTTCAGTTTCTCCCACCTCCAGAACAGTTGGACTTGGGGAAGGGAATGGTCTGATTCATTTTCTAATTAATTGTACGTTAAGTGTGTCAGACTGGGGTCTTGTGTGTGTGTTGTGGGAAATTAGATCACTTCCTCTTCCAATTCGAAGTGAGGACACATATTATTTTAACACAATTTGGGGACTGTACACAAACTTTTAGGAGGGAGGTGAGGTCAGAAAAGGGGGAGGATTAAGCATTTCTTCTTTTTGCTGAGGGGAGGGCAGCGTTACTTTTTAACCTGAAGAAGGTCTGTTTATTCTTTAACACTCACAATTTAAATTTCAGCTGTCACTTGAAGGATTAATCAAAAATAAGAAATCAAAAAGTGATGGCCCTAGTGTGAACATATACATTTCCATATGCAGAGGACAACAGCCCCGTCTCTGCTTCAAAGATTTATTCATCCCATCACGTGAATATTTTTTAGTTGTTGACCTTCTTGTTGGCCTATACCATAATTAAAGTGCAGCCTTTTGCTATGTTTGCCATAAATGTGAAGATGCCATTTCTAATTTGTGCGTTGATGGCTGTGATGGAAATGATAAGCCCATAAATATACTGAGGCTTAAATTACATAACACCATCATAATAATCTTAATAAAGCATTAACAACGCTGGTGAGGGTCTTGCTATTCTAAAAACAGAAATAACAAAAAATAATAACATATAGAAAGATTAAACTCCCCCTTCCCGCCGCAGTAATTTTTATACAGTCCCTTATCTTGGCAATCCTGCTGTCTGTGATGACAGAAAAATATCTTCTGTTCATTATCATCGATATTTTCCTGTTCACTTCCGTTTACTAAGAGGGGGCGTTTATGTCAGCACACTGTTACAAAACACGCTCCAGTTTACTGACAGTCAAGGTTTTTCCTCTTCATTTCTATCATTATTCTCTGACATTCGCAGTTAAATTCACTTGCGCATCACTGAAAATGAATGGACATGTATCATTGGAAGATTTGTAGCTGTTACATATCACAGACGCAGGAGCAAGCGGAACAATCAAAACTTTGGCTTATAATGAATTCTAAAGGGGTTTCAGTTTTGTGGTGGGAGGCCAGACTTTATCCGACATGGCTTTTACTTACCAAGGGCATTCGAGCTAAACACCCACACACATCAGTCCACTACAGCGGAGAAGAAGCAGCTGCTGGGTTTCATACTGCAGTGCTGAGGGAGAGGGAGAGTGAAGGAGAGGGAGAGAGAGAGAGGTGTGGTTAGGGCAAACATTTTATCTTTGTTTTTCTCAACACCTTCTGCTTTTTTGAAATAGAGGGTTTTATGCTCGCCCTGTGTGCCCATACTCTGCCCTCTGCAGCCCAGCTTTCCCTCAACCATTTCCCGAAACTGGTATATTTTCTCCCTGTTAGCCGGCAGGCACCAGCAGTTGAAATCGCACATTAGAGGAGAGCGTGTCTTTAGGGTTGCCATAGCAACAGGGTGAGTCATTCTGCTGCAGTCAGTTTAGTCACACTCGCACTGACTGTATGTTTCCCTTTTCTTCTCCATCTCACTGTCCCTCTGCCTTCCTGCATAAACACACACAAGCACACGCACGCACACACACACACACACACACACACACACAGACACACGCGCACACACACACACACACACACTTTCCATCACTCTGAATCGCTTTGTTATTCCGACTCTTGTGAGTTTTGTCAGAGCGGGAGATCAAGTTCCGTCTCTCAGTTTAACCCAGTTATTCCAAAATACAAAGAGGGTGTAAAAGGGGGTCTAAAAAAAGTGCGCGTGTGATAGAGCAGGCTGATAATAAGGGTGAGCAGAATGCCGTTGCTCTCGCTCTGATTACTTATTTATGGATCGGGCTAATCAGTAAACCCACAGCTGAGAAGCACACTGTGAAGGAGGCGGGTGGTGTGAGGAGAGATGAGGGAAGCAAAAGAAGGAAGGGGGCACCTAACACTCTTTTTCTCTTCCAAGAACACTTGTTAGCTCTGATTAAATGAGCAAAATTTGCATAAAGCAGGTTTTTTTTTTTGTTTGATTGCCATTATGGGAAGTTATTTCCTGTTTTCTTATAATAAGACTTTGCAAGTTTACAGCTGTGTCTCCCAACATCACCAATACGCCCCTGCTTTGGAAATGAATCATCAAACACCTCATTGTCACTTAACTGTCACACAGAGCTCCAATGGAGACATGCTGTGTTGGTGTGACAAAGACATTTTATGGATGAAGTTGAGGTTGTTCACAGATGCTGTATGCTCTCCTGTTTTGCATCTGTTGCCAAAAAAATTTTTTGGTTCACAGTGGTTACGGAACAACTTTAGAATTCATTTGGAGCAGTGTTTCTGTCCATGAATCCAAGTTCCATATACATTCTCTTTTAGCTCTGTTTTTGGTCTCTACCAACTGCTGAGGGTAATATCTAGCTCTTTAGCTGCCACATGCTCCACTATATGTTATATGTACTAGTCGCTAACCGCCTCTGTCTGCTGTTTAGTTCTGGGCAGGTAGTGTGCTAGTCTTGTGCCGACTGGTTTTTCCTACGCCAATGCTGAGACATACTATCAGGACTAAAATAATAAAATGAAACAAATTAAAATAATCTCTAGAATATGTGGCCTACTGTGCATTTTGAATCCTTTAATTACTAACCAGTTTCCATGGATCTGACACCCCACATCTCTGTTCTCCATCACCTGCTCGACCCTCCATAAGAGCAGTTAACATCACGGATATGACTTGGATTGTGATATTAAAGATAAGGATGGTAAATGTAATACAATGCTGTGATATTGTCCCACCAAGCACACACACACAGACTTTTAAAAGGGTCTTTCACTGGCACACATCTTTTACATAGCTTGCAGATGGGCTGTGTAACCAATAATATCCCCAAATACAAGATGTTACATTTTGTTGGCGCTAAATCATCCATGCTGGTATTTCACTGGCATGCTGTGGCACAACTCCCCCCAGTCCCTCCTATTCCTGCCGCCCCCTGCCTGTCGGCAAACAAAAGTAACCATGATTGGACGATATGAAAATAGAAACAATCGGCCAACGCTGTGCTGTGCAGCAGGATTTTAGAAGTTTTCTGCTGAAAACAGCTGCCTACTGCAGCCAAAAAGAGAGGGCCGAACCAGGGTCCGGTCAGCTAAACAATGAGCTGAGGCTCTATATAAAGCTCCATAAAGCCAGAGGGAATCAGCAATTCAGGTGATAATTCTCTACAAGTTCATCACTACGAGTGACCACTTTTGATTTTGATTTTTCGGAAAATATTCATTATAGGTGCTAATCTGCTATTGCTAATGTTCTATTTTTTTTAATCTTTTCTATCAGGCCTGTGTAACCCGTTGACGAACAAAATGTGAATTAGATCAGGAATCAAGTCGTTCTTAGTTTCTTACAGGTCAGTTTCTTCAGCAATTTTACTTATCCCACCCTGCTCCTCTGGCCTGCTTGACCTGGACAAGTACTGATATTTTGATGAGGAGGATAACTTTAGTCATAACCCTCCAGTCGGGTCCGTTTGGTAGTGTTGACATCAGTGTTGATGTATATCTCAAGACGCAGTGACTCACTCTCGTCTTTGATTTACCTCAGCGCCGACCCACATCTTTCCCCACGTTGTCTTAAGGAGGACTGGCGAGAGCGGCAGGGTCACTAGGGTTGTTTGAATGCAGGCCGGGCACTTACGAGTCTGTGTGCGACAGGTTAACAAGAGCGAGACGGAGAATCTCTCTATCTGTAGGATCAGACCAGGTCTGGACAAAGAACTTTCCATCTGCAGCTGTAATCGCAGTAACCACACACAGGACCGGTGAGAAAACACCCAACAACACATTCATGCTATTTTATACAAATTGTCCACAAATTACCTCATAAATATTGCTTCTGATATTAGCTGGCTGTTAAATACATTTAACACAAAGATGGAAATGAAATCCTTGAGTTTCTAAATGCCAGAGCTGGATCTTTCACCAAGGTTTAATGGAACGTATGACTACAGTTAAAGGGGTTTTTGATAACTCTTCAATGTGTGGATTAATGTCTGCGTGTGTGGGTGTGTTTTTGTCCATCAACCCCTCATGAAGTGTAGCCGCTGTAACAAATAGCCCAAAAGCTTCCGTCTGCATGTAACAACGAGCCTTAGCAGTGGAGACCTACGTTCCCCAGAGAGGTGGGAGGAGGGTGGACGGATGAAGAGCTGGATGACGCAGCTGAGACGGGGAAGGGCGGGAGGAATGGACAGAGCAGAATCCTGAACAAGGAGAGGAGGAAGAGGAGGATGATGAGGAGGCGGAGAGTGGGATCGTGGGCAGACTGCGTGGGAAGGAGATGCTGCATAATCAGCTTTCTAGGGTTTTCTCCTGCTCTCTTTTTCTCTTTACTTTCTTCGCTGTCTTTTTTTGTTGTTTTGTCTGAGCGGTGCCAGCCAGTTTATCTCTGTCAGCCCTATTATCTTGCTCATCTCATCTTGTTTTTCTTTCAATCACTGTCCTAACACTCACTTGTTTCTTTCTTCCACTTCTTTTCTCTGACTCATTCGGCAGCACAAGTTTAGGCGCTTTAATCGAGTCTCAATTTGTTTACAGAGGAATGAAAAATCATCTCATCTTCTCTCACCATCGATTTGTACGTCTGCAGGCACACATTTCATGTCTAACAGAACAGACTGGCATTGTTCTTTCAGTTTACTAGAACTGCCTTTTGCTTCCATTTTGTGCATCATAAAGGAGACCAATAAAAAAAACAAAATACAATAATTTGGTTGTGTATTATTCCAGCACTGTAGTAGTAAAACCCTTTTTAGCTTTATGGCTGTCTAACACACAGCTACGGTCTGCTCAGTCAACATTATTTCACACTTATCAGCTTTTGGCATCACATTTATTTAGCCTCATATAATAAGTGAGAAACAGAATAGCAGCCTAATCGTGAGCAAAGAGGAACCCGGTGAGTCATCGGCATCTCTCGCACATTTGAACGCCGCCTGGAGCAGCTCGGTTAAAAGGAAATCTGGTGTGAGAGAGAGGTGGGGAGGAGGGGAATGCGTGGGCGTAGGGGGAGTAGAGGAGCAGGTGGTGGTGGTGGTGAAGGGGAGCGATGAGGAGGGACTGAGGGTGGGGGTTTTCCCATTCAGAAGCATCCCTGAATACAGTCGTCTTATGTTGGAGGCAGAGCAGGAGGGGAGGTGGAGGGGATTGCGGAGGCAAATATGTGTTCATTCATGTGTGTGAGGTAGATCTTAAACGTGCAGTGTGGGTGGGTGTGCGAAGCAAGGGCACAAAACAGGGAACACCATCACCATCACTATTTCTGTTTCTAGACGGTATGAGTAACAGTTCAGTTGTGAATGGACTAGCCTGAGTAAGTTACTGTGTTTACGCAGTGGAGTGAGGTAACAGTCTGTAACAGACCATGACAGCTGAAGCGTCTCATAACACCTGTATCTATGGGATTTCTTGTGGCTTTTCTGTCTCTATGGCTAAAGATCAACATCAATTTTCATGCCAAAAAAAAAAAAAAAAAAAAGCAATGCAGTTACAAAGCGGGAATGCACAAAAAGAAGTGGAAAGGAAGGATTTTGATTGGAGGGGCCACTCTCTACACACAAGGTCATAAGTTTAGTTCCCAGTCACTGTCTCGATGAGGAAGCATATAGAGATCTGAAGTCCTGACGCCACATCTGGGCCACTGTTTGGAATCTCTCATTTAGGATTTCTTTCATCAGTCTCTCTGCATAAATGTGTTCCTCAGGTTTACGTCCATACTGTAAGACGAACTGTCATCCACTACCACATCTAGTATTAGAACCTGAAACCTTTGTGACTTTAAGGTTTATCAAAGATTAATTTGTTAGCTCCCACAATAATTTACCAGCAGGCACATGCAGGTCCTTCAATCACCCGAACATGGTTTTGTCCATATTTCTAATATTCACCAACAGTCCCTTCTACTGTCATTTTTCCAACTCTCTGGCTGTAATCTCTTCTAAAACATTTACATTGATCCTCTCTGCCCTGCCGTTATTACAGATGTGTCTGGACTCACCGTAGCCCCTCAACCTGCCCATGGACTCGCAAAAAATATAATTTTTTTTTAAAATAAGCATCATTATCTTAACACATGGATTGTACAATATGACATGTTGTTGAATAAAGCTTTTCATTGGCATTATTACAAATGTCACTGTCAATGGCAGTTGCCCACTTTTCCTGGTTGGTAATCCAGCCTCAGTAAGAGCATCTGCAAAATGTAAATGTTAGTGTGCTGACACTTGGAGATGCATACGTGGACAGCCTCAAAGGATGTTCCACTGGATTTTCCACACTGCACAGACGATGACGTAACTTCACATACTGAAGGAACCCCCTCTACAAACTCCTAATTGGCTGACTGTTGAGGTGTCTAGCTCAGCGATTGGCTGACAGACAACAAAGGGTGATGGCGGTAAGGCACAGGGTGATGCAAAAGAGTGAAACAAACACAGAGGAGGGGCGTTCTGAAACCATCCCCCCTCTTTTAGAAAAGCTCAACGTCAGATTCCCCAAAGCTGCCAGTCCACCCACCCCACTGTTCACTGAATGAATGCAGTTGGTTTAGTCTGCACTGTTCATCCTGCAGTCCGTCTGTATGAGGTGCAAAATGATGCATATTAAATCAACAGACTGGCAGTTATTTCATAGAGGACTACATATTTGCGGTTGTGAAAAATGTATTTTTCCAAGTGAAATGATGTAGCTTGCAGCAGTGACAACAGACTCTATCTCCTGAATGTGTTTGTGTTTATATGGGAATTCTTATTGCTTTTCATTGATTTGAAGGAATATTTAATAATCATTCACTGACCATTGTAATTAACACAATAATACTATTACAATGCACTCACATGTACCTCTGGCATTTTTTAACTTCAGCCCCTGTTAAATGCATGCCTGCTGTGTATTTGGGACTCTCTTCCCTGCATGGAGGAGCAGCAGCCCGTGAGCTCATTCACCAACACTCTGCAGTTCGCTTCACCTTGACTTTGATGTATCGTTTCGGTGGCTTGGCGGTATCCCAGACTTTGATAAGGCGATCTGGGACTTCCGCTGTGACATGCCCGTTCCTGTACAGGAAGAATCTGGCTTTGCATTAATCTGTGTTCGTCACTTTCCATCTCAGACCGATGAAGAGTGCGTTTTAGATTGATGGAAAGGAGTCTTTTTTTACACTGAGCTCAAACCCACACATTTATACACAGCCGTGCTGCCAGTAGTTCTTGTATTAGTCATTGTACCTTTTGATGGGTGTTGGAGCTTGCTGATTAAAATGCTGAATTTCTCTCTTTTGCGCAACACATGAAATTATTCCATTACTGTTTTCAGCAGTGCTGGTGGTGTGGCCCTCGGTATGTTAAGTTCATGTTCCCCTCAAGATGAAATGATCCCTAAATCTTCCATCAGATCAAAATTACAGTTTGTCTGAGGTTTATGATCAAATACATGCAAATTAATGGCATTCCCATCAGGCTCAGGTGCCCTTTGTGTTGCTATCACACAAAACTAAGATGGTAAACATGGTAAACATTATTCCTGTTTACCATGCATGTAGTCCAATGGTAGGGAACTGAAAACATCCACAGTTCAAACCTGGCTGTGGAGCTGTAAACCTCTTTGTTTTGCTTATTATATTGCTTACTTTTTTATCATATCTTGCTTTTCTTTACTGATGCTTCTCACTATTACACTATCCATTTTGCCGCGGTAACACTGCAAAATCTCCCCGCTGTTGGATTAATAAAGGATTATCTTATCTTAAATGAAGAGATCGGGTGCAACAAGCAATATGAGACCACAGAAAGGAAATGACTGCCACTGTCACAGCAGAAAAAACATCAGCAAAGCAGACAAGATGACTGAGATGAATAAACAATATAAACTCGGCTGCAACCACAAACACACATGAGCAAAGAGATCTGCGCAGTTTTTACTCACATGCGCGCGCAAACACACACGCGCTGCTTTGTTGCTAGGCAGCAGTGGTTGTTGACGGCTCTGTAGCTAGTTATTATACTCACCTGTGAACTCCAGTCGTCAATCTTTTAAATCAGCTTCTTTGCTTGACCAGTCTCAGCACATAATAAAACCAGTCCACTTCGCATCTCTGTCCCAATACCACCAGTCTGCCTCTCTGTCCATTTGGCCTTAAATTTTGAGCATTTTCAGCTTTGTAGTCCCAACTGTGACAGAAACGATTACAAAAGGGCAGAAATGCCACACACAACACAGTGAAGGAAGGAGTTCCTCTGCAGAGGAGCCGCTGGGGAAGTCACCGCTGGATTATTCACTGTGAGCATTTCAGCAGTTAGCCATATCCAGCAAGGCTGAGGGAGCAGTATGGCTGCTAACGTTAGCTAGCGTGAGTTAGCTTCCTCAGCTAACCTACTTGTTGCTCCTCCGTCCTGGTGGCTGTTTTGTTTAAAAAAAAAAAGTCAGTGTAGGTAAACTTCACTTAAACAGGACGGTCTTCTTCCTCTTCCTCTCCTCAAATCCATTGTGAAAACACTTTATATTTGTAACGACCGTCCCAGAAGGTAACTAAAAGTCTTTCGTCATGTGATTTGGCAAAATCAAGCAAAGGTCGAAGGTCAACATGGAATAGTCCATTAAAAGTGAAATGTAGGTGCTAATAATATATTGACAAATATAGATATGTAATTGGGCTGTTTATTTGAACCTATTCACTATATTTCATTGTCTTATTCCCTATGCTCATGTCCTTGGCCTTTTCTTATAATTTCATCTGCCTTATCTGGTTTTATTTGTATTTTATAAACTACTTTGTAACATGAAAGTGGCATATAAGTAAAGTTTATCATTATAATTAATATATTGTATGACATAATGTCTAACATTATAAAATACATATGTCCCAAATAATAATTGCATAATTATTAACATAAAACATAACAACATTTAGATGAACCCACAGTGTTGTGTGAGATTTCTAGTTCAAACGGTTGCGATCAATTTATGATTTATAATTCTCTGTCAGCTCTCTGTGTCAGTCTGGCCCTGCAGTTCAGGGCATAGGCCAGTGGAATAGATTATAGGGTGTGAAGAAGAAGACATTTGAGGTGTTCCCTTTGTAGATCACAGGCTGGATTTGGCTTTTCTCTCCAATTAATTTGGAGGAGGTGATGAGGAGAGGCAAGAAATCAATATGAGCCTAAGCAACAGAGAAAAATGAAATGAGATTCATGTGAGGGAACCTGAAATCCGTTCCCACGGCTTGATTAACAACCATTCCCTTGAAATAAGACGAGTTAGAACCACTTTTGCTTCATTCATTTATTCACAGATTGGAAAACAACCCTAAAATAACACTTTTTTATGGTTTGGTCCCTCAAGGCTCAATAGATTTGGATCAACAAGAGCAAAGTTGTTAAGAAATCCTTTTTTTTTCTTTGAGAAATTAAGCAGTTTACTAACAAGCAAGGAATACAGAAATACTTTCACTTTCAAAGAGCTAAATCTCACAAAATCTCATCGGTTACAGCATCCTAGCATGACTCTCGAAAGTGGATTCCATAAAGTACAAAATCTCAAGTCATACCAATGATTTGACTTTTGCCTTAAATAAATTAGCATCAACTATGATCATTTTGTACCATAAGTCTGAGAAAACATGAAGATTTGTACTAAAATGTTAACTCTCATGCAGACCTACACACAGCTATGCATCAATGCATTTGACAGGCTACTGGTTAGTATACAAACACACAGTGTCCTCTGTAATACAGCATCTGTCTAAACCTAGTAAAGGACATTGATTTAGTCTAGCTCCTGTGACATTGTGCTTGTATACATAGCAAAGTTTAATCTTTGTACAGATGTACGGATTCAACCCTTATGGCCATTTTCTTTAAGTTGTTGTGGTTGCTGTACTGTGATCACCTCATACTGACTCAGCCCCAAGACTTTTTAGCTTTTTGATCTGTGGGAAATGCAGGGGTCTTCCCCTTCCTCCAGACCTGTCAGAATAGAGAGTAATCACTATCATCACTTCCATCATAACTGAGAGGGGGATTTCATTTCCTTTCTGCTGATTAGTGCTGTCGTAAAAAGAACGTAATTTGATTGCACAAAATTGTGCTGGAGCACATTGTGTTTATTCACGGTGACATAGCGGTTCAGTGTGTGTGTGTGAGGGGACTACGTGAAAGAGAGAGCGAAGAAATTACTGCCCTTTCTACTCTTTACTTGAGTTCACCTCCTTTCATCTCATTGCTCTCCTAATGAGAAAGGCAGCTCCTGCCTCAGAGTCCACTTAGCCACAAAAGGAGACTCCTGTCACGCAGCAGAGAAAGATCTAATCTGGGCAGGCTGGAAAGGAGCATCATCATCACACCCAAACAAAGAGAGAAGGATAATGTTTTTCTCCCCTGATTTTCTATTCAGAACGCTCAATTTACTGCATGCTTAGCCTCAAAGAATGAGGAAAGGGAGACAGGATGAAAGGCGGGAACCTTTCTCTTGTCGTGATTAATATTCAACACCCTCTTCCGCAGTGGCTCCCCTCACTGCACGTGGGAGAGACGGAAAGCCCAACAAGTCCCTCTGAGAATAAGCTTTTATGAGTGAAACTGGGTTACAATCAACCTGCTGCTGCTGCTCGGGATGTAAAAGTGGAGACATGTGAGCAAAAATGGATTTCCAGCATAATTCTGGCCATTACTCACATTCCTTGCCCACAGGACATAATTTGCTGATGTGGTTTCATTTGAATGGCAGTACCAGTTTGTTTTAATCGCACAGAGGAAGCCAAATAAGAGGGAAAAAAATAAAGTGGACTTAACTACAAATAACATCTTTGTTCGGTCTGGTTTTATAAGCTGGCAGGAAGTGAAATCCTCGGGCCCCCGAGGGAGGCATCTACTGCACTGTCAACTTTCTCAGCAGAAGAAGAGGAAGAGGAGGGGGAAACAAGTCAGATGCGGACAAATAAAGCCTGTTCTGTGAGCCCCATGCACAGGAAAGCATGCCTTTCTTATAAATTCAATAAACACCAAACATCCGTGAGGGCAGCCATCTTGTCTAATAGTTTTAATGTAACTGCCCACCTCATGGCTGTAAGACTGAGTTTGTCCTCCCCGTTAGGAAAGAGGTCATGTCAGTGATGCCCAGAGTACTTAGAGTCATAGCTTATGGAGTTATAAATTACTGTCACAGCTGTGACTGACATAGAGTCATCATACCAGAGTGCTACTGGCTGTCTGGTTTGCTCATTCTGTCTGATAGCGCAGAACCCGTCCTCTTCAGGTATGTCACACTGTCAGTCTTCATTGTAATCGAAGCAGTGCAGACATACAAAAATATATTACAACTCATTAAACAAACTAATAGAACGTAAACAACACAGGTGTCACACAGCTGAGAAGCATTTGCAGTCAACAACAACCAACGTCGTGAGCCGTAAGTCACTCAAACAAGGAGAATCAGAGGATATCTTCCTTTTCAAAAGAACGCCTTATGTGGAGAAATATTCTGGCCCTTGCTTACTTTGTTATTCGTGTGCATTTATCTAAACAAGTGGTTCCCAACCTGTTTGGCTTGTGGCCTCTTAAAATCAAGCAAATTGTGACCCAGAACGATTTGATGGCTGCTTCCTAATATTGCCACAGATGGGTTTACATTGTAGCCACTTTTAAGCCCGGTGTGTCTCATACAGACAGTAAAGGACACCTTGTGCGTCATTCTACATGCATGAAAATAGGCAACTGAAAAAGGCCACAAACATGGCAACGTGCATGGATGAGATTGACGTGGCTGTCCAGGCTGTAAGTCAACTCATGGAAACATCAACTCTCACGTTGAATATCGACATATTTCATCAATGGATGTGAAGAACATCGGCTGCTCCTAGCAATCGTTATCATAGCTTCATTACTGAGAGAAAACTATAAGTGTGGGACAGACTCCTTCCATACGGATTGCTTAGCACTAAACCAAACAAAAAAACTGAATTTTGTGTAAAAGAAATATACATTTTTCTTTTCTATTAGTCTACTTTAACCATCTCAACCTTCACTGGGACGCTCATAGGTTGGGAACCACTGATCTAAACATCCAGTGTGAATAACCAAAATATGCCTCATATAGCTTTAATAAATCAATTATGATATTCTAAATATTTCTCTTTACTCCTGAATAGTGATGAAACTTCTTATTTTCCACTTATGCATGATCACGGGTCTATCGGGGTAACTGTTGCTTCCGGATCTATAGCTTTCTTCTTGTCTAATAGCACCTGGTTTCACAGTGGATCAATGAGTACAGAGGCCACATCGGCCCTCGGCTTCACTTATTCATACTGGAGAGCAGAGACAGCGGTGACAACAGTTCAGATGGAAACGGACACACAGGAACAAATAATGAGGGAACAATTCCTACTAAAACCACATGATTTTTGATATGTTAGCTGCTATTATTTTGATTTCTATCTTTCTCCATCAATAAACTGTAAAATTGCAACACTGAATAGCTTTGGGTTGATAACAAGCATGAAGAGAGACTAGCTGCATTTTGTAGTGAATCAACTGTATCTAGGATGAGCTGGGAAAAAAATGTTAAATTATGGATTAATACAAAGCATATTTTCATTGCGTGTTGATGGGTCCGTATCACAACATTCGAGCTGCACACAGAGAGACATTCAAACGGAGGCAGGATGAATCAAACAGAAAGAAAAGCGTGTGTCAGCAGGAGTGAGGTTGACGAGGAGGACGACTGGAGCCCTGCTACACTGGGCTGTGGTCTGGAGAGGCATGTGTGGCCGTCACCGCCACACACTCGGTGGCCGTGTCCTTGGTTCTGCGAAGGCCCATGTACAGCCTTTCATCCAGGTTAGCAGTCAGTTTGTCTGTGAGCTCTGCAGTGATGGTCTGCGGGCCGTAGCCTGAGGAGTCGGGCAGCTGAGGGGGCGAGCGCTCGTCCGGGGGCTCGGGTGGGAGTCCAGGTTGTTTGCTGTCCTCCTGAGGGTCGTGGTGCTCGGTCAACCCTCCATCTTTCTCTGAGACGGAGGGATGAAGAGGTGTTGGGGAAGAGGGGGTGTGGTCCTCAGTGTCTCTGACAGTGACACCCTGTTCCATGTCCTTGCTCACATTCTCAGTGGTCGTAGGCTCTATCTTTGGGGTGTCGGGAGTGCTGCCGGTCCCGTCGCTGGTCTCCTCATCAGGAGCACTGACAATGCGGGGGAGCGTGCTGTGGTAACTTGTGTCCAGTGGGTAGTTCACACTCTCACCCCTACGTAGAGGGGTCCGCTGTCTGTCAAAAGAGGACTGGAAGTGTCTGACGCCAGGGTCGCTCCACTGCTTGTGGCGCTGCCACTGCTTGCGGAGGTGGATTCGGGACCGGTGCTTCCTTAACGGTGACTCCTGCTGGTCAAACTGAGGGTCGTGGCGGAGAAACTCATGGAAGAGGGCGTCCGTCTTCTCATCTATGCTGTAGTCCCGCCGGTGCAGTGTCGGCAGCTGAGGCGAAGGCTGTGCAGCCTCTCGAGGTGTGAGCATCTGACCATACGGGAACCAGCTCAGTGAACCAGCACCTGTTTCTATGGAAACTCCTCCGCTGGCACCCAACAACAAGTCATCCTCCGGCTCCTCCTCAAAGAGATGAGACTCAAAACTCTCACCGATAGTGCCAGATCGTCCTGCGTTGGTAAAGTGGTGCCTTTTCTCGTGGGCCGTTCTGTCCTTAGGGCTGCTACTGATGCTTCCAAACAGTCGCAGGTCTTCTGGACCACGACATGGAGCCTCTATGGATGCATAGCCGCTGTCCATCTGCAGCAATTTACGAGTCCCTGTTTCTCCATCGCTGCCCCCTCGCTCTGATTCTGTGCTTTCCTGTTTCCTCTTTTTTCCATCCTTCAGCCCCAACTTCTCATCCATATACATCAAAATGTCCTTGTCATCATCTCCACCCTCTGCCTCATCCCCTAAATCCTGGGATGGGTAGCTGGGCAGCCCTCCTCTTTCTGTTTCTGTGCGCCCGCCCAGCGAACACACACTGTCAGCATCGCTGCAGACGGAGTTCCTGTCATTGTTGCTGCTCTGGTCAGAGGCTGCATACTGTTCCAGTGTCGCACGAAGGGACCAGATGTCTTTGTAAAGGGACTGAGGGTCCTGGGGATCTAGGGGGTCCAAAGGGTCTGCACCTTCCCTTCTTGCCAGGGACAGTGCTTCGTCTTGGGGATCAGGGGATAGGCCAATCACCCCTGGTCCTCCGTGGCTGCAGCTGGGCTCCACCATCACCTCTACCTCTACCCTGTAGTGTGCACACAGGTGTGGAGAGATGAGATAAAATGAAGAAGTAAGGAGTGAAGGAAGGGAAGAAACAGACAGGCAAGAGTCAGTGTCAGAGCATTTACCTACATAACACATTCATCTGAGAAATGGCAGTGTTCACAGTGCACACAATGATTTTCATGACTTGCAATGGCTGCTGTTGCATGTCCTAAAACTGAACTTAGCTGCATACTGATGCCATGTGTGCTTGAAAACTCCCCGGAAATCCCCTGCTTTCCTCTTGGGACAGCAGATTTAAAGAATCCATGCTGTATGAAATATAATTTATCAGAAGCAATAAACTGTAAAGGAGCACGGGGATCATCGAATTTCTGAACTCACGGCAGCTTCCAGGAAATTTCTACAAACATCTGCAAACATACACAGGAAATACTGTTTAATCTAATATTCAGTGAAGGAAAATAAATGGTTATATAAGAAAATACTTTGGGAGATTGGTTAATTTTGTTGCATAAACTAACATCGGGCAAAATCTGCATGACTATAATTGTGAACTTAAAATAGCAAAATCGAAGTGACCCTTGTGTGTTTGTGGACATCATGACATTATTAGACAATGTCAGCGATGGAATGGATTCCTATGTCAGATATAAACCCTGCGTCCCGATTCTCCACTCCACCCTCCGAAAAAAAAACAAAGGCACTGGTAATCCCCTGCATCTGGCTTCAAATCATGAAATTGGTTTTCTAAGAACTCGTGTTTACAGGGATCTCATTACATACAAATCAGGCTGTGATTGTTAAATAGCATTTACAATTACACAGGATGGTGTGTTTTAATCTAATTAGCAAAATATTTAGTATAAAAAAAGGACAACAGGACAGTTTTCAAACATAATTTCCTATATTTTTTATATTCAGCTCAGTATTATTGACACTGACATTTCCCATGTCATTGTCTCGAATCCTTGCTCATCCGGCATGTCAGAAACAATCACTTCACACAATTTATAAATCACATGTTGAGGCAAAGTGGTGAAGAATTGGGACTTAGAGCCAGTATCCTACTGTATATCATTACCACATGTTCCCTTGCTACAGTAAAGAAATGAGTGCAAGGCAGCAAAGCAGTGGACAGGATGAATGGCAAGGGAATTAAAGATACCTGCCGAGGGAGGGGGGTGGTGTGGAAGGAGGTGAGAGGAGGCGTGTGGTGGGCTGGCTGGGACGGTAGGTAACGTCCTGGGTGCGGGCAATGTACTGGATGAGGTCTATGTGGTGCGCGTCGTTGTCGTCCTGGTCCATGCTCTCGCTGGCGGCTCGCTGGCGCTGGAACTGCCTCCTCTTTGGCGAGCCTGGCTCACACCAAACACGGGGAAAGAGCAGTGAGTTGTACGAGTTGTGCGACACCAGGCAGGAGAGAAGCGACACGTGACTCAGGAGAAAGCTTCCATCAAATGTTGAGGGGATTTTGTGCTTTTTCTGGTGTCTTGGTGTGATAGAAGGCCTGAGCTCGGGGAAGCGCAGGGAGTGTATATATGAAGGGGATCGGCAGGGAGGATTTACTCAGAGGCTCAAATTGACTTGGAACGGCTGAACTTTACGTCACTGGGCCATCTGTCTTGTACGTGTGTGTCTGTGTGTATATCCGACTCTTAGCAGGCAAAAGGCAGCTCACAGTTGGTTGCTGGAGCCCCCTGCTTAACCGTTGTCTGTTTACCACGAGAGAATATTGCCAAAAATGCTTAAAACACAAATAAACAGAGAAAATACACCTAAGACAGAAACTGCCAGCAGTATAACTTTATTTCCTCTGTTCTGACTTTTACAAAGACCCATAAAGAATTGTTGCACTTCCCTGGTGCACTGGCACAGATTCTAAAAATAATATCAGAGAAACATACTTTACACCATTAAGGATCCATTACCTCTGGTGTCCAGACTCGAGGCTCTCTGGCTGCTGTCCAGCTTCCATTTCTTGATCTTGAAGTAGGGACTGGCCCCCTCCAGACTAGCATGACGCCGCAGTTTAGTGAAGAAATGCAGCACGGGCCCCTGGCTTCCTGCACCACCGCCAGCAGCGGGGGCACCGCTCCCCACCGCTGCCCCTTCTCCGACGCTGACGCTGCTGCCTCTGCCCCGGGGCCCCGCTGCCATCATCTCGATCTGAGCAGAAAGACAAACGTGGTCAGAAAGGAAACCTGCCAAGACAAGCGGTGTGTGTGTAATCCCTTCTGACAGTGATGTTCCACACAGGCTTCCTTGTTTACCCATCAACCATCGCTCTTGTTGGTCCTCCCTCAGGCTCCATGACCCTCTACAGTCCACATGGATGACTCACTGGTTGACTGGCTGGTTGAATAGAGGGTTGGTGTACTGAGAGACTATCTTAAGAAAATTCAGCACTCTACAAATTATTAACTACTTACAGCTAATTTGTATGCACACCCAGTAACCAGATATTTGCACTTAACATTGTTTTTAATGTGTAGGAGTTTTTGAGATTAGTTATAATGTGAAATGTTGTATATTGGTGCATCTCTGGTTGTTGTTTGTTGATGGTGGCCTTCTAGTGGTCCCCAGAACCCGAATGGTGACTGAGGGTGACCCAGCTTTTGCAGTCCAGGCCCCTAAACACTGGAATGATTTACCTGTCTCTGCCCTGTTTCTCTATGTGAATTTTATTTCTTTATATTTCATTATTTCTTTTTCATTGTTCTTTGAGATGCACTTTGTAACATAAAGAAAGTTTATTATTATCATTATCGGCATCATCATCGTGATCGAGATTGTTGTTTTTATTTTACAGTGGTTGGAGGTAACTTACAGAGCTCGGCTCCTTGGTGCTGAGAGCAATCATGTTCTCACTGAAGCTGGTGTCCACCACAGAGTTGAGAGCGTCTCCAGGGAGGGCACAGCTTGGATTGACACTCAGGCTGGTCAACGCTGTTTGTGGTAGGGGGCACAACATCGGCTGAAGGAAAGCACACACACAACAAAATATCTTTTATAAATACTATTAGCAACAGCGATTAAATGCATCACAGTAAAGTGGCTGAAGCCTGACCCTTCGACGTACAGTATGTGGACTGGAAAAATAATGGAAGTATACCAAATGGAAAATGATTTTTTTTTTACTCTATTTTTATTTTATTTTATTTTGTCTATCCCATTTTGTTGTATTTCATTTATTTATTTTTTCTTTTTGTCACTATAGCTCCGCCCTCATTTTTATTTCATAATTGTTGTTATGCCCCAATAAGCACTAAGTTGTAATAAAAATTTTGAGGGAAAAACAGAAAAAAACAGCAGATATGATGAATGTGATTTTGTATATATGATCTGAATGAAACTGAAATAAAAACGTTCAAAAGAAAAAAAAATGTCCTCATTTGTTTAACGTGCATGTTTCTGCAAAGCTCTGTTGATAGATGCAGTTACTCAAAATCGTATAACTGTAGTCATCCATTGGCAGCTACAGTAAGTAATGCAGCTCCACTTCCAAAGCTAGTTTTCATGTTTAGGTAACATCCATGAATAATAATCAAGTTCAGACTCACTTTCCAGCTGTCAGCACAGCAGCAGTGACTGAACAGCCTCACCTAAATGCGAAATCAATGCGCACAGCCTGTTGAAATGGCTGATTCCTGTGTTTGGGTACATTAGGTTGATACATTTTCCTGCCCTGACCCAAGTGATTGATGTTCTAATTGGCTCCGGTCAAGACTAATGATGCATCACGAGTAGTAGCAGGTTAAAGGCCGTCACCTGGAAGATGGAAAGTGCTGACTTAGCGACGGGGCGCGTCGTCATGGTGATGCTGTTCTCAGCCGAGTCGCACTCGTGGATGGTGACTATCTTGAGGGCCGGGGGAGGGATGTGGAGGTGTGTGAGCCGGGCGTTCTTCAGGTGGTGAAAGTCGCCCTCGGTCAGAGTGTACCTGGAGTCAACAACACAGAGTTACATGCAAAGCTAGAAAATCCTCGCAAGATCCATCATGAAGCTTCAGAGCTACTCTGGATTCTGCATTTAGCCCCGCAGAATAATTCCTTTTGAAGAATTTGCATATCAGGCTCAGGGCTTTAAGAGAAAAGTAGGGCAGGGAAATAATGAGAAAGGGTGAGAGCTCTTTGTGTCCACAGCATACATAATACATTCAGAATTAATTCTTAACCCTAAACTAACATAGAAGTGACATGGACACAGTAAAATATGCACATCCTTTGATCTTGGAAAGCAGAAAAGCTGGAGTTTATGGACATTATTGCGAATTGAACGCTGAATAGCAAGCGTAGAGATTAGCAAATGTGTGTGTCTGTGTGTGCGTGCGTTGGCTGTCTGACCTGCGGCCCTTCTCCTGGGCCTTCTTGCCGTGATCGAACAGCGCAGCCTCATTGAAAGAGACGCGCCGGCCCGTGGTGCCCGTGGAGAGGAAGCGCTCCGTCTCTTGGTCGTGAGAGCTGGCCATTGACAGGCACTCCGACTCATCCACCCTGATGGTGATTTCTACCAGAGATACAAGAAGGAGGAGACAGAGGAGGCAGATAGATAGATAGATAGATAGATAGATATGTTCTGTTAACCTCCAATTGTCAACTGTGTAATGAAGGCATAAAATACCCCAACAAGTTATTTAAAAACATCTCTGAAATCAACCCATGGCTGCTGTACTGTACATTTCCACTGACTGTGTAACTGAAGTGAAGCATCTGACACTGGCACCTTTGTGGAGGATGAGTGTGGTAATATGGCAAACTGCTGACTGAAAAACGACACAAAAAGCCTTACAGCAGCAGTTTGTTGCCAAACTGATGCTTCCTTTAAATAAATCCTTTTCATCGGAGGGCGAGCGCATCCACTGGTCCCAAAATGTCAAAACGTGTTCCAGGAATGACACAGCTACTTAAACTAATTGGGTCGCGATCACAATATTTTAATGGAATGGACATTACACGTTCGTGCTGACGTGATCAAAATATCCCAACCCCTCCATTTCTCGGCCTGTCTCCATTACTCCTCCCTCTCTTACTTAGTTCCCACTTTATATCCCTTCCTCCCTACATTTCTTCCTCTTTGTCCATTTTTCTCTTACCATGGGTGGGCTGAGACTCCTCCATGTAGGTGGTGTTGGTTTTCTTGGGGTCATCGCTGGCCCTGGGGCACACAGAAACATTCAGATCAATGCTGTGACATGGTTACCCCTGAGGTCTGTCTTTGATCCGTCGAACCCTACCGATGTGGGCAGAGTACAGGCCGTTATGATCAGATGTGTTACGGTTTGACCTTTTTGTTCAGTGTAAGTTAAACTACACAAGAACAGCTACAAAAAAAACAGCTATAAGACAGCTATAAGGACTGAACGTTCACTATGCTGTTTACTAAATGGCTGCCTGCCTGTATAATCAATGAGGGCCTAAATCATGGCCAGTAACTTGATAACCTTCAGGGCCAGGGGACCTCTTGAACTGATAAAGCATGGTGCTTTATTGGATTGTACTTTTCCACTCATCTTTGAGGGCACAGAAAAAACACACAATAACGGCCATATTGTTTATTCTTTTGGTATGTTTTGTCTTCAGACGTTCCCTTTTCAACATCTTTAACTGCCACTGATCCTATGTACGAACGTCTTAAATCCCACGCCCGAAATTTACTTTATGAGGCAGAGTAAAGAAACTGAAAGCTACTTCGGGTCATTTCTCTCCATCTCATGTCTTTGTGCAGAGCTATGAGTTGCATGCATGCTTGTGTGTGTGTGTGTGTGTGTGTGTGTGTGTGTGCGCGAGTGTGAAGTGACTTGAGGGATTTCTCCATCCAGCCAGATCTGTGCTTCTTCTTGTCTTTCATTTCCTCTGTGGCTACCGCTTCCCATACTGTGTGACTGTGTGTGTGTGTGTGTGTGTGTGTGTGTGTGTGCATTCTCCGTGTGCTCACGGGGCTGGGTTGAGATGCGAGATTAATCACAGCCGATGGCTGCTATGAAATCTCATTACACTCATCATTTGTACCAGTCGGCCCGATTCGCCTCTGCTCTCCCCCGGCAAGCCTCTGCTTTTCACGGCTCAGCCTCTGTGCTCTCTGTTTATCTGCATCTAGCTGGTGCGCTCTCATATATTCAAGTGTACTTGATGATGCGTGCTGCTGTAGAGAGGGACAAAGTGTCTCGAGGGGAGGCATGTTACTGCTGAATAAATGCAAATGAATCAAGTATGATAATGGAATCATACTCACTGGCTGGAGCAAGCTGGACAATTCCACAGGAAGCAGTTAGCTTCATTTGCAACTGCGCTGAGCTCTATCTATTATGTAGCTACACACATTCAACATAAGTACCCGCCTGTCTCTAAACAGTAGTTGCATGTGAGCTCGGGAGGAGAAGTCTCCGTCTGTCAACATACTGTGTATACTCGCGTGCGTGCGCACATGTGCTTTCATGCAGCACGACAAAAGCAGCCCCTGTGCACCTGGATCTGCAGTTTAAACTGCCTCTGCGAAGCAAGGTCTTCAGTCGTTGTTGGGCCTGCGTAGGAGTGGTGTTGATTCAAGTATGAGGACATTTTCAAGGATGTAAAGTTTGGTGTCACGGTGCTGGACTGCATCGCAGGCTGTTACAAGGGGTTAAAGAACACGGAGACCATCCCTGTTATTTAATACAATGAATTGTAATGAAAGCCAGTGCAACAGCGGCACATTCTATGCCTTCAAAGTCACCATAGAGTTGATTCCTCCTTGGCACAGTGTCAACAAAAAGTGAACATCATAAAGTTATCTTTTATCACAGTGCTGTCGTTATTAAATTCTGCAGCTGCTGCTTTCAGGTCCGTACTGCTGGTGCCTCACCGTGTTCTGGAGTCTGAGCTTATACTCTTCATAATGATGAGGGTGTCTCCTGAAGTGCCGAAACGCTAATGCATAATTGCTGCATCGTACCTGGCACAGAATTTCCCTCCTCGACGGCAGGCGATGAGGAAGACGGAGATGAAGATCAGCGTTCCTACCAGTAAGATGGAGAGGATCACCAGGAGGAGCACATAGCCATCCTGCTGCTCCTCTGCCTCAAATGGGATCTCCTGATAGATAGATAGATAGATAGATAGATAGATAGATAGATAGATAGATAGATAGATAGATAGATAGATAGATAGATAGATAGATAGATAGATAGATAGATAGATAGATAGATAGATAGATAGAGTGTTAATTGGCAATTGTACTTCAATACCAGTCAGATTTCTGAGTAGGCAGTGAGGATAAGTAAAGCAGATATAACAGGCAGAGAGGTAGGTGTCTTCCTGAGCTGAATTTGGACATTAAGTGTGCTGCTTTAAAAGGGAGAGAACAAGTAACGCTTCCCACACAGACATCACAGACATCAATACTGAAACTGTTCACTGATGGTTAACATATTTCATTCAGATCTGGAAGTCACATTTTTGTAATAAGAGACAGGGACATGCTGTACCATCAGGATGCCGTTCGGATAATCAGAGAAATGCTGGCTAACACATCAGCTGCAGCCCAGATTTGACTACCTTACTGTGCAGCTGTTTTACCTTCCCAGTAACACCAAGCAGCTTACACCATTGATTTATCCCCACTGGCTGCTTGGCCTACATAAGTGAATCTATAAATGCAACAGTACAATTAATCAATAAATGTCAGGGCTATTAACCTGTCTGCAGTGTACCTTAGCTATGGGAAAGCTCTCACAGGCAGGAATGCAGCTGAGATAATGAACCACACGAGGAGCACTGGTACAGACTCCAGAGTACCTCAGGTCCTTTAGACAAGTTAGTTTTGTGAGGATGAACACTTTTCAGCAGAGGAGGACAAGGCATCTTGAAATCTCTCTCTCTTTATTGATTTGGAAAACTTTATTTAATCCATCACATAATTTTGCACAAAAAGCAGATGGAAAGTTGTTAATGGCAATAAAGTTTCTGTTAGTCTGCCGCTGCATGAGCATAATCTATAGCATATTGCTGATATCATTCCGCATGTTGCATTATGCATTCATCTCTACATTTTAATGACTTTGAGTCCACTGTTATTCTTTTAAACAAATATCAGTTCAGTGCTCGCAGCTAGCTGTTAGCTGGGAATCACATTTTACTGTGGAAAACCAAGCTTGATTTATCAGGAAATAGATCAGTTACAAAAGAAATAAAATGGTCTAATCACTTCAGAAAATAACAAAGAAATAATACCTGGATAATTTAATTTTTATGTTTTTATTATTATTTGATTTTTCTTTATCCCACTTGGATTACTTTGTCATTAAATAGCCCATTTCCTGAATTTATTTTTGAATTTTCTTAGCTTTTTTCCCATCTAAAGATAAGTATAATTTTTCTTATCTATGTAAATTAATAGCAAAAGCGTGTCTCCCCAGTACGTTTCTTAATGCCCACATAGGCTATGAAACAGGGATTAATATGATTCAAATAAATGATAGATGGCAATATGAGTGGGAGAGCAGAGAACAAAAGCAGGCCTTGTTTTTCATAACAAACGATGACCTTATAGGTGGCGTGTTAAGATGAACTCTACCCTGGGGGAGGCAGAACAGACAGCAAGTGTTAATGAGCGCTACACTCTGACGTCACGTTGTAATTTCCCTGCGAGGGGAAATTAAAACTGAGATTAGATCAGAGATTTAATTATTTCAGGTCCAGGTCAGGATGTTCTCTATTAGCCAGTCAATCGGCCAGAAGAGAATATGAGGGAAAGTATGGTTCTGGTGGAAACACACACACGCGCGCACACACACACACACACACTCACAAACACACACACACACAGAGTCATGTTTCCATCACTTTTGTCAACATTACATAGAGTTATATTCATTTCCTGGAGACTTAATAAACACTACTTGCCTAAACCTGACCTTAATCCAAGTCTTAATTCTAAAATGTAATGATTTACATTATGGGGACTTGTATTTGTATCCATATGGAGGGTGAGTCCTCACAATGTGACTGTGTAAGAAGATTTATGTCCCCACAACATGAGTAATATACATCTATACACACACACAGGAAGTTTGAGAATCAACCAGTGGCGAAAGGCAGACTTACTGTGGAGTTTTCTGGTAGGATGTTCCAGACGGTAGACTCATTGCTCATGGTCCAGGCCAACTAGAGAGTCCCCCTGAGACACAACACATGAAAACACACACACACAGGAAATTACTGTTACTGAAGATGTTCACCAAAATGCAGTCAACCACCAAAGATACTCCATTCCAAATGTGTTATTTCATCCATACTGTATGTGTAAACACAAAACAAAACTTCTCTGGACTAGAAGAAAAACTGGCATTGCTGTTCCTTGTTGATGCCTGATGTCTCACGACATAGCAAATAAACATGTACTTCGCTTTATATCATGTGATGGACGATGCATGTTGCAGCAGAAAGAGCTTAGTGCAAACAGCCATAAATGAGTGCAAGACGAAGCAGAAACCAGATGTGTGTGTGTGTGTGTGTGTGTGTGTCTGAGTGTCTGTGTATGCCGTGTGCTTGTATGCATGCATCCAATCCCACAGAAGATGCAAATGCTAGCATCTTGGCCGTAAAAATCATCACCCATAATTCCATATCAGCCTGAAGACTCTCTATCTACCTCCCACACACACACACACACACACACACACACACACACACACACACACACAAATGCACACACACGCACACACACAGAAGAGAGAGAAACACCAGCTCTTACTAAGCACTGGCTCCAGCATCTGAGTTCCAGTACCGCTGCTGCTATGCGTTTGCTCTTACAGATCATAGCCATTAATACTGCTACTGCTGCACCAAACGCCCACGCACCCACACACACACCTACACACGCACACACACACACACACCTACACACACACGCACACACAGACACACACTCTCTCTCTCCCTGGATAGATCTACTCACCCAGCAGGGCAGAAGCAACATACCAGCAGCACTCAGCACTCGTTGCTCGCCTGCCAGTCACTGCAGCACTCAACTTCAGCACCACAACCTGTAAGCTACTGCTGAGCTCTCTGCTGCCAGCCTGTCTAACTCCCTGCACCTACCGTCCAGGCATGAAAACTGTTACGGGAAACACACATCAGGCTGTGACCAGAATGCTTTCCTTTGCAGTACTGTACCACATCCTGCTTTCTGCCAGCCCAGTGTCTTACCCTGATGGAGGGCAGTGCGCAGCAGCAAGCTCTGGATGCGTGTGTGTGTGTGTCTGTGTGTGCGTGTCAGGCTGTGGCTCGGGAGTCTCCTCCTCAGCTCCCTTGCTGCATCCTCAGCCACCTCAGCCCACCCAGCCGACTGAGCCCGAGCAGCGGTGTTCCCCCTCAGGGTCGGCCCGCTGGCCTCGGAGCAACAGGGCGGCAGTGCTGCATGGCTGACAACAAATGCATAGCAGAAGGACTGGTTACTCATTAAGCTTGTGCAGATAAGTTTTAGATCATAGAAGCGTTCAACAAATACACATACAGTCTAGTGATGATCTTGGATAAATAGTGTATTTCTTAAGTGTGTTTGCAAGAAGTGACACCAAACATCAGAATGATCTTTGAAGAAATCTTGCAACATTAAGAAAGCTCAAACTGTCTCACTGTATTCTTTAAATGCAATAATACAGTTTGGAAACCAGATAAAAATAAACAGATTGTTTGAGAACTGTGGGAAGAAATTACCACATTTATAAAGTAAGCTATAATAATCGGTTTAGCCTGCTACTTTATGGAGAATTGCTCACTTCTATGGTGTTGCAAACCTTGAAAATGTCTCTACTGATAGGCTGACTGAGCGGATGGTAAAACATGGGTGTCCCGGGGATTGCATATCCCGTCATGCTTAACAAAATTTCGGTCTATACCAGCTGCATTACTGGTATTACACAGTGTCGTTTTCGCCTGGGGGGAGCCTTTTATATTTCGCCCCATAATAACCTCATTACCTGCCTAGAATAAAATAACTGTAATGGTTCATTTCAGTAACTTGTTTAAAATGACTACAGCAAAGGAAGCATTTCTTATTGTAATGCAAAATATTATTTCCCCGGATCAAAATAATGAGCTTCGATCGTCCCTGGCTCCGGCAGCTGTTTCCTCGCGGAGGTTCAGCTGATAAAATCTTTTGCAAGACGACAAAATCGCATCACATTACGTGATGAAATGCGGCCGGTAGTTAGGTTTAAAAATGGACGAAGACCAGCGACACTCCGAGCGACGCGGCGCCGTTAATAAATATGCCATCTTGCTATTTCACGGGCGCCTGTGATTTTCATCAGTCCGGTGTCACCGACGGAGAAGGTGGCTCGCGATTTCAATTGGCTGCACAAGCGGACGAGCGGGCATACGGCGAGGGCAACACTCACCTACTCAACTGGCCTGGTCCATGCAGGGGTGGAGGGGCACGTTCGATACCGCGAAACTCTTCCGTGAACACTTTAATGTGGATTTTAAAGCTAAAAGTATTTATGAATGAAACCCCACTGTTCAAGACACGCCCACCACCCAGTGAGAGGCGCACCACGTGACGCAAGGAGTGAGGTAAAGCTGTGTGTGTGAAGGCTTTCTCAAAAGTGGCGTCAGTCACACACGGCCGGGGTGTATCAATGAACGTCAGCTCAAATATTTCCCATCTTTCTCACATACATGATTGCCACTTTAAGGCGTCTTCTCTGTGCTCTATGCTTTCTTTTCTTCTTCTTCTTTTACATTAGTTATATATAACCACTAGCTCGCAGGTGTGTGTTACTATGTCTGTCTGTGCGGGGTCTTTAACGACATTCAAGTGGCATACACAGTGTAAAATCAACAAAAACTTAGTCCCGGACCAGACGAGTGGGTCCCCATCTGTTGCCGCCTATGACACGTGATTTTAGCGCCATCTACTGGTGGTGTTTGCTTAGTAGCATCGTTCATGAAAAATGGTTAATATGGCGCGAATAAACGTTTTGTATACCATATACTTTTGCCTAAATGTTGTTCCCCATACGTATTTCTATGTAAACCCTGCAATAACTCAAACTGAAATGCATTTCCGGCTGAGTAGTTAAACGTACACCGTCTGGCTGTGTCTGAAGCTACGTTTATATGACCACAAAGTTATAATACTTACTTATGATGCTAACAATACGATATATAACCGCGTGAGCTCACAACTTATCCAAAATAATCAGACTCAATCGTACTAACCTATTGGCTGGGGTGCTTTTATTTCCTCAAGCGACTACACTACCCTGCATCCTTTGCACCGCCGTAAAGCCTTGTGGGTAGGTTACCAACGTCCTTGTCCGACCAAGCGCACACCGACTGCCTTCACGCAAGGGCTTGAGGATCTCTGTCATTCACTTGTACTTGAGTAGAACCTGATTTTCAGACATGATGGCAGCCAGATTTCTCCGCCGTGCTCTCCCTGTGCTGAGGCAAGCTCGATCCTACGCCGAGGCCGCCAGCTCTGGCCCGCAGATGTCCTTCACTTTCGCCTCCCCGACACAGGTAGCTAGCTAACGTTAACGTTATTGGCGAGGCTTCTCGGGCCCAGCTAGCTATACGGCTAGCTTAGTTACTCGCTGAAATGCATCGTCAAAGTTTGATAAAAGTCCGCCTCTGTGGTTATTTAGCAGTTTTGTGCTTGCTACCATTGCTATACATAGTGTCATAGATTTTGCAGGCATCAGGTCAGTAATAGCGTTTGAGTTTGTACTGTTAGTAAAGCGTTTAGCTTAAAATGCTAACGATGGCCAACCTAGCTGTCATTCACTGTCTTTGAGCAGCAGTGTGGCAAAGTGTAACGATACTTTGCGCAACGTTACCACTCAAGCATTGCTCTTTTCCAGTTCAGTAATCAAAGTAATTTTTTTGAACACATGTTTTCAAATGTGTGTTGTTAGCTTAAGGCTAAAATCGTTTAGCTCAGTAAGTGTATCATGCATGCAGAGCTCACTAACCTTGAGGTTCCTGTCAATGGTAACATCGTTCTACAAACGAGTTTTACTAAATTCGCTCCATTGTTTCACGCAGTGGTGCATGCCTTACTCACAGTCTGTTGCAGAACCCATCCACGTACAATAACAACAGAAACGTATGCGTCATGTATCAGAAAAAGTAATCATAAAGGTAACAGGCCATATTGTATATAAATCCTATATCTGCATCTGTGGTCAGTCACTTTTTTTTTTTTTTTTTTTTTTTTTTTTAAACGTTTAGCCATTGCAGAGCAGTCCGTAAGTCACTGAATGCATCTCCACCCCCTGTCTCCACTCTCCAGGTGTTTTTCAAGGAGGTCAGTGTGAAACAGGTTGATGTGCCCACGCTTACCGGTGCATTTGGTATCCTCCCTGCCCACGTACCCACCCTGCAGGTGCTCAGGCCCGGTGTTGTCACAGTCTTCAGTGACGATGGCTCCTCTACTAAATACTTCGGTAAGATTTTGCCCTACAAAAACAGATGTGAGTGACCTTGGGTCAGGCCTGAGATACCTAAGGGCCTCTACCTAATTTACCTGCTCATCAAATACATGAAGAAATTTTATGAGTATGTTTTGATTCCACGAAAAAGTGGCATCTCTGTTATGGTAAATTATAGCCAATAATGCTTTCTTACACTCAAGGAAAGATTGATCCAACACATCAGATCACAGTCTTTTATATTCACAGTAGTTATTTGTACAATCATAACCATCTCAGTTTGATGTCTTTTCTTTTTTCCAGTGTGCCTCTAAGCTCAAAGTGTTCAATTATTAATCTCTACATGTCCTCTGACTAGTCGTTACAGCTATTAGTGATCTCAGTTGAAGTCTAGAGAAACTGGTGTACATCTACAACACAATTTTATCCTCCGCATTCAGGCTGTCAGTGTTGATCTTTCTGAAAAACTGAAACATGATACATGCAGTATTCTGTCCAAATTTAAGTTCAGTTATTCACAGTTGATTTTGCTCATAGTAGCTCTACAAATCACCTGGATTTGGCAGTATGTCTGCATCTCAGACTCAGGAAGCTAAAGTTATTTAAAGATAACAAGATAGTAATATGTATCTGTGTTAGAATATTGAGATCCTCATTTTTTTCTAACGAATACAATAGTAGATGCCTGTTAAGCCGAGAATGCAGGTAAGTACCCAGGTGTCATGTTCATGTAAATGACTAGAACCCTTGATGAGAAAATTGAGAAAAAGAGTGAAGTACAGCTTCCTGAAAATGTAATGCTTATTGTATTCCCAATAAAACACACTGAACATGACTGATTGTTAGCATGTTTAGTTACTGTGTGTGTGTGTGTGTTTGTGCACGCAGTGAGCAGTGGGTCAGTAACAGTCAACGCTGATTCTTCAGTTCAACTGTTGGCTGAGGAGGCCGTTCCTCTGGACCAGCTGGACATTGCTGTGAGTATAATGTCAACCTCCCTCCACTGACATACACACTGGGGAGCATCTGCACTAATATTGGGCAGTGTGGCCTTACGTACTGGGAGAGAATCAAGATTTGTCAGGTGTATTTTATAGCACAGTTTATATCAATTTATAATCCCTTTGAATATCTTTGGATTTATTAAGCTTATTTATTTTACTGACATTTTAGATTTGTTATCACTGAGATATTACTGACTGTATATATTAATTTTGCTGTTGTAAATTTTACTTTTGAGGCTTAGGGTTACTGTAATATTTAGAAACAATATATAGTTATATTTCAAATATGAATCAACTCTAATCCTGTTCTGAATTACTTATAAAAACTATAATTGAATTAAAAACCCACTTCTTCAGTAATGATAAACAACTGGTTAGAGTATTGTTAAGGAACCAAGTTGATTAGATAAAGATAAAATCCTAAAGATACCCGCACCTTCAGCTGGTTAGTGGCTTCACCCTGACTTTGGGAGGAGGAGCAAATCACAGCTTAAATCCTGTCAGTATAAGCCTTGTCTAGCCATTGTTATTGTTTAATGGTACACAGTGTGATCAGTCACAAAAATGTGACGCATTGCTTCAGGACATTGCATTTATTTAATCAGTGAGCATGTTAGTTTTACTTTCTTTTCCCCAATGTCTTAGTATAATATGAAAAAACACTACCTTTGTGTTTTTTAATGATAATTGTAATTTTGCATCTAAAACCCTGTGAGAATGCATAGTTTTTAGTCAAATAATATCATATTTTCTTGGGAGGAGCCCCAAACCACATTCAGTATGATCTTTAGCATTGTTTAGACATGAGAGGGAATAGCTCTGTTATCCCAAAGACTTCTGTGCAGGTGAAGTAGTCATCAAAACGTAACAGGTCAATGCAGAGACCATAATGAAAAAGCACCAGTCGCTGGCATGTGGTTCAGTTTGAAATCAGTCCAGAAAAGTCGAGTCGGACACAATAACATGAACAATGGTAACTCAAAAAATAATTAGCACCTTCTTGACACAGTGTCAACATACACTGTTTAACATAAGTGGTATTTAATGCTGGTTTAATTGCTTAGATTTTATCATAATGTGTTCTTATAATTGCCTTCAACAACCCTGTTATTGCTTACACACTAGTATAGATATTGATCTTCTTATCATAATCTGTGTAATGGCTTACAGTGATCTAATGTTTAATGAGGTACCTATCAATGCCAGGGATCCATATTTATGGAATTTAATGTGTAGCACCACAACCTTTGATCGTGAGGACTGAGATTGACAACGTCACGACACAAACAAGTTTTGTATAGTTATTTATCAAGAAGTTTTATGAATTGTGTGTTCACTCTGCAAGCAAGGTTATCTGTGTGTATTTAAAAGTATATGTATTTTTAAATCCTTTCTTGCTTTATTTCCTTTGGTCCATTCCATTTAAATTATAGAGCTCTGATAGGTTGCGTTCAGAAGCTGCTTGTTTTTTCAAAATGTTTGTTCAATTTGAAAATAGACTTTGAATCGTTCTTCCATTCTTTAGTTTTGCTTCACAAAACCAGTGGAAACCTGGAGCAGCAATTGTCTTTGTACCTGAGGCATCCTTGAGTGGCTTTAACCCTGAACAGCTCTGTTTTAGTGCAGTTCGCTCTGAAGTTTGATTTCGCTGTGGAAGTGGGCAAGCAAAAAGATGTATTTCTCCTTTTGATGTTGTGCGTGTACCATATTTACAACTGCAGGGTTCATTCTTAATTAGTTTAAGAATTTATGTGCCCTTGTTTCTCATTTTGCTGCCGAGGGTGGGGCTCATTCCCTCCATTCAGTGATTTTGTGTTTGTAGCTGAGCTAGACCAGATAATGTTTGATTAAAACACATCAGTGATGCCAAAGAGCAGAAAGATGGCTTTGAAAAATGTAATCTTAGTCAGTCTAGGGGAAACACTGCTCAGTGTTGACAAATCATGTCTTAATAATGTCAGTCCAGTGTGAGTAAGTCAATCCTTTATGGATCTTTTTATGTTTTAATGGGATTTGTGTGATGGGTGTCCATATCCAGTTTGTTGAGTCTTGTATAATTACTGATTGTTCACCCTGGTTTGTGTCCCAGCAGGGACTTGATCTTTGACTGCAGAGACTATTCTTTGAACCCGCTCTAGATTTTTTTTCTCCCCCCCTCTCTCATTTTGATCCTCAGTGCTGATGAGCACCTTCCAGCTGATGATTATCCATCGGATCAGTGTCGCAGTTGGACTTGAATGTTGCGTCCTTGTTTAAATGTCAGTCTTGTTAATGCTAGGCTGCGTTATTACACGCTCGCCGCGGAGGTGTCTGTCTTTGACCTTGGGCAGTGCCAGTGTCACTGTCAAGTTGACTTCATAGCAGTAAATGAGTTATTTTTTTCCCTCATTGTCCTCCACTCTGCAGTGAAAATGCACATGGGCCCACGCTGTTAATAAGGAGGGAAAGGTCAGTCACTGTTGAGTTATAGCAGATGTGTCAAATCCCTACTGGGAGACCTTTAACTTCCAGCTATGTTTGGCATTTCTCGTTTCTAATCACTACTGTGACAAATGGAGCTTTCAGAGCAAAGAGGCAGTGGGGATTTTCTCTGCTCGTCTTACTCCTCACTTTTGACTCGTCTAGCTATTCAGACATCTACATCGCAGTTGGCCTCGAAAGGTTTTTAGGATGAGTGAAGCTTTTCTTCCTGCCCTGATTCTTGGTCCTGCGATTTTTCTGAACAACAGGCTAATCAGCTTGACGGCAGATTGGTAACAGATGATGTGGATGTGTTTGATGTTGCATCAAAACAAAATCTGAATTGCGGGCTTTATCATTTGCTTCCCTGTTCTGTTTCTCATTGTGACATGCTCTATTTTTCTGTGTTATTTCTAGGCTGCCAAGGCCAACCTGGAGAAGGCCCAGTCTGAATTGGCCAGCGCATCTGACGAGGCAGCGAGGGCAGTGGTTCAGATCAGCATAGAGGCCAACGAGGCCATCGTCAAGGCTCTGGAGTAGACCTGTGGTACGACATTTCTGCTTCTGCAATATGATCTGACTATTAGAGAGAAGACCTGCCAATTTGATTTAATCCAACAGGACAATGATGCAGAAATATTTAACTGTTAATATAATTGAGTGGAAATATTGACAAGACATTAGAGAGCATTTTCAGTGTGTTATTTATTGTGTCCTCAAACTGAGACACTGTTTCTGCTCCTCCCTCTAGGTAATCTTTTCTGTTTCTTCGATGGAATTCAATGGTCCATCTGTTTGTCCAGCTCAGTCACGTCAAGTGTCCAGAAGATTCCATGCTTGCTTTGTACAGTGGATAAAATTCAAAATAAATTTATTTGGAATTACCTGGTTGGTAGAGTTTGTGGTGCTTTCTCTACATCTGGCCCCATCCTGCTACTTAATGATGATTATATGCAGTATTTTTAATACAAAAAGCCAACTAAGTGTAATTGACTTCCAACATATTTGTATAATTTAGCTGTTGTACACAGAGCAGACCTGTGCTCTTCTTTGCCACTTTGTTTGCTATGCAGTAAGTGTTTCCGCCACTTGGTGGCAGCAGACATCAGCTATACTTTGCACCACAGCATTTCATTTGACAAGATTTTTATTCTTCTTGTCAAACCACAGTTTCAGGGAAGAGACAGACATTGCATTTGTCATATAACCACTGCTGGATGTGACATCCCCTTAAAAGAAGGATCATCTTTTGAATTATATTGCTGTGTATCAGCTCCTGTGTCTGGTAAAAGCTTAGTCACTCTTACTGTGAAAGGCTCACTTGCGGGTTGGAGTAATTTGGAAGCCGCAGTCGCTGCTTCCTTGATTTTAAATATGTTGGCGGAGCTTGTTTGTTATGAGTGATGACCTCAGGTTTCTGTGACAAAGCCAGGAAAAGTCCTTCGCTGCCCATCCTGTGGAAAACCGGGTCTTTCTCTTGTTTCATAACCACAGGTTTCAGCTCAGACTCACTCCAGGAGGCGCTGACCTCATTCACGTGCAGACTTTCAGAGCTGGAAACCACAACTGGTTTATTTTGAATGTCAAAACTCTTGCGGGCCCTTTAACAAGTGTAAGTACACTGGAAGTTCTAGTGTTGACGCAGAAATGCTCTCATTAAGCGCTCATGTCCGTGGTGACACTGCTGCTTGTGTGTTTTTAAAGCAGTATTCTCTGCACAAAAGGTCTGACTAGAGAACAGGAAGAGTGTTTGCAGAGAGGACAAATAACACCGTGTTTTTTAACTGTCAAATGTGTTGAAATATCTTTTTCCACTGATTAAGCACATGCTGTGTACTTGCAGACTGTGACTCAGGTCCATATCCATTAATAAGAAAAAGAAAAAAAAAAAAAACTAGTTCTCAACACCTCTCACACATCCTGCTCTCTGTTCTCCTTTCCAATCTTCTGCCGCTTTCATCAAAACCTCCTCTTCCCAGCTGCACACACACACTCACCAACAATACACACTCATACTCACTCATCCGTTTGCCTCGGGGCCTGTGAGTGACACCTCAGACAGACGAGATGAAACGGTCGTGTCAAAAACCACCACTTCTTTAATCCAGATTTATGGTACGGGATGTTGAAACCAAGCTCTGCCCCCCTCCCCTTATTTTGTTTTTCCCTTCTCTGTGCTTTTAGCGCCACTCTTGTAGAAAACCAAAGTACAGAATGACCACGTGCTTTCCACGTGCACCCTCTGTTCTTCATGTGCAGGCATGTAACTACAAGTGCAGGATGTTCCAACTTTACTGGAAAGGAGGATATTGTAATTGAGGAGCCAGTCTTTTAGGTAGCAAACCCAGGTTCACATTTTGTTGCACTCAAGCTGGTGTTGTGTGCGTTATTAGTCACACGAGTAAAAATCACTGACTTAATCTTTTCAGTGTTTTGCATTTTCCATCAACAGGAACTATCAAGCTGCCAGCGCCTAAAGAAGTAAATGTCTCTTAAATGAACGGTCTGACCTCAGGGCTGTACAGAGATATAGAAGCGGTGAAGTGCTGTACATTGATATAGAAGCGGTGAAGTGCTGTGCATTGATAAAGGACGATGAGAAACCAGTGAGAGCTCTTACTGAAGAGCCACTCATCAGTGTTTCTGGGCTGATGAGGCATGTGATAATAACTCACTGTCTATCTCCCATGAATGGCCATGTACCATAATTAAAAGATTGCACCGTCTGCACCCCGGAGAGAATAACATGATGCATGCACTAGAAATCCATGATGTCATCTCTGAGTGGTACTCGAACGCAGCGCAGCTCCCAGCCTTGTGAGTGCTCATGCGGCAGTGTTTACCGAGTCGACCGTAACGGGAATAAAGGGGACCAGCCCGTGTGAATCATCATATTTAGCGTGTTCTGAAATGACAGTCGAGCGGTGCGGTCTTCTGTGACGTTTCAGCTTTGAAAGAGGCCACGCCCAGGAATGGCCTTAACCTCAACTCAAAAATGTAGCGGTGAGGGGCGCCATGATATTCGATTTACTGTGAAAGTGCATTCAAGAACGAGAGGCTGGAGATTGTAGTGACGTCTCATGAGTTTGCCATTTCAAGCATCAGCGATGTAATGTTTGGAATGAATGATTTTGCTGGGCTTATCTGCAGACACTGAATAGGGCTTTGACTTCATCGAAGCCAGAATCTTCATGTGAGCTTTTCGCACCTAAGTGAAATGTACACACTCTGGCACTGGTAGAGTATATACTTGTCATGCCACAATATCACGGCATGTGTACTGTACAGGACCCTAGGAGGTGCAGTGTCGAGTGTGAGGTTTTCTGGATGAACAGTTCATTAGAAAGCTGCAAGCAGCAATACTGGAGGCCGAGCGATCATCCTGATCCGAACAGGCACTGCACTAGACAACATGTTTATTAGATAAAAAGATTAATTGATAATGAAAATAGCAGCTGCAAAGCCATACTAAACAAAAATAAGATCGAAACAAAATCAAGATTAAGTCATGGAAATAGATTTGAGCTTGCCTCTTCATAAAGTTCAGCTTGTGCCCAGGCATCTGTCGGCGAATGGTCAGAGCTCGTGTTGTGGGCAATAAAGTGAATCATAAAGCCAATGGAAAGAACTGAGGCACAAGATTTTCTTTATGTGCTGGCAGAGGCTCCAACGTGACACACGCTGGCTGCGAGACAGCATGATATTTTCCTATACGCCGCATGAGCGCCCTGCCTTCGGAGCGTCTCCATACAGGCTTAGTCACAGGCTGTATGGATCGAGATATGGAGTCACTTTAACCCCATGAGATTTGAAACGCAGACGAGAGTCTCTTAGTGGACACTCAAACCAAAATCCTCTTCATCTCTTTTATATCAGCGCAGTTATTAGCCTCATGAAATCACGGGACACACTTCACACTCACCCCAATTGACGTCTCGCTCATCATGTCAATGATAATTCGTGAAGCTGACGGCACTGGGAGACCTGTTAATTTATCAGGCACGATTATGAAAAAATAAAACAGTGTAATAGGTGAATAATGAGGCAGTTACGCATTAAACGGGGGAGTGACAGATGACACATTGTGAAAGAGTAATCTGATTTTTAAACAGGTGCTGTGACTCGGCAAAAAAAACAAAAAAAAAACAAAAAAAACCCCCAGAGATCCACATACCTTTGATTTAAAGAGAGAGAAGAGATCACACGTTGGATTACTCATTTACAGGAAGTAATGCCGCGTTTCAATTCGATAAATCAGCAGGAGAAACAAAGCAGTTTGACTGTCTTGTTTGTCCTGTTTTTTTCTGTCTGTCATGTACAGACACCTGCCTATTCTTGTCATGTTCAATAATATTATAAGTGCAATTTTTGATGATCTACAGAGAAACTATTTTCCCGTTGCAGGTGGTGGCTACAGCATGGTGAGTGCCTGATGTGTAAAGGCAAATTAGAGACCTGAGAAGGAACTGAGAGGAAATTAAAGGTCCGGAAAATTTAAACGCTTAGAGCAATGAGTCAGCTATGGCTGCGGATGGCAATTTTCCACACACCAAAGTGCGCCAAAATTACACATATCATCCAGCGTGCATAATCATCTTTCTTTGCAACTTTAATACACTGTGAATGTCATAAATGCATTTTGGGGCTGCTTTCGCATGTGTGAAAACTGCATTTCCACCTGCGAGATATGGTCAAGCACGGCTAAGTGTGCATCAAGGGGGCGAATTGAAGCTCTGCAGCAGTAAAAGAGAAAGAGAGGCATCCAGAGAGCGAAGCTGATTGAAGTGCTGACCTTTTGGTGGGACTGTGTAAAGAGGGGGCCTGCAGACTCTCAGTCAGCTGTCAGATACTGCATCCAGCCTGGTAGTAGGAGTTGGGCCCTGACACCAGCCTCCCACCACTCTGCCCTGTTTGTGTCATCCATCCCTCCATTCTTACAGCCTTCCATTTCCACACAAACACCCACCCACCCGCCAAACACGCACACGCACACACACAAGCAGGCCCCGCCGCAAACACTCACCCAGACGCAAACATCCACACAAACACAAACATATTTCAGCTTGTGCCAGCTAGGTAACATTTCTACAAATAGCAGTGTGGGCATTTGGGAGAAAATCGCAAAGCCGCAAACACAGCCTGCTGTCGGGGTGAGATAATCAGCTTTGTGGTAACAGCAAATGGCCCCTGAGTGGCAAGGCAGGTAATCATTGCACAGAGTGTTTTTGTGGGAGAGGGGGAGAGTGCCTTTCCATCCTCATATGTGTGTCCTTGCATATTCACACTGAAATGAGAACCCAATTCAAAGACGTGCAGGTATAAAAAGTACCATTATACTCACCTGTAAGCTTAATTACCATGTATATACATATGGATGATTACAGCGCCGATCCCACCTACACTGTCTCTACACCAAAATAACAATACAAAAGCAGCTCAAAATAAATATACATTTATGCAGCCATGAAGCATGAAGCTGTCCTTGTTCGCAACATATCGTCTTGAGAACCTAGGCTATACCGGCACAACACTGAAGAAACCCAGAAAAGGTCTCTGTTATGTTCAAAGCTGCTCTTCCACTTCCTAGATTTACATAAGCAGCGAGAAAAAAAGAAAAGAAAAGAAAAAAACGCTGCAGATTTGCTTAAATCATGCTTGGAGTTATTCCACATCCCTGGCCTGTTTCCAGTTTTGCAGTGCTTTGATGATCCTCACTCAATTACACATTACCAAAGAAAAACATCCACTCTTCCTTTTTATTGTAAATTCAAGGCTCTAATTAGCAAATTTGAGTGGTTTCATGCACATTTTACAACAATATGCATAAATGAAAACTAAAGGAAGCAATAACTGTCAACAAAAGGCAGCGCAAGCAGAATTAAATCCTCCCTTGAAGAAATATCGAACAAAGAAAATGAGTAAAGGTTGGGCGTGTGTGTGCATGTGTGTGTGAGCGAATATAAGGATGATATAAGGCTGAATGTGTAAATGTGTAAAATATCCATCTTTCCCTGCAGCTGCTGACAGTGGGGATTATGTCTGTTTTGTATTCCAACTATAGGTGTAACATGCTAAAGAGTTCAGAGGAGTACATCAGCAGGGCGGGACCAAACCTGCATGTACGGTTCAGCTTGAGTAGGCGTATGCTTGAGCGAGAGTGCAAGCAACGTAGAGACAAAAATGGTGCAGATGGAAAGAGGAGATTTGTCATGGTACAAGGTAAGACCAGGTCATGCTGTTCGAGTAAGTGTGATGAGAGCAGCTTGGCCTTTCATGCCCCTGCTGACTAGTATGCTGATCTATGTTTAGTCATGAGGCCAATGAGAGGCCCACTTGAGTCTGGCTTTACATCTCTCAAGTGTTTCTCAGCTCGAGGTTTCTACCTGAATTTCAACAAAACAGAAAGTAGCACAGGATGCTGAGGTGCATGCTTTAAATGTGTTATATCAGCCATTTCCAACCAGGGGTTCGTGGGATTCTTGTACCTCGGTAGTTGCTTGGGGTTGGAAATACAAATTGCAGCTATATCCCGATATTGAGCCAGCTATACTTTAACATCTGAACACCATTTTTAGGAATGCACGGAAACTAGCTGGTAAGCAAACTGAGAGGTTGAAATAGTTGAAATGCTTAAAGTGATTGTTAATTAAAATAGCTAAACGTAATGAATAAACAATCAAAAAAGTTAGCTTGAAATGGTGGATAAAGGGTTAAAATAGTTATCTTAAAGTAGCCTAATGGATAAACAGTTGAAAAAGTTAGCTTAAAGTAATGGCTAAATGGGAAAGTAATGGATTAATGTTTGAAATAGATAAAAGTAATGAATAAACAGTTAAAATAGCTATCTTAAAGTAATGGATATACAGTTAATGCTAAATATTTAGCTTAAAGTAGTGGATAAACGGTTAAAATAGTCAGATTAAAGTAACAGATAAACAGTTAAAATAGTTAGCTTTGAGTAATAGATAGTATTACATAGTAAAATAATAGTTAGTTAAAGTAGCCTAATGGCTAAATGGTTGAAAAAAAATATAGCTAAAAGTAGGATAGACTGCTGAAATTATTATCTTAAAGTAATAGAGAAATAGGAAAATAATGGAGAAATGGTTTAAATAGCTAAAAGTTATGGATAAAGAGTTAAAATAGCTAGCTTAAAGTAAGAGATACACCATTAAAATAGTTAACTTGAAGTAGTGCATAAATGGTTAAAATAGTTAGCTTAAAGTAGGCTAATTGATAAATGGTTAAGAAAGTTAGCTGAAAGAAGTGGTTAGACAGTTGAAATTATTAGCTTAAAGTAATAAAGTAATGGTGAAATGGTTGAAATAGATAACAGTCATTGATAAATAGTTAAAACAGTGAGCTTAAAGTAATGGGTAAACAGTTAAAACACTGTCGTAAGCTTAATGTAGGCTAATGGGCACACAAGGTGGTGGATAGACAGTTGAAATAATCATCTTAAAGTAATGCATAAGCAGTTGAAACAATTAAAATAATCTGCTTAAAGTAAAGTTCATTTAAATGTAGAATAGCTTGAGTAAAAGGTTGGGAAACACTGCTGTTCATGATCTGGCAGCTTAATCATCACACAGTGACTGATCACCATGGCAGACAGGTGGTACGGTACACCACCTGTGTGACAGTTCATGTTAGGCTCATGATACACAGTCCCTGCAGGGGGGGCACCTCAGCTGACAGCTGTGAACTAAAGCTAACAGTAGCACCAGCCAAATGCAACTAATCCAGGTACAGACACTTAACTCCTCCCAAATAAGGGGCCATACTCTGATCCCTTAGTGCGGATGACGTCTGATTGCTCCACTATTCTTTTTGGCGGGTTACTCATCTCTCGAATGATTGCAATTTTGCACTCTTTCCTCTCTCCTCCTGTGTTCAGATCACTCTGTCCCATATGATCTGTCCATCAGGCCCAGGGTGTGTTTTTCTGCCTCCCGAGACTCTTTAACACACATTTTCCTGTAGGCTGTCTTTAGCTGGGTTAAGCTGCTCTGCCCACTGTTTCCAAAACATCCACTGGATATGTCTGGGCACGTGAGGACGTATTCACACGAGAGCACATGAGCCCACACACTCATCATGAAAGTGCAGTTGGTTATTTGTTGCTCTTTAATTGCACGGTTTTGCACAGGTGGGGGCCCAGTTACGTGTGTGTGCACATGCTCAACCACAACACACCAAAAGAGGAATTGAGACAAAGTGTAAATAACGCCAGAGGAGCACCTCTGGGTTGCCTTTCCTTCCTCTTGAGCTGTGTTGAAACACTCGTGTCATCGTATCTGTTCTGCCACCTGTGCTGTTTTGAAACTTTCCAACTGACACTGAATTTTTTGAAATCTCATTCATGATGACACATTTCCTGAAAGCAGATGTAATAACAAACTAATTGCATCCATTATTAGGCCACATTAGCAAAAGGTCATTGACTTCATTCATATACAGCGCAGCGATGACACTGTCCGGTGGTATGTTGTGGCATTATGTAAAGAAGGGTGATCTGTTGAGTCATACGGGAATAAGAACGCACACTGTAAGCATAGCTGAATATATGTACAGTATATCATAGCTCATGCAATGAGGAATTCACCATCACTCATTTACATACAGTATGAAAAACAACTTCCTCAGAAATGCAGCAAACAGCAAACATGAGGCTTTGTAAAAGTATATGTGACCAGATTCTGTCCTTTCTTTTAATGTTTTATATTTACTGACAGTCAAAAGAAGGAATCTGGGAACCAAAACACACCACCAAAAACATGTTGTCGTGTCACGCCGTACTCCGTCTCATACATGTTAATATTTATGCCAGGACATCTCAAACACAGAAATCAAACTACATGTGGCGCACTTTCCAAGATGACTAATGCAAAAGTGTTTCCCTTTAACCTTCACCAGTCCTGCTAATCCCGCTGTGCTTGGGTGACGTTCGCTTCTCTCCACAGAGTGAGTGACAACTCACTGTGGCTTCATAGTCACAAGCCTCCTCTCTGAGGCACTATTGGAAAATATGCCAACAAGCTAGTTTCCACCTAGGACACCTAAAGCAGGCAGAAATAACTCCCTTAACACGCACGAACCAGCTCTGACAGGCAGGGCCTGGATTCCAGGGCTGAGGCCTCATGTTGGTGGCCATCAGCAGCACCCAAGGGTGGGGTAAGGCCCAAAAAAGACCTTGTAATAGTTAACAACCAATGGTGGAGTACAAACAATGTAATTGAGATACCTTTTAAACCTGCGTGGCTCCTGCTAAAGAAATGAATGAATAGTATGATATCTCATAATTATCTAGTTTGTCAATGAAAGACTTAATTTATCACATAAAAGAACCATAATTTCCTTTTCAGCAGGAGGTGGCAAATATCATTTTTCACATGTGATATATATAGCAGATAATATGCTGCGTAATGTTACTATCTTTGCAATCAAAAGAGGAAATGCCCACGTAGATTCCCCTGCTAGATTCTGCTTTCTGCTCCACCCTCCTCTTGTGTCTCACCCCTTGATCCCTCTATCTCTTTCACTTTGGATTTTCTCGTCTCATAGCATCTGGGACAGCACAGCCTTGACACTGACTGTAAATCAAATGTCAACAGCAGAGCATTGCACAGTGGGTCATTTACTGTACTCTCCAGAAGACCAAAACTCAACTTTACCCTATTTCTCCAACAGCCGGCGTAATCCTTTTGACTGCTGTGTTGTAACATGCAGTCCATGTAGCAAACAGCTCTTATTGCATGAGCGTGTGTTTCGCGTGAGTTCAGCCCGGGTCAGACATCCTCTGAATGCAGTGACTGATTCCACACGTGGAGGTTTTGGAGGTGGAGTTGTTCCATGACTTCAAATAGAAAGCCAACGTACTTTTTGAACGGCTCTGAAAAGGTCAGATAGATGGATTCCAGCATGGAAGCACCTTCACATACAGTAACTATTTATGGTCATAATGTTTAATCAGCATGTAGCCTTGAAAGATTCAACAAATACTCCAAAAGTAACACTTGTCTGATCAAATGTACCACTAAAAACCTCTGCGAATATAATGAAGGAATCATCACACCTTTCGGGAAGTATGCTTACGCTAAAGTTTGAACAGAGCAAGTTGCCAGTTAGCTTAGCTTTGCACAAATACTGGACACAGGACAGAATGTAATGGATAAACAGTTGAATCTTCACACTCTGATGTCACACTGATGACAGAACGTAAGGAAGCCGCTGCAAAAAAAATAGTTCAGCACATAAACCCTCGAAAAAGCACAGCATGATATTTTTACACTTCAATTTTTGTACTGATTAAATAAATTAGCTCAGCTAAGCTAACTGACGCCTGGTGATAGCTTCATATTTACTGGACATACATGAGAGTGTCATCAATCTTAGCTTGTTTGAAATTGTCAAACTATTTAAGAGTGAAATATTAATTACAAATTAATGGTTTTCAGTTTGATATCTATTTTAAAATGCAGTGACTTAAAGTAAATATTAAAGTAGTAAATAATAGTAAATAATAAAGACATAACTGTGCAACATGCACACACAAACACCTCTAAACTGCATCATATTAACTGCGCAAATTTATGCAGAATTGTCATAAAAAAATACACATTTCACTGCAACCAAATGCCCAGACTAAATACATGCAATTTAGTGTGTTGATGTAACACTACATGGCTAACCATCCAGTTAATGAGTATCCTGTCTGCTAACAATCCAGGGGTCAAGAATCACATCGATTGCCGCTGACATCACAGTGAACATTAGCAGTAAAAGTGTCAGGGAGTTGGAGGGAAGAAAGCCGCTAGATGTGTTTGTATTGCCAGTGGCAAAGAGCCAGACTTTGAAATGTGAATGATCTTAGTCATTATCTCTGCAAAGATCATCAAGGTCCTTTTCAAAGAGCCATGATGATACTGATTACCTTCATCGTATCTGGACTGAGACTGAATTTATAATTTTATTTCCAGCTTTGCCAGCACACTGAACAGCTTACAGAGGATATATCTTGCAATACGGTATATGACCTATGATACGTGATAGGTGTTTCCCATCCACTGAAATCAGAGATTGAATTATGGCCTGATCTGCTGGTGACATCGCCTAACAAAACATTGAACTTTATGACACGCTACCACTGAATATCTGCCCCCGCTCCTGTTTGTAGTCTCAAATTACCGCTTTAACTGCCGCTTAACTTGGCACATCACAGCCAGCCCACCAAGAAATGTGTCTGAATATATATATATATATTCGTCCACATTCTTGCTTTTGTGCGACAAACACTGGCGAACGCTCGATAAACACATTCTTAACAAGCAGTCACCACCAGACGCGTCAGCTGGTACAGTATAAATAGACACAACTGACTAATTAACCATGAACACATAGCTGGCCTACCGGCCGTATCAAGTAACATTAAACAGAAAGAATAGACATGACTAAACATAGGCAAGGCAAAGGCTGCTGGAGCAGACGAGGTTAGGTTAGTTGTTATATGGTTTATGGACGGTTTCAGCGCTTCCACATGTCAATGAAGGTTAAGACAGCCGTGATGGCGAGAGAGAGGACTGGGAGGACAAGTACCTGGAGTCAGTTGAATATGAGCTGATGAGTTCTGTCTGTCGTCATGATTATTTCAGTTCTGAACAGCTATTTTCAAAAGCGTCTGGTTCCTGACATGCCGTAGTGTCAGACAGCCAGTACAGAAGGAAGTGTGAATAAAGCAAATAAAGGAGTGACCATGATCTGGTGTCGTTTTGTTCAAGTAATCCTCCTTTGACGCACTGTTGCTTTTAGAGATATTAATGTGATTGTTTCAGTAAGCCTTAAATTTTCTATTGATCTTATTACACCTCTATGTAGTTGTTTTGTTTGGTTAAATAAACAACTGCTAGGGTACAAGATTAAGAGTCTGCAGCCATGCTAGCAGCTCTGTGAGGGTAACACCACAGCTACATGCTAACGCCAGCAGCCACCATGCTCTTAACCACAATTGATGTATAGCAGGTATGATATTTACCATGTTCACCTTCTTAATCTAGCATGCTATTAGTTGCAGAAAATACGTCTGAGACACAGGAGCGTCATTAGTTTTGAGGGTATTTGGCCATAAACAAAAATACTGGACAAATTTAGACTTCTTGTCTGATGCTGGCGCAGGATGAAAGCTTAATGTCCACCTCCACTCAGTAATGTATTTTTCTTCTTGTTTCTCCAGTTGAACACTGACTACTGACCTTTTAGTGAAGTAGGAGGCGTCTTGCGTCCAACAGTTAAACTGTGGAATGAACTTAAATGAGGGAGGAAATGTAATATATGTGATTTTAAGGATTTTACCAAGATAATTGAACGTTTGTTTGTGGAAAAACCACATCAGACAAATTCATATTCAAAGCAGAGTGTTTTATATTCACCATGAATCATGCATGAAGGGGATCTTTACGAGATCAACCCAGTTATCACAATTCATCCCTGGAGACATTACTGACCTTACATATCTGTCTGTTCAATAGTTGTTCACTAAAAACCACAAATGTGAGCCCTGTGGTGGTGCTAGAGGAAGAGTCGGGTGATCACAAAGGTCTTCAGGATGCATTTTCTGTGGAGCACTGCATCTACAAACTTATAAATCCATGCTGCATGCAAATCCATCAAGTAGATGTTGAAATAGTCCACTGAATAAGTGAAAACATTGACTTGCTTGTGTGCAGGGGAATCACCAAAGCCATTAGGATTTATCCTCTGGGGACTATAACTGTCTGTACAAAATGTCACGGTGGTTCATCTGATGATGTAGTCTGTGCCGAGAAGGGGGTCAACAAGAACAACATGTTTGTATAGGAAGTGAAAACATGTGGCATGTGTGTTGGAGCGCCAAGCATTTCATTGCTTATTTATCATGTTAATGGCATTTGGAATGATTATGATGATAATTATAAATTTGCACTTCAAATTTGCCTTTGAGAAGAAGAAAACACAAAAAGTAGCAACTAGTATCCAAAGTCATATCATTAAAAGTCATATCTTATAATGCTGAAACATGGATTAAAATGTGTGTGTGTGTGTGTGTATAAATATACATGTATATATTTACTGTATATATTAGATGATGATCAGAGCCGAGGGGCTTGAACTACCTCTAGTACAACTACAAATACCTAAGGATACCAATGCATGGATCAATTCATCCCAAGTCCGGCACCTTCAGACTGTACACTAAGCTGAGCTAGGAAGACACCGTCAAGATGCCCCCCAAAAGATGAGCTACTAAACGGATACCTCAGGCAACAGAAGCTTAATAATACAGACGAGGAGGACCGACCATCATGGAGAGACAAGCCCCAGGTACCACCACCAGGTAGAAGAAGTAACTGATATCAAGAAATCCTACCAGTGGCTGGAAAAGGCTGGCTGGAAAAGCAGCACAGAAGCACTAATCATGGCTGCACAGTACACGATCAATAGAGGCAGGGATCTACCACACCAGACAGGACCCCAGCTGCAGGCTGTGCAAAGGTGCTCATGAGACAGTTCAGCACATAGTAGCAGGGTGTAAGATTCTGGCAAAAAAGAGTAAATGGTTCTCCACGACCAGGCGGGGATAGTGTACCGGAGCATCTGTACCAAGTATGGACTGGAAGCCCCAAGGTCAAAATGGAAGCCACCTCCTAAGGTGGTGGAGAATGACTAAGCCAAGATCCTGTGGGGCTTCCAGATCCAGGCTGACAAGATGGTGGCGGCCGGCCAACCAGACATCGTGTTGATGGACAAACAACAGAAGATGGCAGTAGTGACAGACGTAGCGATCCCGAGCGACAGCAACATCAAGACGAAGGAACACGAGAAGCTCGAAAAATACCAAGGGCTGAGAGAGGAGCTCGAGAAGATGTGGGGAGTCAAGGCAACAGTGGTACCAGTGGTAATCGGAGCACTGGGGGCAGTGACTTCAGCAGATTCCAGGAACAACATCTGAGGTCTCTGTCGAGAAGAGCGCAGTCCGAGAAACAGCTAAGATACCGCGCAGGACCCTCAAACTCCAAGGCCCGAACTTGAGGAAAGACACCCCCCTGCAATGCTGGGGGTGAGAGGGGGATTTTCTATATAAAGACAGCTTTTGAGTCATGTTTGAGAGCGGCAGGGCACCTATAGTGTGGGCGGTGGAGTTGTCACGGCAGAGCAAATGGACAGGGTCAAACTGAAGCCTCGCCTTTGATCATTGGCTACACAGATACAGAGGGTTAGCGCGGCGCAGTCTTCTCTGTGTGACTCACTTTTGCTTCACGGCATTCCGCCCATACACAGTAAATATTTAACTAAATGTAATTGGTGGCATTCTGTTTTCAGTATCCAAATGCACCCCTTCTCTGAAATGACGGTGGCATTTCAATGCTTGAATCTTTTACAAGTGCCGGGAAAGTGGCGTGCCGGGGAGGGCCGCGTTCATTTGCATGTTATTGTTATTTTTTAGAAGAAACCATGAATGGAGGTTTCCCTGATGAACTATTTTGAATTTCGGGCCCACGGTTACGAGATAGCTGTCTGCTAGAGAGCAATCAGCCGAAAGTACAATGAACTCTCTTTTATGGAATTACTGCTGTTATCAAGAAGCACAAACAGTGTGATGGCAAAGAGGAAGAAAAAGGGAGGAGGGGGGCGGCAAAGCCTGGAAAGTCAGATGAGGAGGGGGTGGAAAAAAAGAGAGCAAAGGGGGAGAGAGGAGACGAGAGGGAGAGGGAGAACGAGTGAGATAACAAGAGAGGGAAGGGGGCGGCAGAGCTACAGGGAGACGGGAATGGATGACGTCGTCAGTGGGGACGGAGGGCTATTTTAAGAATGTGATAGGGAGAAGGCCGCTGCGAGCTCCTCTGGGCTGACGTCACAGATGAGATCAACTCTCTGCACAAACTGCCAACCCGATCATGTGACCCGTAATGACCTTCCCTATCAGTGATTAGATTACTGCATGTAAACTGCAGAGCAAAGGCCTGCAGTGGGGAGCAGATACACTGCTGCAAAGAAAACAACAGGAGAAAGTAAAAGAAAGCAAAAGCAGAAAGAGAAAGAAAAATCAGCACAGAGTTTCCCTCGCCTGGGATGAGAAGTGGGGGGTGAAAGCAGATGGAGGGAGACAGAAAAAAACTAATTAAGCAGGAGTGTGAGTGCAAAGACCAAGGGTGGAGAACAGAAAGACAAGAGGAGAGATATAAAACAGAGGAGCACCAGCCAAGATTGAATTAGCCTGCAGCTTCGGCCACCCCTAAGCCTAGGATGGAGGAGGATTAGTGGGCAGGGATTCTGGAGTGTGTGTGGGTGTGTGTGGAAGTATTCAACCGTGTGGGAGGAGAGCAGGGCGATTGGCAAATTCTGAACTTGCTTGCACCAACAAAGGAAATGCCTGCATCTGGTATTCATCACTGTGTACTGTACACACACGCACACGCACACACACACACACACACTCTGCACTCGCTGCTATTATCTCCTATCTGCTTTCTCTCAGTGTGAAAGTGCTAGGAGTACTGGTGCACATTATAACATGTTGCTCTTTAACTGATTTGGTGTCCCTGCTACAAACACTGACCTCAAAGAGCAGAATTTTTACAACTGATACTGTACAGTGAATGGGCCGAGCCATTGCAAAACTCATATCTTTGTTTTACCAGAAGTAATACGCAAGAAGTCCATTCTGCATTGCCAAAACCACCTACCCAGCCACCCACACTTCCTGCCCTGAGTCTCTCTCTCCTCCACCCTCTCTCACTCCTATTTTCTCCACTCTCTCTCTCTCGCTCGTTCTGCTCTGTTCTATTTTATACACTCTACGCTGACACCTAACCTTTGTCGGACCACCAGTCCCCCTGGCGCTGCGCCGTGGGCTGTCAAACGGACAAATAAACAAACAGATAGAGCTAACACCCTCCCAGCTTGGCCGAGTTTCACAGCTATAAAGGTTCTTATCGTGCCCGGCTTGTGTCCTGTGGGTGGATTTCATTAGCTTATTTAGCACATTCAGCCCAGTTCCAGGCTGAGTCCTATATTGTGGGCCTTTTAGTGTGAGCAGACCAGCTCTGTAAAAGGCAGCAATTATCAGGTCCACTTTGTGGGGGTGTCGAATTTACACCATTTGGATTAGGCTGTGCAGTAAGTGGTTGACAGGCCCGGATCTGGGCTATGGGAGTACAGTGCAACACCATTTGCGTCCTATGAGCAGTGTCACGACACAAGAGAGACTGTGAATAAGACAAATGGTTCGCCACACGCGGACAGAATATGGAAGGCAGTGTGAAGTATCCTGTTACAAACGTGATAGGCTAAGCCATAACGGTACATCGTATTCTCACAGGATCCATGTGGAGGCTCGGATCACAGTGGTGCGCTGATTCACATTACTCTGCTACTACAGGACAATGGTTGTAATTATACGTATTGCATTGACGAACTGTTTGACATTTTGGAGAATACACTTATCTGCTTTGTTGCCAATGCCGAGAGTTAGATGAGGACATTGATATCATTCTCCTGCCTGCATGCTAAATATGAAGCTACAGCCAGGGGACTGTTAGCTTAGCTTAGCATACAGACTGGAAACAGGCTGGCTCTCTCCACAATATCAGAAAAATGGCCTACAAGCACCTCTTAAGCTTAATACTTTATACTCAATGACAGATCACTGCACTCAGCCAGGAAAAAGTCTGACCCATACCCCCCTGGAAAAGCACAACTTGCTGTTTTTGCACTTTTTGTTCATTCAAATAAACAAGATAGAATATTAGAGGTGGAGGCTTTTTAAACGTTGGAAGGAGACAGGCTAGCTGTTTTCCCCCTGCTTCCACTCTAAGCTAAGCTAACATCCGGCTATAGCTTCATATTTAATGGACCTGAGAATCTCAGCAAGAGAGGGAATACAACTTTTCTTTAGTTTAAATCAAACAAACAAGTCAGGCAACAAACTCTATAATCAGATAGCAACGATGCAACAGTAATAAGATAGACCAATAGTCACTGTAACAGGTGCTTAAGTCGATTGAATCACGTTGACCAACACACTACTAGTATCAAAACACTCACAAGCCAAGATATGTGAATGGGTCTCTGGTTACACACTTGCTACACACTGTGTGTCTCATCAGCTTGATTTGCTGTACTTCTACGTGTTGACTGAGGATGGAATGACTAACATGTCCTAAATGTTACATAAAAAGTAAACACAAGCAACACATGAAGTTACGCCCCATTGTGCACACACACACACACACACACACACATAAAGTCAACCATATGATGAATGTCCCATGTGTGGAGAATGAATACAGCGAGCTTGATTGTGAAATGCTTGGACTGCATCCAGCGTGCCTCTGGGCGCGCAATCTACAGAGGCCGCTGCCTTTAGTCATCGCTCATTCCGCAACTGGAAAACATAAACTTTACAGTACTATGTACCCAAGAGGATGTTGTGATTCATTCATCAGTCATTATCTGTAAGTATCAGCTTCTTAGAAAGTTTTAGTCAAAACTCCACAGGACAAAAGTCAGGGCGACGTCGTGACTCGCCGCGCAGGAATTGGGGGTCTGGTTGTAATGTCCGTGGCTTGGATGTTCAGAAGTTACTGTAAGCTGTGACTGTGACTAAATCATAGTCTGGTGTGACGCTTCCTTTTCTTGTCCCCTGCCATTGCACGTTTTGCACATTTTCTCTCTCGTTCTTGCTCCGGCCGGGGCTCTGACACCCTCTCCGGCGCGTCGTCTGCTTCGCTGTGTAAAGCCGCGGAGCTCGAGATGTGTCATCAATCATCTGTGCTGTGAGCCGGGAGGGCAAGCGAGCAGCACTTCAAGCTGGGCTCCTTCTGCAGGTGCGGGATCAGAGGCCTCGTCCACACTGAAACCCTTCCCACTCCCACTCAACTCCTCACCCCTCCTCACTCTGGATTCTGGCTACTTTTGAACACCATCCTAAATATTTAACACTGATCCCTCTCCACATTTGCCACAACTATGACCAGATTTCTGGCTTTCAAGGTATGATGGTAGAAAAATCCTCATTTGTGAACGAAACTTCTGTACTTTGTTAACACAAACCAGCACTTTAGAGATATACCAGATTCAAGGTTGTATAGTTTCTCACTTGTATTTGTGCTTGAATCTTTTCCCTCTATCTTATCTAATCCTCTATGCATTTCTCACATCGCACACATTCACATACTGACTCACACATGGGCAGACCTTGTCTTCACACATTTTTGTGTCATTTATTTGCACAGATACATTAAATCCATCGCAGTAACTGATGCAAACCTGTGCGAAATCCTATACCGCATCCACGTCATATGTTTGACGCGTCGGCACGTGTTTGCTGTGTCCTCACTTGTCAGCACGTCTACGATCGCATCATACCTGCGTTGTGTAGCATCGGAGCGTCTGCGTCATTCAGACCGAAGCAACAGCCCCTGTCTCCGCCCTGTGTGCTGGTTGACCAAGACGTCGTGATGAAAAGTGGCATTAGGAAACAAAAGTGTCATTTGGAAAACTAACATTGTGAAATAAGAACACACTTTGGAAAAAGGATATTTTGAAATACAAATGACCGGAATTAAATAAGAAAGGTCAATTTCTCGGATCATGGATCACAATTCCAACAACACCCTTCCGTCTTAAGAAAAGCGTTGATTTGAACTCTTACTTTTAACCCCCATTTTGGTGTGTATTGACTACTCTATCCTCCCTAACATACACACACACTGCCACAAATCTGTCTCATCTAGTACCCTCTTATCGCTCAGTACCAGTAAAATGTTCCCTCTATTTCTGAATCTAGCTTAATGTCTCTTAGTTTGAAAAGGACTCTACAGTTCAGTCTCATTCACCGGTCTCCCTTTACAGACCAAATGGCTGAACATCCACATAATTCAGAAACTTTATCCACTTACAGTAACAAGCACTCAGGCTGCAGTCAATACCATCTCAAAGATAGCAGGTGAATCAAATTAGAGACACATAAAGATCCGGGCCAGTCCAAGGAGCAGGTCAGTCCAGATCAATACCAACACGCCAAGATGAATGGACGTTACATCTGTGGATATTTGCGTCATTTCTTTGAGTTAACATCAGAATTTCCATTCCAACTTCCGAAACCTGTTCCAACACACACCAACCCAGCTGCTAAGAACGTTTATTGGACGTTCCTGCACAACTTTTTTTTCAAGTCACTGTTTTGTTCCCTGAACAATGTTACTGGAATGTTTATTGTTAGCTGGGAAGCAACCATAATGCATGGAAACTTATTTTTTCTTTCATCATACGTAAAATGTGTTCTGGGAACATTATTTTTTGGTTGTTTCGTTTTCGTTCTGACCTAAAAACAACATTATTGTTACGTTGCACAAATGTTCTGGGAATGTTTGCTGAATGTTCCAGGAAGGTTATTTGAATGTTTCACCCTAACCCTCTCTAGATGTTAAAACGGCAAGTTTTTTTTTTTTTTTACCTTACTGGTTCCTCAACTTCCAGTAATGTTACTAGAATGTTTTTTGTTAGCTGGGAAGCAACCATAGCGTAGAGAAACTCATTCTCTCCATCATCATACATAAAATATGTGGCATAGACGGTTAAATAACCTCACTGTTTTCAGCTAACAGGATACACATGGGCTTTGCACTATGAAATGATGACGTATCTTACATCAGACAGGTGGTACATTGACACACTTCTCCTGTGCATGAGTGCTTGACTAAGCCCGTCCAATTATTTCAGAGCCACCCTCGCATCTGTCAGGGAGACGGACACTCCTTGTATGATCAGATTTACAAGAATGAATTCACATTGTTCGTATCAGCATGCAAGGTATGCAGGCATCTTTATGTGTCAGCTTCCTGCGGTAGCGTTGTGAGTGTAGCGCGGCGTCGGCTGGCGAGGTGTGTCTGTCCAACTCACAGCCACTCAGGATGAATCAGGAGGAAATGGTGGCAGAACAACGGCAGCGGGCTGAGAGCGTCGGGCACGGTTCATTTTTCTCCCGAGGCAGAGGGCGGCCCACTTGTGACTTTGATGGATAGGAATGCTGCTCACCCACACACACACACACGCCCACACATGTCCCACACACTCAGTCTCTCGCACAACAACTCGCACGTTATTGCTCGCACATGGACACACACTCATAGACACACACGATCGCACACAGGCTGCTCTGTCCCACCAGATCTGATATCTGATGTGAAATGTTTACGACCTGCCCACACGGCCTTCCTCCCTTGTCAATAAACTCTTCCCAGAAGTATGTGTGATGCATTATCAAGCAGTTGCACATGGGGGTTGCTCTTGCATCCTCCATCACAGGCTTACCCATGTGCATCCTACTGCACCATGCAGCACACACTGAAAAACATTTAGCTTTTAGGCTGCATGATGATAAATCTGTGCATTAACGCAACTCTTTGACTTAACCCACGGTTGTGATTTGTCACGTCGGCGCAGATAGAATGAGGGGACACACTGTACTGGCTACTGCGGATTAAAACAAATGACATACTGAAGGGAGGTCTGTAGCCAAAATACCTAAAAAAAAAAAAAAAAGATAGAGAATGTCAAGATCAGTGTTGCATGTAGTGAGAGTCTGTCAGCAAATCAGTTTATCAGCTCAACTTCAAGGTCTAACTTGGGCAAACAAGGTCAGCATGTTCTGCATGACCTGAGCTGTGTTGACAGCCAGACCTGCTGACGAGAACAGCCAAGCCCTCTCAAGGCTGAAAGGAGAAGTCGAGTCTCAAGCGGCCAGAGTGACAAGCATCCACCCTGCGATCCACGTACTGCAATGTGCTCCCGCCGGCGTGACGGGCGTCAAAACGAGCGGCGGAGGGAGCTAATTCAGAGGCGCGGCGTTTGACTCGAACAAAGGGTTGTGTTTCACGGAGAGGAGGGAGTTTAACCAACTCCTTTCACTTTGTTCCACTGAGTCAGCATCTCCCAGAGAGAAAGAAAGAGATTGGAGGCAGATAAAGAGGGAGCTGCTGGGGCCGGGCAAAGACAGCCACCTTTGTCTGCTGGTGGAGTCTCTGGGACATGTTTCTTTTGAACACACTCTCTATCTCTCTGTCTCTCTGTCTCTCACACACACACGCAGAATGATGAGGATGATTCAGTTCTCAGACAGTGTGATAATATGCTGGTGGGGCACAGCGTCCCCTGCACAGTGGGGAGGTGTGTGTCTCTGTAATCAGACAGACAGTCTGTGCAGGTCCTGAGGCTGGCAGGAAGGACTGTTCGTGTTTTCAGAGGCCGAGTCAGTTGTTTTGTTTTTTTTTTGACTCATTGCACAACTCTCTTGTCCTTGAGGTGAACCTTATTGTGATGATTATCACATATCTGAGTGACATGGACGTAATCACTGCAAAGGCAAAATACAATAGCTTGCCTTAGCCTAAAGTATGTCCACAATCAGTGGTGGAAAGTACCTTTACTCAAATACTGTACTGAAATACAAATTCAAGGTACTTGTGCTCAAGTTGATCCATTGTTTGCTACTTTACACTTTTGCTCTTCTAAATTTAACTTTTAGCACGATCCATCTGTTTAACTACTAGTTGCTGGATATATTTTTTTAATTAAAATTTCACAATATGATCAACGTTAATTTAAAGAATGTCAAATTATGCATTTATACGCATTAAAGCCTGTGTATTAAGGGGTTAAAATTAGCTCCACTGCATCATCAATCAATCGCTGTCCACATGTTAATGCATCAGTAATAATAAAAATAACATCTGCATCATATCTTTTACTTTTAATAACCCTCTTAAACGCCATTTAATTGACAATAATTTGTAAAAATAAATAAATAAATAAATAAATAAAAATAAAAAAAACGTGTGAATGCACACCTGTAATAGAGTATATGTCATATTGTGGTAACGAGCAGTAAAAGAAACGCAGGTATGTGGGAACATTTAAGCTGCAAGTTGCTGTGTTGGCAAAATCACACAACAGTGACTATTTGACGAATGCCCATACATTTCCCAAGCAACGCTGCAACACAGGAGCGAATCCTGCCGGGAAGGTTTTGTTTATCGGTGTACGTGCCCTCGTATCCAGGGAACCTGTTTACCTGCTCGGTTGCTCAGTGACATTTTTCTCTGTGTCGTCAAAGACTGGCAACACCCCTGAAATGGCCAAAGCATTTATTTCATTAACTTTTTCTTAAGGTGGTAGAGCAGATAGCGCCGGTGCCTCGCCGGTATTGAGGCGCACAGCACCATTAAAAGCCGGCTGTGGTGCTCGCGAAACCCCGGCGTCGTCCCGTTTGGATATCTTAATCTGTCGCGGCTCTGCGAAGCCTTCTTCTTCCCCACAGACGAGAACACGTCGGACGTGGAGGCGGATACCACCTTAAATCACATGCTGACATAACAAGAACTCTACTCTCCACCCATATCCGAGAAGAGTCTGTTAAGAGGTGTCTCACCTTCCCGACTACGTTGGTATTACGAGGAAAGACGCCGGTGTGGTAACAACACGCCGAGGCATCGCAGGACATAACAGCGGCTCCCCATTGGTCAGGAGCGTCTTGGTCTGGTGCGTAACGTCGCGCGCTGGACACGCACGGGCCTGTCAGTGCATTTACTGAAAAAAAAAACCTTGTGGATATTCAAAGTGTTTGGATCTATCTCTATTTCGCTTTTAAGTCACAGTCCGGGTTTGTCTTACATGCCAAAGCTGGGGGAACAGACAGGAACACAAGCGACTTCAGCGCGAGGCTTCACAGTTTTCGCCACAATAATTGGTAAGTACACGCAAGTCCAAGTTTGAGCTCATTTTGAGCATGTTAGACGCTTTAAACTAGTTCGACATAACCGTGTCCGCGGGTCAGGAATTGATTGGAGACAAGCAGTCAATCACGGATCGATAAAGAGCATGTTGCGTCGTGATTGGATGAGCCGCCTTCCATGTAAATTCTGTGAGACATGATTAACTTAATAAGGGCAGTATCGACGACAGGAGAATGCCACTGTCACTGTAAATTATAATCAGCAGCTGACAGTAAGTCGTTGCTGATGTTGTCTGTTTTGAAGCACTCTAACAACATTATGAAATGATACTGTACTGGTGACAACCATGCTAAGAGTATAATAAGCACATTTACTATTTATCTTAAAGGACAAACAGGTGAAATCGTATGTTTTCCTGGTAAACTCTTGCTGTAAAGTCCGAACTGAATGACCTACCATTGTTAGACGCAAGTAAACTGAAACACTTCTAAGTTTTGATTGTGACAGTTTCCTTCCTTGACCACTGGGTGGCGACCGAGTATCTTCATTATTCATGTTAAGGCCTCTGCTTGTGTTGGATGAATCTGTCCAGAGGACCTCACTGTGTAAAGATGCCTGCATGCTGTTAAAAAAAAAAATCTCTGGCTGGATTTGTGGGTGAGCTTCCTCATCTGACCAGACATTTGTTGGTCCCATGAAAGTGGAAAACTTGCATTTGTGAAGCACCAATACTGCGTGTAGGAACATCAAGTCACATTTCACATGTATCATTTGCTTTTACGCATCTGTTACTGACATGTGTCTTACTGTGTTGGTTGCAAGTTAACGGCATCCTGCTTCCTGAAGAGAATACCCCATCCAGTGTGTAATTTGCATACTATCCGCGATCCCTTTAATGGTTTGTGCATGCTGCTGAGGTCAGGGGAAAGAGGATGGCGTCAGCACTATTAATGTCATTACAGCCATCTGATAATGTAGATTTACCAGTGTAGAGTGTAACCACTGGTCTTTAAACTACTATATATTATAGTATAATCTATATTATTATATAAGTCTTTAAAATAGCTACATCCACACTAGTGCTGTTGATTACTGGGCTACTGTAACAGCCTTATTGTTTATAGCCAGCAACATAAAAGCCAAACATTCATTCATTCTGATGATTCCTTTGCATCTGATCTAAACGTGGCCTGTATGTAGTCCATGATGCTCTTGGGTATGCCTTTGGACACTCATGGGCCTGTTTTTGCAGTTGTGGAGTCGCTGTTTAAGTGATGAATGCTATTTTGAGCCTGTTGCATGGTCCCCACACTGGAGGACCCTTCACCTGTTTTTCAGAGATATGTGACCTGACACTCATTAATAATGTCTCTTTGTGTGAGGAGATGCCAACCTTCGCTAACTAATAAAATAAACAGGCTTTGTTCGTAAAAATAAGGAATTAATAGTCATTACAAAAAGTAAATATTTAACTGAACCCTCCTCAAACCCTCCTGTGACCTCTAAAGGACCGCGGACCACGGTTTTAGAACCGTTGCTGTAGTCTATTGTGGTATGGGCACATATTTTGTTCTATACTGTAATTTATTATGAATGGCCTAAACTCGCCTGCCCTCCACGTGGGTGTGGATCTCTTCCTGTGATTGGCTGAGATCGGCAGCGTCCTGAAGGAGCTCTCCTGTGATTGGCCGGGCCGCCTCGGGTCTGTGGGCGTATTTTATCGATGGTGGAAGTGGGATACTCTGTGACACTGTTCATTGTCGATATTTCACTGGAGCTGCCGTGGCTATGAGTGCGCAGACGGAGAGCCTCTCACTACTCGCCGTATGAGGCTCTGCAGCTTACGGACCGTGTGTTTTCTCTGCTGAAGCTTAGAAAACACCGAGAGGAATTTACGTCCTTTTTTTAATTAGAGCTCCCAGTTTTTGTTTTAAGGGCAACCGTCTGCGTAAATACGCGTCCATGGCATTTTTTGCTGACACGCTTGCGTTCCTGCTTGGCATTTGCCCATCTATGTAGCATTTAGGAAGACTTTTGTTTGCACGCCGGAAAGGGCAACAAAGAAAAAGATCACAGAGAAAAGCGAGTCTTATGTAGTTGACTGTGGGAATATTCTCATGATATCGACCGGGGAGAAGACGGACTGGGCTTTTTTCTGACTCTCGGAGAGCGAGAGAAAGGAGGCACCGAGAGCGAGCGAGAGAAAGAGAGAAAGCTCTCTGAATGCTGCCTTTCATTTGCAAGCAGAACACGGGACGGTAGCCGAAGCGACGGATCCGCCTCGCCATCATCCTCACCCTCCTCATCCCCGGCTCTGCTCGTCTTGTCTCCCCCTTCTCTGACCACAGGTTATCGGATGGACCAGCATCCCAGCGCCCGGAGCTGCACCAGTCGCGGGGCTTCGTCCTGCGAGGCCGTCCCGACAGAGCCCTCCATGAATCTGTACATCCACTCCACCACCGGCACACGCTTCGAGCTCTCCCTGCCCCTGGAGGAGACCGTGGAGGGACTGAAGAGGAGGCTGTCGCAAAAACTCAAAGTACCAAAAGAGAGACTCGCTCTGCTGCACAAAGAAACGTGAGTAAACCCGATGCAACCTTTATCGAAATGTGTTTACCGTGAGTGTTACCACCGTTTCATGTATGGGAGAAGTATCCCGCTTTTGTCCTGCCTGTATCCGTGCCGCACACTGACATCGTGAGCCGTGATGTTTAGGCTACTCCGCACTTTAAAAAGGCGAATAACCCGAGTTTAGGTTCGCTCACACCCCAGGTCTGCAGTGACATGTTTTAATCTATACTTTGGATTTATGCGTGGCTGAGCTCTCGGCAGCTTCAGAGACAACCTTGGCTGCTCTGGGCATCAATACATTCAAGGAAACTACTGACCATCAGGACGCACGGTATTGGAATTACGCATCGGGGACGCACCGGTCACTGGAACAGTATTGACGGGGCGATCTGCAGACTTGCATTGATTAATTCCTCCTTCATTATAAATACTGAAGCCTGACTGAATTACTAATGCTTTGGGAATCAAACATGTTAAACATTGATGAGTGAAGTCACACAGACTCGGCAGCCTGTAATTTATTTACTCTGCTGCTGCTCTGCGTGCATATATATTGTACATCCTTTGACATGTTACTGTATAATGGAGGGTGGATGTATCCTCTACTTGGATGCAGCTGTAGGTGTGATTTCCTGTAGTTACATGGCAATAGCTAGTGTGCAGGCAGAACAACTCCCCAATGGTTTCAGTGGGTTTCTGGGTGTGTGGTATCGAGTGGCCGCGTTCTGGAGCGCCCAGAAAACACTGCTGTAATGGCACATCGGGGCAGCGCTGAATGGGTGAGGGAATGGTTAAAACCTTTATTATTTAAAAGCAACCGCAGCCTGCAGTGTTAGGCGGCTCCCAAATGAATCAGACCCAGGTTCAATGGGCTAACAATAGTGCAGGTGGTGTTATGCAAAAATGAGAAGGGAGGCTTTAGTGCATGCAAACAGTCAGCATTGTTTTTCAGCCCCCATCCCCTCCCACCCATTGTAATCACCCAATAAATCACATCATCCTTTAAAACCTGAAACCCCCTTTTTAATCCCCTCCTGCTCCTCAAAGTGTAGACCTACAGCAAGTGGGTGCTGAGGGCCTTTGTTCGGCCGCATGGGGTGAGATTTGGGTCATGCCTGTACAGCAGGCTGTCCTAAACATCCTTCAGTGAACTGAAAGAGGCCGACGCTTGAATGTGAGCGCTTTAGTGCATCGTGACTTGCAAGAAAGGACAATTCCCTCATTGTGGAGCAGACGCTCCTGCTCTGCACCAAAACATCAAGTAGTAAAATCCTGAGACCGTGTTATATATCAACTGGTTCGACTTTGCTCAGACAGTTGGCGTAATTTTCTACAATGCTCTGTCAGAAATAGATACTTGCCATACTGTTTATCCTCTCTTCTAACTATTGTCGCTTTGAATCCAGCTTGGAGTTTCTGCTCCTCATTTGTACAACTCAAAATGGCAAAAGAAAATACTTACCTCCACTTAGGCGAGTGGCAGTGGTGCCAGATATCCACTGCGAGCAGTTGTCAAGCTCCACTATACTCGAAATTGAAATATGACAGCCCAATCAATACTTCTCTTTCATGGAGCTTTTCACCCACGGCTCTTTTCCAAACTAGTTTTGAAGTCTGTCTGCCCCCCCTGGCTGAAGGGTGTTTGTGTGTCTGAAGAGAGAAGATATTGTCAGCACTGTCTAATTATCTTGTTCTCTCTAACCCTGCAGGCGACTAAGTTCAGGCAAACTCCAGGATCTAGGCATCTCTGATGGGAGCAAGTTAACACTTGTACCAACAGTCGAAGCAGGATTAATGGTAAGGCTCACCTGGCTGTAAGTCCACATATAAATAACAAATACTGCGCGTTAGCGTTTCTAATCAATATTTTTGCATGCACGTACTTGATGTCTGCTCTGATTTTTTAATGCCTGTTTTTCTTTCTGTGTAGTCTCAAGCATCAAGACCAGAACAGTCAGTAATGCAAGCCTTGGAGAGTTTAACAGAAACTCAGGTGAGAAGCCGTTTCTCTGTGTTGATGCTGCAATAATATGAATGTATCCAACTTACTATCCTGCCATGGTTGCTATCCAAACAGAACATTGGGCCTTTTGTGTGTGTGTGTGTATGTGTGTGTGTGTGTGGGGATGCGGGAAGCTGTAGCTTTGCTTAAGTACAGAGCAACACCCAGACATGACAGATACAGAAAGAAAGAGATGAGATGAGATGAGCAGGCTGCACAAGCACAAGCCTCTTTGCTTGTCTAATCTCAGCCTCTTAAACAAGCCAAGCCAAGCTAGACATCCACTGTGAGCTGTTAGGATATAATAAGCAGCAACACCCTCCTGTATCCTAGTAACATCTGTGATAGTGTGTGTGTGTGCGTGCACATCACTGCAGGAAGCCAGGGCGAACACCAAACAAGAAAGACTTATTTGTGTGCTGCTGAGAGGACCAGCACTTTGCACTCAATTCTACCTTTCTGTTTATACCTTTATCTGTAATCTCTCTGCACTCCTTCTTTATTTCTTGCTCTAGCACACGTTCACACATACACACACGCACAAGCAAGTTTCCAGGAAGTGTGCCGTGGCCGCATGGAGCTCATAAATAGAGTGCTGGATCATCAGATGGCGGCCTTCTCACTCAGTATTAGCATAGGGTTCCTGGAAGCCGAGCATGCACGCACAGCCGGAGTGGGGCCTACACCTTGTACATACAGTGAAACGGCTCCGCAGGCCTGCAGGCATACAGTATGCATTTGAGTCACTGTGCCGTGACTCACCAAAATGATCAATAGTGAGAGTAAAGCGAAAAAGGCAAAGAGTTCTCCGCGCTGGCCGCAAAGAAGGCGCGAGCGAGAAGAGAGGCGATAAGGCTGAATGCACACAGACAACAGCGTGACGTATGAAACACTCTGCAGCTGACTGTCTGACTCAGATCAACTTCCTTTTGTAGCGTTGGGCAACACTGAGATGTGCGTAAGTGCATCACTGATGCGCTGCTGACTGATGTCAAAACAGTACAAGATGGTGAAACTGGATGCTGATGTAAGGAGTTAAGTGTGTCAGTCATGCGTCCTTATGAATTCGTCCACAGAGCGATACGTCGCAGTTAGTCACATTTGTTATCAGAGGATGTGAGCTGTTCGGAGGTAGCGGAGTGCGGTTCGCCGTGGCTTCATTCCCTGCTGATAATTTTGTGGTGGAAATCCTGGCCTCGTTGTGTGTGTGAACTCAGCATGCGTCTCGTAGCACTGACAGCAGATGACTGAATGTGTGTAGGTGTGTGTAAGTGAACGTGCGCGTGTCTGTTACTGGATGTGTGTGTGTATGTCAGAGCGGTAGTGGGCTGGAAGCGAGCCTTGCCCATCATGTGGTACGCCTTTGCTGGGCAGCCATGAGTGACTGTCATTTTCACCAGAGGCAGATGATAATTCGACCGCCGAGCCAGAAGAGCAGATTTCGCACTCTCCTTCCTGTGTCCCTACTGCTCTTACGTTCAGTCTGAGTCAGACGGTGGCGTTTTCTCAAGAACTGCTTACAGTACATTACTGTTGCACTGAGCATGTTTATTGCGACAGTATTGTAATCCTGCGGTGGGGTTAGAAGGAATAAAGGCCGCAGTATGAACGACATTAGGGTAAAAGGTTAAAAAAAAAAGGCATAAAGCTGCTTTAGTGTGTTTTTATCCAGGGAAATTGATTCCTCTTTATAATTCATGAAGCGGAATGGAATGATATAGATTGCAGAGAGATTAAGGATCTGAGTAAGATTAGAAAATAGGAACACAAAAGCTTTCCCTCATTTCCTCTCTCCCCTCCAACTCTGGGGCTATCAAAAATCAATCAATGCACTTAGCTCTTAAAAGTGTTTGACATGATAACTGATATGCCCATACACCCAAAAATAGCCTCGGGGAGATTTGGGGTGGATGCGGAAGCCGCAGGAGAGCTGGGTCTGAGCCCCCGGACCTCTTGTAACCCGTCTCCACCCTGCCCTGTATTTTGGTCGCTCGATGTCTCATATCCAGACTGGCTGTTCTTCTGGGAAGTGTGTTTATTCGTGGAAGACGGGGCTGAGCGGGTCACCTCATGTCTTCTCCGTTATCAGGATTCTGGGGGAGTCCGCGGCTAGCAGCTAGCCGGCCAACCAACCAAGCGGAACATGACAGCTCCCAGGGCTGTTTCAGACTTTTGTGAAGCAAGTTAGATAGAAAATGTTTTATGGAAATGGAGCCCCGGCAATTATCGAAATGGGTTTTCTTTTTCCTTCGCTCCGTCTCCCCCTTTTCCTCCGTCTCCCTCTCGTGTTACTGCTTAACAGCTCTCCCAGGGCCCTATAATTTAAATGTGCTGTGGTTTGCAAGTCCAGCTAGCTGCCTCAGTTTGACCGTGATGGCTGGCTTCTTCAGCAAGGACAATCCTGGCTGCCTTAATTCCTCCTCTGGCATCTCACTAGACTTTTTGCATGACATCTAAGCTGTATTAAGCCACTGCCTCCTGACGGCCCATCAAAATACAGTTGCCTGCGCTACTCTCTTCTCATTCTGTCTGCTAAATAGAGGTTGTGTGTACAGCTTACGTATGCAGTCATGCACAGGCACACACACACACACACACATATATACACACACACCAGTATTGAAAGGACATATTTAAGAGGATTTCAGAGAATGAGAAAATGTCTGATCCCAGTGGTAAAATGAGTGTATACTTACAAGACAAGCAAAAAGAGGCAAACGAAAGCAATATTCACTATTTCTGGACACGTGAAAGAAGTGACAGCAGCTCTCCATCTATTGATCTTGGCATTTGACAAAAAGAGGAGGATTATATGTCCCTCTCAGCACATGGGGACTGTTTGCTCATTGATGCACATTGATGTTAGAATAAAAGCCAACTAGGCAGGCAGGCATCACCCTTACCATCCCCCTATTGCCCTTCCCCCATACAGCCACCTCTTTGTTCCTGTCTTAAAGCATGAGCACCAAACCTGCCCAGCTGACAGACCCTCAAACACACAACAATGATTGAGGGTCACTCTTTAAGTTTGCCTCTCCCCCATGACCCCCTTTCATCCTCCATACATCCATAGGCATCAGTTATATCCAATAGAGTGCAGCTACAGTGGTGCGTACTGGTTTCAAAATCAATGCTCGGCCCAGCTGGAGCGAAGCTCGGCAGGCTGCAGATTGACAAATTTTGCCTTGAACGCTACCACAGATTGCTTTGGGTGGAGGCTGTGTGTTGCCATTCCACACGTCCCCACGGAATAGGCTGTTACGTATCTGCTCTACTTTTCTCGCTCCTGCCGACAAGCACCTCCTGTCCTCACCCACCCCCCCGCCTCCTCCTCCTCTTCCTCTAGGAACAATATGGCACAGTTTCGTCATTGTGTCTATAAGCGGACAGATGCAAACTAGGAGGATCTGGCAATCTGTGGGGAGTCACCTCTGGGTCACCCTCACCTCATTTCGTCCACTCTGCCTCCCTCAGGGGGGTGCCACCGTGGGCCTGACAGGTGGAGGAGAAAAGAAAGGGAGAGCTTTGCACGAGTCATTCTGTGACATGTCAAGTCTGTGTGTGTGTGTGTGTGTGTGCGTGTGCAAGTTTGAGGTGATCGCATATGCTCGGGTAACTCGCAGACAAAGAAATACAAGGGAGAGTCGAAAGGAATGAAGGACATCAAGGCAAGAGACGATGTTTGGCTTTGGAAACGTTGGAAAATGGTGTGTGCATACGGACAATCAACTGCATACGTACATGACTGAGTGTAAAACAGCTCAATGCAGATGGTCAATATGTTTCTTTTTCCAGTACTGCACCTTGTAGACCGTCTCATCTAGATGCTAGTTAATCAGCGGGATTGACACTACTGGAAATCATTGGGGAGTAATTGTATTGAGGATTTGGGAGTGCAAGGAATTGAAAAATGAGTTCGTTTGTTGGTCAATACGAGAAGATCCTCCCTTTTTATAGCATGCAGCTCCCTCTGCCTTCCCACTGGCTGCTGAAATGAAGGCTTTTTTATCTTTTTTCTGTGGCTTATTGCCTTTATTGGACAGTGACAGCTGAAGAGAGACAGGAAAGAGGGGAGGGACAGAGGGTATGACATGCAGCAAAGGACCCGGGCTGGAACTGAACCCGGGCAGCTGCGGTAAGGATACATGGTGCTCGTGCTCTAGCAGGTTGCCCGAAATGAAGGCTTTTATATGCATGCAGGATAAGAAAGGGAGTCTTTGCTCTTTAGAATGGTAATTTGCTTTTTTGTTACCTAAATGAAAGCTAGAGAAATTAATTTGTTGCTGGATGTGTAAATCAAATTGTGTATGGAATAAAAGACAATGCTGATCTGAAGGCCTATTCAGTCCCCGCTCATGGAAATCCTGGCCCTGAAAATTGCATTAATAAGCTGATCACGCAGTATTTTTGCACCTGTGTAATCCCCTTTGTGGTGCTTAAACGCACAGCGGGAGGGGGTTGCTGGGATGGGTGGAGGGAATCAAGGTGTGTGAGATGGATCTTGCCGTCGATTTCATTGTCCTATTGTCTATATGCATCTGCTTGCATGTGTGTGTGTGTTTGTGTGTGCATGTGGCAACATCCATTTTTAATGTTTATGTCTTTTGTGCGTTCCCTCGTTCAGCAGCCAGGGGAGTCTTATTTCTCCGTGTTTGAGTCGTGACCGTCATTGTTTGCCATTCCCTGGTGACACTGAGCTTTTGTGATTCAAGTAGCAGACATCGTGACTAGTGGGGCTACTGTGTGGGAGGATGGAGGCCAGGAATGTCACGTCTGATAGCCACCACCAAGTCTAATGAAGTCAATTAGGCATATGCTACTGGTGAAGCAGGGATGCATGGGTCAAAAGATCCAGGTCCAGTCAGTTTTCTGAAGAAAGGCCGCTTTCTTTGCACCTTAGCCAATTTTAACCACCGCTCTGCTTGCCATCTTTACTCCTTGATTCCTCGTCTCCTGCCTCTCCATTTGCCTGTACCCGCTTACTTTGACTTCCTTTGTTGGTGGCGAGGAGGTTGCTTTTACAAGTGTCCACAAATTTGCCTCGCCGGTCACAAACTGCTCGTCGTTAAGCGACGCTCTTCTCCGCCACCAAATTGCATTAATCAGCAGGTATGAAAGGCGTCCGGTGGAGCGGGAGGGGTTAGAGCAACAGTTGGAGCTGATGCACGAGGGCTGTGGGTTGAGCGGCTTGCATGTGAATCGGCTCAGTGTAGCTGACCAGTTGCTGGCACGGTTGGGAGTGTGAGGAGTGGCTTTAGCTGGAACCCGATCATCCTGAACTTTGCCATTCTGATCTCTCTTTTCACTCAGCCGATCAAATTCAGTGATGGCCAGCTGGTCCTCTCTCGCTCCTTCAGCCCCCTCTGTTTCTTATCAGGCAGCATTACGGACGCCTATCTTTCTAATGGGGCCTTTGAAGAGCCCCCTGGCTGCTTTTAGGATTTGGAGCATGATGCAAATCATTGATTTTTTTTCTCCTCCTTCTCTCTTTTAAGAGCCTGTTATTGCATCTTTAGCCGAAGTGTGTCTGCACAGAGACTATCAATCGTGTCCTGGTGTGATCAGAACACCGAGGTCGATAGGGGGGTTAATAAGCAGATTTTTGAACCGTACCTCTCACCTAGCGGTTCGACAGGTGAGCCGCTGCCTCGGAACCAGCACGGCTGGAGGAGACGGCCTCCTCCTCTCAAGGCTTCCCTCTCTCCACCCCCCTGCCCCGCCCTCCAATCCTCTATCCTCTTTTCTCTGGCACAAAGCTGCTCAGTTGTTCATGAATGTCAGCTCAGTGCTGCCAGCGCTCTCTATCTTTCCCTCCCTCTCCCTCGGTCTCTCAGCCTCTCTCTTCCTCCCTCACTCCTTATCTCCCTCCCTTAGTTCGCTTAGTGTGCAAAGGAAGAACGACTGCAAATGAGTTCCTTGAACCACAGGGACCCCAATAAATAAAACTGTCAGCCAGAGATGTCGAAAGAAAAAAAAGAGGGAAGGAGCCAGAGGCACACTCTCACTGAATATTTCATCACCCACCACCACTCTGACACCCTACCCCCATCGCCCGCATCCCCCATCCCCCCTCACCATCCTTGCTCCCTCTCTCTCTCATGCCACCCCCAACTCCCCCCCCTTTTTTTTCCTCCCATCTTTTCTCCACCCCTCCTCCCCTGGCTGCCCCTTATCATATTCTCCACCATCACTGCATAGCAACCAAAGCCCGCTTAACAAAATACCACCTTCTGGACCCCGACGACTAAAACAAAATGGTTGATGGTGCCGGCTCTGGGGTCAGTTGTTAAAGAGGAGCGGCGCTGGCATATTAAGCGGAACAGCTCTTTATCAACACCTGTATGCCACTGAATAGACTCTGTCATTGCCCTTGCAGTTTCTGTTGGGTATAATCACATGTGTGTGTTGTTTTCAGCCAACGCACACCTTGTTCCTTCAGGCATGAGCTCCCCTTCTCTTTGCATACCACCGCCGCTGCATCAGAAAGAGAACAATGAATGGCTGGTTTCCTCTCTGTCTGCCTCGAACACGACAACAGTGGGGCCCTCCTCTCCCCTTGTCTTGCGTCTCTCATAACAAACCACTACAGGCCAGCCATGAGAAGGCTCGCTCCTCTCGCAGGCTAATTTGAAGCCTGCCATGTGGTGTTGGGAGCTCAGTAGGAGTGCATGAATTTCATCTCGGTGGTTTTAAATAATCCACACTAGTCATTATAAGAGTAATCAAGCCTCCTCTCTGTTTCTCCTGCTGTCACTCACTTTCTGGCTTTTTCTCTCACTTTCTCTCTCATGTTCGGGTTAAAGCAGCGGCCCTGTTCAGGCCTGACGTTAAATGACATCCTGGAAATGGATACGAGCAGAGCTATGGCTGCGCTCGAAATGGACTGGGTTTCAGCATATGAACTACAGCGTGAACACAAACGTGTCCCTGGCCATATTTAGATTCTCACAGGTTGATTCGCCTTCTCCAAACAACTCTTGACAAGGCGTAGAAGTACGTAGCAGCCACCGCACTCCTCTCCTCTGGCTGTGCGACTGAATGCACATTTTTTCCTGTCCGGCAGCGGTTTCTCTGCAGATAAAATCAAATGTGAGCAGGGAAGTGAAATCCGATCACTCGAGACAGATTCTGATGCCAGGTGTGAACTGTAACCTGTCTCAGCTGGATGTTGACACAGTCTGGATGTATGTGGATACAGGATCGGAGGCCTGAACTGTACCATAGACAAACAGATACTCTCTCAGGGGTGTTTTCCCCATCTTCCTCCCTCCCTTTAACTAAACACTGGCTTGATGGTCTCCCTCAGGGCCTCTGTCTGTTGTGTATGTGTGTGTGTGTGTGTTTGTTGTGGGTTGGCAAACTGCCGACTCATTCTCTTGACAGCTGTCAGTCACAGACCCAGTCAGCGTCTCCTCCCCCCTCCTTTTCTCTTTTGTCTCTCTCCCCCCACCCACTTTTGGGATTCTGCCTCCCCTCGAGGTCTCAAACAGACACACTCACGCAAAATTCTCATCTATCAGGTGACCTTTTGTACACAGAGTTTCCTACAGCCCTCTCAGGTAGCGCCCTGCCCTGCCCTGTTCTCCTCCTCACTTCACACCCCACCCTGCTGAGTATATTGTCTTAGCACAACGGGGTAATCGTGGTGGGTGTGGACTTGACTATCAACAATCATTAGAGGCTGAGTTTACACTCAGAAAAGGTTGAGTTTCTGTTTACCCTGCAGCATCCTGTATGCTGATTTGCGCCGCCTTAGCTGATTATTTACATGTTGAAACGCAGCCATCGGATCGCCCCAGCCCCCTCGTCCTTTCACCTGCCTCTCCTCTCCCTCCATCCTCCTCTCCACACCATGTCAATACCAATGTGCAAAGGTCACCCTGGCAACAGAGAGGCAGCGGTCGATATAGAAATAAATAAGCAGAAGAAAAGGGAGAGAAGTGATGGAGGGCAGAGCCTGGTGATTCACAGGGTTAACTACAGGCCAGCATCTCACAAACACACTCCAAAGGCTGTGGGGTCTGGGGGGAGCGAGGTCTCTGCTCTCTTTTAATGTCTCCTTCTCTGCTTTGTCATTATTCTTTCTCTCCATGTCCCATCCTCTTCGTGCTCTCTCCTCCCCTTGTGTAGCTTTTCGGTGCTGCCTCTCTCTTCCTGTTTCCCCCTCCCCGGGGACTGAAAGCACACGGGCTGCAGGGGTTGTTGAAACCTTTTTGGACAGAGGCGTCACTTTGTATTTGCCAGTGCTGCTAGTTTCTGTTTGCTTCTATTTGGGGAGAACCTGAGATGTCATTACTGCTGAGTCTTCAAGACCCGAAGAAGCTTTCTGACCCCCGAATGACTCTCGCTAGGAAATGCACACACGCACCTACACACACGCACCAGCGAGTGGCAACACACAGCAACGGAGCCGCAGGCATGCAGGAACGGGACAAGAGTACTTTTGTTGTTTAGTGTGAATCCTCCAGCCAAGTCGTGACAACCCCGCTATCCAGTGTGTATTTGTGTGTGTCCATCCGGGCCACGGGTGGGTCAGCGAAGGCCTCCACACTTGGCCTCTGTTAGCTGTTGCCAGAGCTCCAAAAATGGGCAGCCCTTCCAGATCCGCTGCGGACAATCGGCCATTCTGTGTTTGAGAGGCAGGCGGGGAGTATTTCCTGGACGTGGGACTGATTTTTCAGGCCCCGGGCCAGACAGAAGGGTGGCCTCTGTCTCTGAGCTGAATGACACTGCTGACTAAGAGGGGACTGAGGGGCAGTGGGAGGCGAGCGAGAGTGGGCTCTATTTGTGTGTTTTTTCCAATAGGTCTCCTCATCCACCGCTCCCCGGCAGATGTAAATGGGCCAGTGTTACAGAATAGTGATTGATTGCGTGATGGGTTAATGTGGTGTGTCTGTGTATCTATGAGAGGGGAGCTCAAAGCACTGTTGTGTGCATTTTAACTGCTAGCTGTGGTGCAGACTGTTCACTTACAAAGGAGGAAGTCAATATGCATGTAGGAGTTTTCCTCTTTGTGAAACACTTTCAGTACACAATCTTGATGCAGAATACAGTAAACCATGCGTATGTCGCATGTTTTGTTAGATTTGGCATCGCTGTGTGACTTTTCTATGTACAAACGTATAAATTTAATGACTCAAATTCCGTTTTCTCCATCTGCAGGTCAGTGACTTCCTGTCCGGCCGCTCCCCCCTCACTCTTGCACTGCGTGTCGGTGATCACATGATGTTCGTCCAGCTCCAGTTGGCGGCGCAGCAGTCCGGCGGTCCCCAGCTCCAGCACCGACACCTCATCACCCGGGGAAACGCAGAGACTGCAATGGGACAGCCCACGGGGCAGCCCCGTGTTCCCCACCCTCACCCGCACGCCCACCACCACCCCCATCATCCACACAGTCACCCCAGCTCCCACTTGTCCCAGCCTCACCTGGTCCCTTCCTCCCCCTCTTCTCCGGGCTCCCCTTCCTTCCCCCTGCCCTCCACGCACCACCAGCCGCTCCCTCCCATGTATCATCAATCGCCCTCCTCCGCTCACTGTAGCCCCCCTACTCCTCCTCCTCCACCCCACTCCCCTCGCCCAGGGACCCACATCCCTGGAGGTATTTTCCGCTCTCCAGCCCATCACCATCATCACCATCACCACTACCACCAGCCTTCCTCAGGCCAACCCAGCCACGACATCGGCCAGGCCAGCCCTGTAGCCCCGGTCCTCTGCCCTGAGGTAAGCCTCAAACATTTCTAAGTAATCCGTATTGTTTATGCTTCTGCACCGCTGTTATAGCTTTTTATCATCAGCCCTAGCTGAATGATCTAAAATATTATGTCATGATAATATTACTGCTATGAATGACGTGGTAGATGGTGGTAAAATAGTTTAACTTTACATAACTAATGTCATCAAAGTCACTTAGCCTTCTCATGAATGAACAATGGCGGGGATGGGTTACGACCGCTTGACCCGAGCGCACTGCACAACTAAATCAACCTCAATTAAACTGATTAGATTAGTGGGATATCCCGGCAGCATGAGGGCGAACCCGTGGTTTACTCAGGTCTGGAGAAGGTTTGCATGTGATGTGTGCATGCTTCCAAACCACAGTGCATTAGTCATCACTGGAGTGCAGCCTGCCTCCCAACACATACTAACAGGCCAACACACACACACACACACACACACACACACACACACACACACACACACACATAAAGCAGGATGGGCACAGCATCCACATGACCTCATCCTGCCCGCTGAGACTTACGGGGAAAAGGGGGGAACATAAAGAGCTCGAGAGGAAAAAGATTCAAAGTGCGGCAGATTTAATGAATCAGAGGTGGTTTTTTCACGTGAAGGCTGATCATTAACCTCAGTGTCGTCAGCCATTTACCGTCAACCTTTACAACCATTTATTTAACTTCGGATAACTCTAAAAACAGCTGCGCACACATGCACAAACACGCTTGCTTGCCTCCACCAACCAACTTTGCTGTTTATACTTTCTCTACCTCCCCGAGCTGCAGCCTATGGAAAGTGAATAAGAACCAGATGTCAGCGCACTATGTGGGAGAGATGGTTCACAACAAGAAAAACAGAAAGACAGGAAAGTTTAGTACGGAGAAAGCGGAAACGGCTATTCCTCATCAGGCTTTCCACAGCGTAACGCACAAACACAGAGGCCTTCGCTCGGGTTTCGATTTCACTTTCAGATGTCAGCTGAGTGATCCAAGTTAAGGTGAAGGTGAAGTTGCGGGGTTGCCAAGTTTGGTATTTCTCAGGTTAGAGGTAGCAGAATGGCTGTTTGGAGGCTATAGTATGGCAGAAAGATCAGGTATCTTGCTGTCTTATAACCATCAGCCTTTACTGTGTAGGTCACTCACATAGTGCACATACTATTTACAACACCCTGCAGTAAAGGTCACATACAGAACTCAGGACAGAGCTTGCATTATATACTGTATATATAAGGGATATAGGTCAGAACATGACTTCAGCGTTTCACAGCTCACAAGCTATGCATGAATGTCATTTGATGTGTATATGTTAACGGGAAGTAAACTTGGAATTTTTCCTCATACAGATTGTGTACAGATGTGTTCTTTTTGCGCACACACCCCGAAGCTTCGTTTCAAGCTATATACTGTATTTCCTCCAGGCTAACTGCAGCACCAACAGCCCCACAAGTGGCACCAGTCCCTCAACACGCTCCCGTAAACCTGGCGCCATCATTGAGAGCTTTGTCAACCACGCTCCCGGAGTCTTCTCAGGGACCTTTTCAGGTGAGAGGACACTGAGCTGCCATTAAGATTTATTGCTGCTCTAAGCAATACAGTGAGATCCAGCCCAAAGCCTCTTTTGTGAGAACTTGCATGCTTCACAAAAAATACCCAGAAAATTAAACACAGGTTTTTCTGTCTGGTCTCAGGGTCTGTCGTGGGCATGTGCGTGTAGGAATGACCTTAAATGCTTTGACTCTTCTGCTTTTTGGTGAAAACTCAACAGACTTTTCCCTTGCTCCCGCTCTCAGGCACTTTGCACCCTAATTGCCAGGACAGCAATGGGCGTCCCAGACGAGATATTGGTACCATCCTGCAGATCCTCAACGACCTCCTGAGCGCCACACGCCACTACCAGGGCATGCCCCCCTCCCTCACCCAGCTCCGCTACCAGACCCAGTGCGGATCACCCACCTCCCCATCCCCCTCACCGCCTCCTTCGCCCCCAGTTGCTGGCATGACGGGCCTTTCTGCCAAAGCTACCTCTGTGCCCGCCAGCAGCCCTAGCAGCCCTCCGCCGACTCTTCACCCGCTGGTGCAGTGCCAGAGCCAGATCCGCATGTGCAAACCCCCTGGTGAGTGACTCTACACCGCACCCCCTCTGCTCATGCAAGCATGTCATGAACACAAACACAAACACACACGCATTAAGTCATTGTGCATCCCTTGAAGCAGATGTTGCGGGAGTTTCCACAGCTTTGGAGGAGTGTGTGTATGTGTGTGTGTGTGTGTGTGAAATGACTGCAGTCTAGATCCTGTCACTTTGCTCCTCTACTCTTACATTGCAACCTAGTAAAAAATTCATCATTGCCTTTGTCTTTTCTGCTTCTGCTCTCATCGCTCGTCACGTTTAACTATCAGACCTGTTGGGATGATTTTGCATCATTGTCTTGTTCAAGCACGCATTTTCATCTTTAAAATCGAGAACAGAAAAGTCAGATTACAGAACAAAAACAGTTGTGCACGTATCTCTCCTGGGTTTTGAGGCAGAGGAGAAGAGGAAGAGATGGAAGGAGGGAGGGAGGGGGGGGTCTCCTTAGTAATGCAACACAAGCTTTTCCAGACCTGTTCAGTCAGGCTTCACTTGTCAGGCAGCAGAGTTGCCTTTGTTTTTGTGCGCCAAGGAGATAGGTTTACCCCTTCAAGCTTGGGCCGGGCTATGTTTAGATTAGATTAGGCTTTGGGTGGTTTAACCTCCCTCTTAAAGAAGAGCCGCAGCTGGGGCATGTATGGGCTGGGGCCGGACAAACCGCGACATACCCATGCCCAAGGGCTGGGCCAGGACAGGTGCTGGAGTTCAGATGATACCGTTAAGGGACTGGGGTTGAGTGTTTTAAAACCTGCTCTCCGTGCAGAGAGACACAGGATGTTGAGTGTCAGACAGATGTCCAGAACAGATAACATTCAGTCAATGTAGAGAAGGGTAGACTGTGCTGTGCTGAGAGAAACAGCATTGTCCTCTGCTGCCTCCTTATCTCCCGTGGAGGAAATCGAGCTAGTCTTTGGTGAGCTGCTGGTAAATTTTGTTGAATAGTGTGGTGGGAAGGGTCCTGGAGTACAGTGATTAATGTTTAATGTTTTCTTTTGTTTGAGAAAGCAAGAGCATACATTTCTATTGTCGCGCCCTGGCTTTGTCCCCCGTTTCACGACCTTCTGCCGCGAGCTGAATGGCGTGTTGTAGTTGTAGCAGCTGAGCACAGATTGACCGGGAATGTCCAGTATTTCTTCGCATCACCCTCGGCGCCCTTACAAGTGTTCAGTGAACAGTTGGAATAACACTGGCTTATTTTCCTAACTCAGGGAAGACCTTTCCTTCACTGCCCCCACTTACATGCTCCCCCCGCCCTTCCCCTCCTCTCCCACTATTGTCATCTCTTTTCGTCTGCACTCAACAGCCCACGCCGCTGTTTCCCCCATTTGCCGTCCAGAAGCAGCCCCGTCTGTAAAATCCATCTCTCCGTCTTCCTCCCTCTCTTTCCACGTCTGTGTTGTGCATCAATACATCATCCGTGCTCATTTGGCCTTTAAATAGATAGATTTATTCCGAAAGGCGGCTCTGAAAAGAATTTGCTTTGTGAAGTCGAGAGCTGCGAGAGGAGGATGCAGAAGAGGGGGGTTGTTCAAACCACAACACTAAGCCTCCATTCATCATATGGGTGTTTATATCCTGTCCATCAGTCCACCGACTGCCCACTGATTAACCAAAGGCGAAGCAAAAACAAAGAGAGTGGATGAAAGAGTCGCCTGTCTCGTGTCCTTTTCCGACTTTTCCTGCCTAAAGTCCAACTTCCTGCTCACAATGCGCACTTCCAGAAAGTCATGCAAACGCGTAACCCGTCTCACCGAGACAACAAACGCGCTGGTGTGTTTGTGCAGACGGAGGCTGCGTGCCTACTTGTATCCCGTTCCACATGGTGTCCTAAGGAAGCCGATGACTAAGCGCTCACAGGCAGTCTTATCAGTCGACACCTGATGGAAGACTTACTGGACTTAACACCGCGGCTTAACACTGCTTCACAGAAACCTGCCTTCATTCAGCCACAGGAATAACCTGCACTTCCCATCTGCCAGAATGTGCGTGTGCAGTCGCACTCTGGGTTGAAACAGCCTCTCGAAAATGTCACATAGCTCGGCTGTCTCCGGAGAGCCTTTACCCTTTCCACTGCAAGTTCATGCGCGAGAGGGAGAAGACAAGCGTAAATAAAAAGCTTGAGCGTACACACATGCGCGCGCGCGCACTCAACCGCAAATGCCTGGTTAAAGACTTGGGCGACTAGCTTGGTTTCAAGGCTTTGCTGCATAGTATTGCTGAGTGCGGGGATTTGTCAGCCCAGGACTTGTGTTTGAATTGAACAGGAGGGCTTTGGGATGGCCTGGCAGGCTGATTGTTAGCTAAATTCCTTTACTGAGTAGGGTGGACCTCCCCGGCACCCCCCTCCAGCCCTTCAGCCCCCTGGCTGGCCAAAGCTATTGTGCAGGGGCCAGGGACAGGGGCTGCATACAGGGCACCAGGCTGAGCCATTGTGGGGCAGAGGAGGGGAGGGCTATGGGATTATAGGCCTGCCTTTTAGTCCCACTCTTACTGCAGCTGCCTTAGTTCAACACAGACCCACAGAGAGGGGCAAAGCAGGGGCAAAGTTAGCTCTGAAAGCTTCTCCAGCACCCCCTTCCTCTCTTGTGTGCTTTCCGCATCCCTTCACCCCCTCCCGTCCCCTTTTCGATTTGTCAGGTCATGTTAGCTTCGTGCTGACTGGGACCGGGCAAGCCAAAGGAGGAGGGAGGGAGCCAGAGAGGGACACAGAGAACGATCCTTCGCCCGTAACCTCATCGAGTCCTGTATTTAAGCCCTGACATGCCTGTCCGAGGCACCTCACATTATCCACGGTTGGGCTTTGCTCCTGTATCATCACACGCGGGGGTTTGGCGCGACGCACGTGGGCCGACAACCCGAACGAACGCCGCGCAGCACGGCAAGGAGCTATCTAGCAAAGCCAGCCAAGCACATCAGGTGCCCTTTCATTGTCGACAAGGAGAGCGAGAGGGAGAGAGAGAATGCAAATGAAGTCTAAAAGTCATTGAAGAGCTTGCGTCCCTGCAGGGCTGTCAATGCCCTTTCACCGGCTGTCAAAGTGCTCATTTTAGCTCCGATTTGATTGGTTTTGATTGATTCCCATATTATTGACCCATAGAAGGGAGAAAGAAGTAGTACTCGAGGAAAGCCAGGCTGACTTTGCTGCAATGTGATTTTCTTTCCTCTTCTTCCTCTCTTTCTCACTGTCCACCCCTCCCTCTTTCCCCTGGTTCCCTGGGTGCTGAGCAAACACAATGTTCTCTCTGCAAGATCACAAGACTTATCAAGGCAAACAAACAAACAACAGCACTAAGACAACTGCAAATGAAGGCCAATCTTTATACAATCAATAAAAGGAGAAGCTCCTTTAATCTCCCCGTGCGTCCTGCATGCTGCAGCCCTCCTCCCTTTCTCTCCACCTCCATCCTCTGCCTCTCCTCCTCCTCCTCCACCCACCCACTCCTCCCACCCTCCCGTGTGCTCCCTATCTCAGTCCTTGCTGTGTTGCTGGGCTGGGCTCAAAGGCAAGGAAAACTGACTGACGCATCGATTATTCATAGATCACCCCTTCTTTCTCTCTCCCTCTGTCTGTTTTGCTCTGGCTTGCTCTGCAGTGCTCGGTGTATTTACAGGGCCTGTGTCAAAGTCTTCAGAGGGGAGAGTTTGGGGATGGAAGAATGTGCTGCTCGGGATTGAGTTTTGGTGTGATTGGCAGGCGGGGAAGTGGTAAAAAGAGAGAGGAGGAAAAAGGAGACTGGCGTTAGTTTCCTCTTTGTGCCCTTGACCTGTCTTCTGTTTGATATCTTCCACTGCACGTTTCTAAGAAAAGATCTGCTGTCGCCTCATCTGTCTTTTCTGTGTCACACAGGGCTGTATATGAACATTGGCGCTCTCTCTCCCTCTCTCTCATTCATTCCCTATGTCTCTTACCCACTTCACTCTGGGTCCTCCAAGGTTATTGTACTCACGTCAAACCCTCGTCTCTGCGTCCAGGCTCCGGGCCAGCCCAAGTGTATGTGTGTGTGTGTGTGTGTGTGTTGTGTGTATAGTCTGTCCTTCTTAGCCAGCCCTAATAATAGACCTACTGTCATAAACATAGTCTGGAGATCCTTGCGGCCAGCTGTGTCCGGCCCAGCCGCTCAGGGCTCCGGTAGTGACGCTGGCCACACACACACACACTGTTTGGTGTAGCTCCAAGCACATTCTCAGAGCTCTTGCCAGGCCAAAGGCCAAGACCTACTGCACCATCAAACTGCCCTTTAAACTATGCATGTTTTTTCTTATATATTACTGAGCCTTCGTAGTAAATGTCCGAAAAGAGGATCATTATTGAGCGGTCGACCCTTGGTGAAATGAAGAAAGAATTTAAACTGAGACACTGAGAAATTGTACCAGACAAACAACAGATTTTGTAAGTAGGCATGTGTTGGCTTCGTGCCGTTTCATTGTGTACAGCCATATTTCGACACAGCCGAGGGGCGGTTTCGCTGTTGGCTTGTAAGAGCAGGGGAATAAGGAGAAGAGGGAGGACCAAGGGGGGGGAACAAAGCCTTGCGGCAGTGTATATGGATGTCACATGGAGCTGAGGCAGCGGAACAATGGCTCTAATGTAGGAGAACCCCCCCTTTGGTGCACCCCCCGTTCTCTAGAAATGACACGCTGCCCTCACACCAGGCACACACAGCATCTGGATGCACGCACATACGTTTGTATCAGGACAAGACATATTGGCAGGAAGTGGAAAAACCCCTGTCCGTGTGATGTGAAGAAGTACTCTTTTCTGCCTCTATTCTCGTCCTTTCTGCTCCCAAAAAGCAGCACCAGGGCTGCTCGACGGCAGTTCAGTTCTTTAGTATGCACTGCCAGACTGTGGTGAATATTTATAGCTGGAAAAAAGGCTCTGCACTGCTCGATCCGATAAGCAAATGAGGGAAAGAGGTAAATTAAGCCCACACAGAGTCCGGAATTCATTCCGATGGGGGGCAAGAGCAGAGGAGGGCACAATCGATTCGGAAAACTGCCACCTACGGCTGATCCTTTACCCTCCACCCTCCACCAGTCCTCTTTTCTCTCCCCCTCGCCCCTGGGGGAGGAATTCCTTAACCCACACCGCCACCCCCCTCTCCTCTCCTCTCGCCTCCTGCTTCCCCTTCTTCACACTGCCCCACCTAGCTGTCTCTGGGGAGACGCGGGGCAAGAGCTGGAGGAGGGAGGAGTGGCAGGGGGTTCCTCTGTGTGTGTGTGTGTGTGTGTGTGTGTGTGTGCGCGAGGGGTGAAAGGGGTGGAAGTGGTTGGGGGAAAGAGAGAGGGGGTGCAGGGGAGGTGGTTGGGTCAATGAGCTGAGAGTGGGAAGCTACAGCCATAATAAAGAAAAAAAAATAGCAGAAAAAAACCCAATCTCTTCCCTGTCTCTCTCTCCGCTTACAATTTCCATTCGCTTGCATTTTCTATTGAAAGCCAATAGCGTTGTCCTGGGCCCGAGATGGATGGCTGCACTAGAGCTAAGGTTTAATCAATAGGTCTTTTTAATTTGCCATCGATCCACGTTAAAAGCTACTGCGGCTGCTGCTGCCGTTGTGCGTGCGTGCGTGCACCCGCGACCGTGCGCCGCAGTGTGTTTGTGTGCACGAGTCCACGCGCTGTGTACGGGTTTTTGTGCGAATACATGACGTACTCGAATGCGGACTTGAGTGTCTGTGTGTTTGTGTGTGTGTGTGTGTGTGTGTGTGTGTGTGTGTGTGTGTGTGTGTTCTGGTGTGCAGGAGAGGCAGAGATGGCCGCTGTGCTTCGGTTTATTGACATTCTAGCCCATTATTTAATTATTTAATTCCCAGACAGATACTAATGGAGCTGGCTAATAGATTGCGGTTGCTTTCCTTTCCTTCCAAGCCCCTGAATATACGCATAAATTGAATTAAGCTCCACTCGGCCACTGTAGGAAAGCATTCACAGTGCGATGCGAGGCCTCTCCCTCGAGACTGTATTCTCCTATAGGCACATCAACAGCTAGAAATGCACTTAGGAGCACGTCCAGTCACTGAGGCATGTCATCTGGAGTTACGTGCGCAGATATCAGAGGCAGCTATCAGAACGTGTCCGCTCTGGCTTGTGTCTGTATGTTGTTGGCCTTGCTATTGGTTCTCAAGGAGATTCAGGTCTAAGAAGGTCTCCCCACTCAGCGATAAGGGGATGAAATGGCACCGAGGGGGCTAATGATGCTCGGTGGGGGAGGTTAAGCTGCAGATTCCACATTGCGCACATGGTGTGTGTGTTTGTGTGTGTGCCAGAGCCAGTGGAATGATCCTGACATGCCCTAGCATTATCATCAAGGCTGTGTTGCTTTATCAGCTGCCTGCTAAGCACACACACGCCAAAGCACACAGACGTATATTGACATTCTTCTCAGTCCTAGCTTATTTTCTAGCTTGTGTTAATTCTGTTCGGTGTAAATAAACCAGTCAACATGCAGAGAACCTCACTGACCACCTCTGTTTTCCTTCGTCCAGGTGACCGTATTCGTCAGACCGAGAACCGTGCAACCCGCTGTAAGGTGGAACGCCTGCAGCTGCTGATGCAGCAGAAGCGCCTGCGCAGGAAGGCGAGGCGGGACCAGCGCTCCCCCTATCAGTGGCTGCCCAACCGGAAGGCCGGACGCAGCAACAGCAACAGCAGCATGTCCAGCGAGGGCTCCCTGGACCTGGACTTTGACGACTCGGTGTGGAAACCCGACGTCAAGGCCGACTTGAAGTCTGAGTTCGTCATGGCCTGAGCCGTCTGCACCCACGTGCCGGGGGATAGATTCAAAGATGTGCTAAGCATTGCTTGGGATTTACCTAGAGATATTTTTTTTTGAGGGAGTGGATTCGCAGGAGGTGACACAGAACTGCGCAAAGGCGTCTTGTGCAAAGAGGAAATCAAAGTTGTCCTTGTGAGCGGCGCCGGTCATGTGGAAAAAAAGTGGCTCCCTGCAGACTTTAATCCCGTTCTGTCGTTCACAGGCGACCTTGTGAAAAACAGCAACAATAGCGACAGAACTTTCTTTTGATGCTTGGACTTGGACAGGCAACAACCGGACTTAGCAGTGTAAAAGACTTTTTACGGTGTCGCGACAGAGACCGTACCTGAACTTGAGCATAGCAGAATTCAGTGGGTGGTGGTGGTGGTGGTGTTTTCAGATTTTGTTTTCTAAAATTTGTTTTTTTAAAAGCGCACTCTGGACAGCAATGAAGAGATCCACACTGGACTTATTAACAGGACGGGAGCACCAGAGGCCTCAGTGTTTGCTAATCACAAGAATGGCAGGACTGCCGAACTATGGATTACTCCAACGGGCATTCTTATCAATCTCGAAACTCACCAACCAGAGTCTAGTTTTTACCTGTTACGGGGTGGTTAAACTTTTTGGTTTTTTTTTCCATTTTGAAGCATATTATTATATTTTGTAAACAAAAAAATATGTAGCATTGTTCACAAAGCATTCAGGTTTTCATATAACAGTTCAAAGTAGTTGTTGATTTGCACATTTTCTTGATTTATAACAGCTGGTCAAATTGTGCAAGAAGGAGGAGGTGGGGCCTGAAATAGAATTTAAAAAAAATGAATATGGAAGTATTGATATCAACCTCAGTGACATAGGGTATCGATAGGAACGATTAATGAATAAACAAAATGAATTAATATTAACAGAAAGTGCTTTAGAGGATTTTAAAATCTTTAAAATGTATATGGAAAAGAAAGTCTATTTTTTATTTCTCTTCCTATCTGCTGTTTTCAAAAAACAGCGGCCCTCCGTGGCTTCAGTCAAGTCGTTGACTACGAACAAATACGTGCATCCATTCAATCATTCATTAGCTCGTTCACGAATTCTAGTCGTCCGGCCACAAGAAATGATGCGGAAAGCTAAATTTCATCCAGCCCACCTTCATGTCTCACAGACCTGAACGGACTTGTTGAGGGTTTGTATTAGTTTGTGTACATAAATGTGACAATTGGCAAAGGTTCATGAGGGTGTGTGTACGTCTGACTTTAGTGTAAATTGATTTAGAATAACCCACGTTTTTGTCCGAGTTGTCTTCTCCCAAATAAACCCCTTAGTTTCTCAAAATCCTGGAGATCAGCTGCAGTGCGTGCATGGGTCACTACTTTATATCACGACAGGATAAAACGTCAAATTCTAAGTTGGTTCCCAGCTCGAGGCCCATTTGATGTGTCCCTTTACCACAAGTCCTCATAATAATGACTCTATTTTTTTATTGGCAAAGAGGGAGAAGAAGTGGGATCTGTATCCAGCATCATTATCTAGTGCCTCCACCAGTGCATCCATTGACATATCAGGTTAGGCCTTTCACAGTTCCGCTGCTACACATGGGGATGAAAAAAACAAAAAACAAAAGCGAGAGGGGGAAAAGTGACTTTTCTTTGCATGCAGAAGTGTGAATTACACTGATCTTTTTTCTATCGATGGAAGAAAAAAAAAAGAAACTGGTGCTGTGGGAATGAAGGTTAACAACATGCATGAATTTGTGAAGAAAATAAACAATGCTGCTTTTGTTGGTTAGGTTTTTGTAATTTTTACTTTTCAATGTTCGAACAACAGTGTCCTGCTAAAGTATTCACGACGCAAAACCAAAACAGATGAAGTTAAGTGTGGACTCGCGTCTTGCTCAGCACTGAACATTCCTGTTGTGTGACAATGAAGATGATGAGCAAAGAGCAACGGACTCTCTCTCTGTCTACTCCCCGAGCGCTGGTCTCACCCCCGTGACTCCCAAGGACCCAGACAGCCTACGAACTGTTCAGCCACCTCCCCTCCTCCCAGCCTGAACGCCAACCGAGGCTCGCGTGGACGTACTCTCGCAGGGTACCAACAGACCAGCGGATTTACAGTACTGTCCCACAACAACCAACCCGTGAGAAGCGTCTGGTCCGTCTCTTTATCTGTCTGTCTGTCTGATCGATCGACCACCCTACCACAATTGCACTCCCAGAGATTGCAGTGAGAGATTACCTTTTTGGTGAACCTCATCTTTTTTTTAAGTGGCCTTACCTTTCACTAAAAAAATGAGACACTTGGGGACAATGGGGGCGGGAATGTTTTTTTCTTTTTTCTTCCTTTTTTTCTGTGTGCATCGTTGTCGGACTTGTTGTCATCAAGGCGCCATTTTTGTCACTGAGGACACTGGGCATCTGTCGTTTAGTGCTTTTAGCTGGTGGAGTCTCTATTATGTCAAGGCTTCTGTGCCTTAAAAATGTTGCCCTTGCTGTGTCAGTGTCAGATTAAAGCTTGTTTCCAATTGGTTGATAACCAGTTAGTATTCGCAGCCATGAGAGTCGTAGATTTTAGGGGTAAGGCGTGTTTGAGTGAATCAGATACTATTCAGAAGTTGGTGTTGTTCCTCAAATACTATCTTTGTCCCTTTTCTTCATTGTGTTTCCATGCTTGTTGGTCTCCGTTGTCCGAACCTCACATCCCTCTAAACTCAGTCCTCCCACCAACAAGCTGCAAAAAGCTACAAATCTGTGTAACTTGTGTTAACTGAGGAAGTTTACACCACAGTACTTAGATGGCAAGAAACAGCCCTGATTCAGAATAAGAAAGGTCCTCTGAGGACTCCAGACTACATGCACTTCCTGTTTCCTGGGATACGACATTGTTAAAGGACAATTTATCCCCGGCCCCTCCCAAATTTTATTTAATTTCTTTTTTTTTGTATATGTATGAACTATACTCTGTGTGTGCCTCACTTCTGTGTGAAACTCAAAAAGATGAAACAAAACAAAAAAGATGACAAAAGCATTACAGAGAGGATAAAAAACAGTACGTTGGTGGAATTCTGATCACGTCATTTAAGTTGCCTGTTCTTTCTTGTAGCCAACTATTGAAAATAACAGGATTCAAGAATACAATTTACAATGTTCTAGCTCTAGACCGGTGTAGCACATGTGTGACTGTATTAATTTATGAAACCAAAATGGTAACTGTGAATTATGTATTTCTTTGTGCATTTTTTTTTTTAAAAGCGGGGGAGAAGGTTGTTGGGACACGGCAGCAGCTGATGCTCGTGTCCGAAAAAAAACGTTTTGTTTTTGGTGGAATATAATGGAAGCAGAACATGTTTCCGGAAAAAGAGAAAAAAATGAAAAAAAAAGAAAAAAACTGGAAAAAAAATGAGAAAAAAAGAAAAAATATATGAATATATTTTTTTTCTTAAGCAATACATTTCAGTGTGACTTGTGATAGAACATTTTCTTTTTTTAGGTAATAAATAAATAAAAAACAAAATGAGTACGTCAGGTTGTCTCCGTGAGTATTCATTACTAACCCATTCAATAACATTGAGTGAAAGCTGCTATTCTGTCTAATATTTCATGTGAGAATCTATTTCACGAGGTTACATGATAGGAGTGGCATATGAAGAACTAGAGAAGCTTAGAACTTCATTGATAAAATATTGCCTTACACTATATAAAAAGCTAATGTAATTGACGATTGGACTGAACCATCTCGGCCAGCAGAGGGGTGGACTGGCCTACAAGTGGATTATTATGGGACTACTGGATGGAGGGGGCCTGGAGGGCTCGAGTTATTAACGTTTCTCTGTTGGGAAGTCAGAGAGCTCAGTCAAAAATGGGTGATCTGATCCAGATCCACTGGACACCTTTGCTCCTAATACTGATCTGAGTACCTTAATATTGAGTCCAATGGAATATTTTCATCTGCACAGAATACTGAAGTTCAGGTGCAGTTTCAACCAACAGCAGTTCAGACTTTTGGTTAACCTGCAAAATGTTACAGAAAAGACCCAAGGGTTAGTGTGTGTGTGTGTGTGTGTGTGTGTGTGTGTGTGTGTGTGGGTGGGTGGAAGGAGGTTGAAAGGGGAGGGGAGAGAGCCAACAGAAACGCTCTCCACATCTGTGAGCGCAGCCCGGCTCGAGATGAGACAGAATGTGGAAGTGGAGCGACAGATTGGAGAAGGAGAAGGAGCCGTGCCTCATGTGAAGCCCGCTTCCTGACACATGTTCGCACAGCAAAAGGTGTTTTTGAAGCAGCACTTGTGGCACCCCGCTTTTGTATCCAGCGAGGCTGAGAACAGAGCCCGACTTGGAGCATCAAGAAATAGCTGAAAGAGGACTGAACATGAAAGGGCGAACGTACTGTATGTCAAAGCGCGGCTCAGGCGGGGCGCCAATAACGCCGCATACACACTGTGAGCATAGCATGATGACAGACTACTGCTCCCACACTTCATAGTCTGCACAGATACACTGACATCTCTTAATAAGATCTGGCACGTTCTGTTCAGGCACACTTTGTTTGCTTTGTTGGAAAAAGATTTGTTCTTGAGCAAGCTGCAACTTATATGTGAAGCCATTTAGCAAAGAGCCTTGAAAGACTTTCATCTCTCAATACAAACTTTATTAATATAGAGCAAAATCACAATTCTGAATTTTTCATCAGGGGGCTTTACGATGTGTACAGCCCGTCCTTAGATCCTCGTTTTGGGTAAGGAAAAACTCCCTTTTAACAGGAAAATAAATGGAACAGAACAGACCAACAACATCACAGTACATACAGACGACAATGGCGAGATCTGTGATACATGCAGATTCTAAAATATATGTGAAAAATGTGCATCCAACGACTGAGCAGCCAAGAGGGATCTGAACCGTCTGACCTCCTCTCCACTGTGGAGACCTGGAAGAGGAGTGGCCACACGAAGATCAATGATACTTTTAATGCCATAAATACAGATTTACTGTAAAACGTAAGTGAAGAGTGTGGATCCAGGAGGAGCTACCGCATGCGTTCCTGCCAGACAGGCCAGATGCCTCCTGTTGTTTACACCTCATTCTGATAATGGCCAAGGACTCTGAATACGTCCCTCGGCCTGTTCTCATGCCCGGCCTCCCTGGTAATGATTCTGGTAATGAAAGCCTCCTACACAGCGTCCTTCTGCACATCCGTGGCCTGTGGTGAACGCAGGGCCAGCAAAGTTTGATAAGGGAAGCCTGATGAAAGGGGGAAATATCGATGAGAGCTCATTCATTGATCAGCCAATGGTTGTGCATTTCCCTGAAACCACAGGGAGAGATAGAGGAGAATGCTAAATATGGAGCAAAGTAAGCTTTTTTATCAGCTTGCATCCCAGGAAGATAAACCCAAACTCTCTCAGGTTAATTCAACATCTTAACAATCTTTGTTATTCAGCTTCTGTTCACAGTCACCACCTTTATTTTTAACACTGAACGCACTGGCATATCTGAAATGGAATCTCAACACAGACATGTTCTGAAATTGGATGTTTAAATGCAAAGAGACGAACACAGATTGAGATTTACGTAGAAAAAGTTGTAAAATCTTCTTATTATACAAACAGAACAACCATTTCTGACTTTTCATACAATTTTCCGACCATAAGAACATGATAGACTATCAAAAACCTCATCCTTTAAGTGTGGTTATGATTTTCTTTTTGCTTGATTTATGAAATTTGAAAACCAAAAGCGAAATATGATTAAAAATAACAGTTTGATGAGCAGGGTTTTCCTCCATTTGTCAGTTAGCTGAGACTCAAGCAAAAGAAACCACAAGCGAGAATGCTGACACATATTTACGGTGAATGCTGCAGGTGTACCTAACAGACTCCCCTTCTGTGGATCGCGATTCTCTGCTTTCTGGCTGTTTGCAGCTTTACTGGATATAACATGAGCAAGAAGTGCAGCGCTGCTAAATTCTCAAAGCTTCGAGTCATACTGCAACTATCGGGAGCCTCTTCTGAGAAGTCACTGCATATTTCTGACTGCATCTGACTGTCAGCCTCCACACGTATCTGCTGCTTTCTGCAAGCTTGCTGTCTGTGGATGTAACTGTCTTTAGACTCAGAGAAGAACAGAGAGTATGTGTGTGTGTATGTGTGTGTAAGAGAGAGAGAGAGAGAGAGAGAGGCAGACATACAGAGAGGAAAGAGAGACAGAGATGCTCAGCTGCCACCGCAAACTGAAACCCTGTGGCTCTGGGATCGAGAGGAGTTCCACAGAGTTGGGGTTTCACACGTTGTTGTGTGATCTAAGATAAGACACACTCAGCTGTATCCTTCCATCGCTTAAAAACACACACACACACACACACACACACACACACACACAAGCATAACGGAAAATATTCCAGGATGTCACACTGCATGAAAGCGAGTGCCGTACACCTTCTCTGTAATAATGAAACTTCATAGCATGTGTGCATATCTGCGTTTGTGTGTGTATGAGCTGTGTGTGTTGTGTGCATGAACTCGCACATGTTGGTTCAAAACCACTGAGTGATAATCGAAATGTTTTTTTTTTTGAGAGAGAGGTAAAAAAAAACGAACAACGCATTTACTGTAAAAAATGTGTTTTCCCCGCATGCCTGAAAATCAGTCCCACCACAGATTACCTTTACAAGGAAACTATTTGTTTCATGCCAGTTTGCCTTTCGCTAATTAAATGAAATGCTTGAGGGTGTTAAAGAAATGTTTTGAGAAACATGCACATTCCCTGTCTTGCAGAGAGTTGTTGTATGCTAAATATGATGCTAAAGCCCAGAAACAGTTTAGTTTAACACAAAGATTTGCAACAGCTAGCCTGGTTCTGTCCAAAGGTGACAAAATATGCCTTCCAGTATCTCTAAATTTCACCAATGAACGCATGATATCTCATTTGTTTGATCCGTACAAAAAAGTAAAAGTATAAGAGCTCAGCTAACCGGCTGCAGGCAGAAGGCTAGCTCCTGCTAATCGTCTTATCGAATCCTCTGCAAGAGACCAAGTACGTGTACTTCCCAAAATGGGAGACTGTTCCTTTAAGAAATGTCTTTTAATTAATCTTTTCATTCTTTGGTATGGTATAATCATCTATGAAGACACATTTTTCAGTGCTTTGGCTGCTTTACATTAATCTTTCTTTGCCTTACAATGAGTGTTTTAGCCTTAAAAAACTGCTAAGTTATATATAAAAAAAACCAAAACAAAACAGGAAACTGCCATTATAGATGCAAATTTCAAGGCTGAAAACATGCATGCATTTTGGTCTTTTATTTTACAGTACGTACATGCTTTTATCATTTCACATAAGGACAACAAACAGCCTCTTTGCACTAATGAAAGCCCCATCTGCACAAGAGTAATGAAGCAAACACACCGAAGATGCATTTTCTTCAGAAGAGGCATAAACATGAGAGCTCGGCCTTCCAGCCTCCTCCTCTGTAAGACCCAGGGCTGTTTGCATGGTCAGCAGGGACCTTGCTGTCTTTTGTCTATTTTTGTTTGTTCCCTGCACAGTTGAAAGAGAAGAATGGCTTTCTGTTTGAAACATTACCTGATGGATATTTATGCAGCTGTGAGGCTGTGAAGAGAAGCTTTGATATCTTTTTCAGCCCCCCCCCCCCCCCACACACACACACACACACACAAACATACACACAATTCCTCTGTGAAACCCTCATT